>NC_090648.1:389733664-390054164 GCF_040937935.1 Hyperolius riggenbachi
TTACTCTAGCGCTGTCTGTCAGCGCCGCTCCGCCGCCTCCCCCGCATCGCCGCTACCCGCCCTCGTCCCTTCCCTCCCGCTGATTGGAGGGAAGGGACGAGGGCGGGTAGCGGCGATGCGGAGGAGGCGTGGGAGCGGCGCTGACAGACAGCGCTAGAGTAAACATTGTGCTGGCGACGCGCTGCGTGTCGCCAGCACTGCGGGGAGTATAGCGGCGAGCAGGGGGGTCTTTGAGACACACGATGGGGCAACAGAGGCTGGTGTTAGTGTGCCCAACCAGCCTCTGTGCCCCACTTACGTAATACAAGGCCACCTCGGGTTCTCTTTAAGGACCGCAATACGCCTTAGGGCGTTGCGTCCTTTTCCTATGCCGGGGGAGCGATCGCGTCATTGATGACGCACGCTTCCCCCGGCAACTGGCTCCACCCACCCGCCGTAACATCCCGCCGGCCATACGGAAGCGCCGGCGGGATGTTAACCCCGCGATCGCCGCTACAAAGTGTATAATACACTTTGTAATGTATACAAAGTATATTATACAGGCTGCCTCCTGCCCTGGTGGTCCCAGTGTCCGAGGGACCACCAGGGCAGGCTGCAGCCACCCTAGTCTGCACCCAAACACACTGATCTGCCCCCCCCCGCCCACTGATCGCCCACAGCACCCCTCAGACCCCCCCCTGCCCACCCTCCAGACCCCTGTTTGCACCCAATCACCCCCCTAATAACCCATCAATCACTCCCTGTCACTATCTGTCAACGCTATTTTTTTTTTATCCCCCCCCCTGCCCCCTGCCCCCTCCTGATCACCCCCCACCCCTCAGATTCTCCCCAGGACCCCCCCAGACCCCCCCCCCCCCCTGTGTACTGTATGCATCTATCCCCCCTGATAACCTGTCAATCACCTGTCAATCACCCATCAATCACCCATCAATCACCCCCTGTCACTGCCACCCAACAATCGGCCCCTAACCTGCCCCTTGCGGGCAATCTGATCACCCACCCACACCAATAGATCGCCCGCAGATCCGATATCAGATCACCTCCCAAATCCATTGTTTACATCTATTCTCTCCTCTAAACACCCACTAATTACCCATCAATCACCCATCAATCACCCCCTATCACCACCTGTCACTTTTACCTATCAGATCAGACCCTAATCTGCCCCTTGCGGGCACCCAATCACCCGCCAACACGCTCAGATTGCCCTCTGACCCCCCCTTATCAATTCGCCAGTGCATTAATTACATCTGTTCTTCCCTGTAATAACCCACTGATCACCTGTCAATCACCTATCACCCATCAATCACCCCCTGTCACCCCCTGTCACTGCCACCCATCAATCAGCCCCTAACCTGCCCCTTGCGGGCAATCTGATCACTCACCCACACCAATAGATCGCCCGCAGATCCGACATCAGATCACCTCCCAAATCCATTGTTTACATCTATTCTCTCCTCTAAACACCCACTAATCACCCATCAATCACCCCCTATCACCACCTGTCACTGTTACCTATCAGATCAGACCCTAATCTGCCCCTTGCGGGCACCCAATCACCCGCCCACACGCTCAGATTGCCCTCAGACCCCCCCCTTATCAATTCGCCAGTGCATTAATTACATCTGTTCTTCCCTGTAATAACCCACTGATCACCTGTCAATCACCTGCCAATCACCTATCACCCATCAATCACCCCCTGTCACCCCCTGTCACTGCCACCCATCAATCAGCTCCTAACCTGCCCCTTGCGGGCAATCTGATCACCCACCCACACCAATAGATCGCCCGCAGATCCGACATCAGATCACCTCCCAAATCCATTGTTTACATCAATTCTCTCCTCTAAACACCCACTAATTACCCATCAATCACCCCCTATCACCACCTGTCACTTTTACCTATCAGATCAGACCCTAATCTGCCCCTTGCGGGCACCCAATCACCCGCCAACACGCTCAGATTGCCCTCTGACCCCCCCTTATCAATTCACCAGTGCATTAATTACATCTGTTCTCCCCTGTAATAACCCACTGATCACCTGTCAATCACCTGCCAATCACCTATCACCCATCAATCACCCCCTGTCACTGCCACCCATCAATCAGCCCCTGTCATTGCCACCCATCAATCACCCCCTGTCACTGCCACCCATCAATCAGTCCCTAACCTGCCCCTTGCGGGCAATCTGATCACCCACACACACCATCCGATCGCCTGCAGACCCGCAGTCAGATCACCTCCCAAGTGCATTGCATCTGTTCTCTCCTCTAAACACCCACTAATTACCCATCAATCACCCCCTGTCACTGCTACCCATCAGATTAGACCCCCATCTGCCCCTAGGGCACCCAATCACCCGCCCACACCCTCAGACCCCAGCCCTGATCACCTCGCCATTGCATTACTTGCATCTATTCCCCCCACTAATCACACCTTGAGACACCCATCAATCACCTCCTGTCACTACCTGTCACCCCCTAGCACACCTACCCATCAGATCAGGCCCTAATTTGCCCCGTGTGGGCTCCTGATCACTCTGCCAAACCCTCAGATCCCCCTCAGACCCCCTTCTGATCACCTCCCCAGTGCATTGAGTGCATCTATTTTCCCCTCTAATCACCCCCTGAGACACCCATCATTCACCTCCTGTCACCCCCCTAGCACTCCTATCCATCAGATCAGGCCCAATACAACCTGTCATCTAAAAGGCCACCCTGCTTATGACCGGTTCCACAAAATTCGCCCCCTCATAGACCACCTGTCATCAAAATTTGCAGATGCTTAAACCCCTGAACAGTCATTTTGAGACATTTGGTTTCCAGACTACTCACGGTTTTGGGCCTGTAAAATGCCAGGGCGGTATAGGAACCCCACAAGTGACCCCATTTTAGAAAAAAGACACCCCAAGGTATTCTGTTAGGTGTATGACGAGTTCATAGAATATTTTATTTTTTGTCAAAAGTTAGCGGAAATTGATTTTTATTGTTTTTTTTTTCACAAAGTGTCATTTTTCACTAACTTGTGACTAAAAGTAAAATCTTCTATGACCTCGCCATACACCTAATGGAATACCTTGGGGTGTCTTCTTTCTAAAATGGGGTCACCTGTGGGGTTCCTATACTGCCCTGGCATTTTAGGGGCCCTAAACCGTGAGGAGTAGTCTAGAAAACAAATGCCTCAAAATGACCTGTGAATAGGACGTTGGGCCCCTTAGCGCACCTAGGCTGCAAAAAAAGTGTCACACGTGGTATCGCCGTACTCAGGAGAAGTAGTATAATGTGTTTTGGGGTGTATTTTTACACATACCCATGCTAGGTGGGAGAAATCTCTCTGTAAATGGACAATTGTGTGTAAAAAAAATCAAACAATTGTCATGTACAGAGATATTTCTACCACCCAGCATGGGTATGTGTAAAAATACACCCCAAAACACATTATACTACTTCTCCTGAGTACGACGGTACCACATGTGTGGCACTTTTTTACACCCTAAGTGCGCTAAGGGGCTTAAAGTCCAATGAGTACCTTTAGGATTTCACAGGTCATTTTGCGACATTTGGTTTCAAGACTACTCCTCACGGTTCAGGGCCCCTAAAATGCCAGGGCAGTATAGGAACCCCACAAATGACCCCATTCTAGAAAGGAGACAACCAAAGGTATTCCATTAGGTGTATGGCGAGGTCATAGAAGATTTTATTTTTTGTCACAAGTTAGCGGAATATGACACTTTGTGAAGAAAAACAATTCAAATCAATTTCCGCTAACTTGTGGCAAAAAAATAAAATCTTCTATGAACTCACCATACTCCTAACGGAATACCTTTGGGTGTCTTCTTTGTAAAATGGAGTCATTAGTGGGGTTCCCATACTGCCCTGGCATTTTAGGGGCCCTAAACCGTGAGGAGTAGTCTTGAAACAAAAATGACCTGTGAAATCCTAAAGGTACTCATTGGACTTTGGGCCCTTTAGCGCAGTTAGGGTGCAAAAAAGTGCCACACATGTGGTATTGCCGTACTCGGGAGAAGTAGTATAATGTGTTTTGGGGTGTATTTTTACACATACCCATGCTGGGTGGGAGAAATACTTCTGTAAATGACAATCTTTTGATTTTTTTACACACAATTGTCCATTTACAGAGTTATTTCTCCCACCCAGCATGGGTATGTGTAAAAATACACCCCAAAACACATTGTACTACTTCTCCAGAGTACGGCGATACCACATGTGTGGCACTTTTTTGCACCCTAACTGCGCTAAAGGGCCCAAAGTCCAATGAGTACCTTTAGGATTTCACAGGTCATTTTGCGGAATTTGATTTCCAGACTACTCCTCATGGTTTAGGGCCCCTAAAATGCCAGGGCAGTATAGGAACCCCACAAATGACCCCATTTTAGAAAGAAGACACCCAAAGGTATTCCGTTAGGAGTATGGTGAGTTCATAGAAGTTTTTATTTTTTTGTCACAAGTTAGCGGAAATTGATTTTAATTGTTTTTTTCACAAAGTGTCATGTTCCGCTAACTTGTGACAAAAAATAAAATCTTCTATGAACTCACCATACTCCTAACGGAATACCTTGGGGTGTCTTCTTTCTAAAATGGGGTCATTTGTGGGGTTCCTATACTGCCCTGGCATTTTAGGGGCCCTAAACCATGAGGAGTAGTCTTGAAACCAAATGTCGCAAAATGACCTGTGAAATCCTAAAGGTACTCATTGGACTTTGGGCCCTTTAGCGCAGTTAGGGTGCAAAAAAGTGCCACACATGTGGTATCGCCGTACTCAGGAGAAGTAGTATAATGTGTTTTGTGGTGTATTTTTACACATACCCATGCTGGGTGGGAGAAATAACTCTGTAAATGGACAATTGTGTGTAAAAAAAATGGAAACATTGTCATTCACAGAGATATTTCTCCCACCCAGCATGGGTATGTGTAAAAATACACCCCAAAACACATTATAGTACTTCTACTGAGTATGGCAATACCACATGTGTGGCACTTTTTTGCAGCCTAACTGCGCTAAGGGGTCCAAAGTCCAATGAGCACCTTTAGGCTTTACAGGGGTGCTTACAATTTAGCACCCCCCAAAATGCCAGGACAGTGAACACACCCCACAAATGACCCCATTTTGGAAAGTAGACACTTCAAGGTATTCAGAGAGGGGCATGGTGAGTCCGTGGCAGATTTCATTTTTTTTTGTCGCAAGTTAGCAGAAATGGAAACCTTTTTTTTTTTTTTTGTCACAAAGTGTCATTTTCCGCTTACTTGTGACAAAAAATAATATCTTCTATGAACTCACTATGCCTCTCAGTGAATACTTTGGGATGTCTTCTTTCCAAAATGGGGTCATTTGGGGGGTATTTATACTATCCTGGAATTCTAGCCCCTCATGAAACATGACAGGGGGTCAGAAAAGTCAGAGATGCTTGAAAATGGGAAAATTCACTTTTTGCACCATAGTTTGTAAACGCTATAACTTTTACCCAAACCAATAAATATACACTGAATGGGTTTTTTTTTAATCAAAAACTGGTTTGTCCACATTTTTCGCGCTGCATGTATACAGAAATTTTACTTTATTTGAAAAATGTCAGCACAGAAAGTTAAACAAATCATTTTTTTGCCAAAATTCATGTCTTTTTTGCTGAATATAATAAAAAGTAAAAAATCGCAGGAGCAATCAAATAGCACCAAAAGAAAGCTTTATTAGTGACAAGAAAAGGAGCCAAAATTAATTTAGGTGGTAGGTTGTATGAGCGAGCAATAAACCGTGAAAGCTGCAGTGGTCTGAATGGAAAAAAAGTGCCTGGTCCTTAAGGGGTAGAAAGACTGTGGTCCTCAAGTGGTTAAACTAGGAGGAACTTTAGCTTCCAATATGGTTTGCATGCAAAGTATATTATACTAGACACTTGCGCCACGGTGAGGCAAACCTCCGGGCAAGTGACCTAACCTAAATTTAAAACCTTGGGAGCAGCTAAGCAAAAAAAAATGTGTACCTTACATTTAGTAAGTGTTTTGCATGCTTTCAGCATAGTGTTTAGAGTTTATTTATTGGTGGGCTGACACCATATGCTTTAGTTAGAGAGACATTTTGGCAGTTAAAAAATCCTCCAACTAAGAGAATGTCATTTTTTCTGGACAGTATACCAGACATTAATGGACTAATAGCTGAGGCAAAGGAAGTGTTCTCCTGCCCAACAGAAAATGAGTCTAATCCCCCAGCTGAAACCTCAAATGAATCAGAAATAAATAAAGCATTCAGAAGTTTCTTTAATATATATAAAGAACACAACAGGTCATGGTGGGAAGTATCTGAGTTTGAAAAACTATATTCCGCTAATGCAGTGCATGGCTTGCTGAGGGGGAACACCCCCGGAGAACTTCTGCAATATGTGAGATACTGGGAGTCAGCCCTAAATCGACAATTCTCTCCAGAATACTGGGCCAAAATGTTCTTCTTAACCCACTATATTTCAATTAGCAATAGTCTTTAGGAGAGAAATTATAAAATGATTGCTCTTTGGTACAGATGCCCTACTACACGGAGCTTTTCACCACTTCTACCAACAGCGGACCAGCGCTCACTCACTGTACCCTACTGGAGCCGGGCAAGCTGCCCAACGCTGCTACAATCGATCAAGCAGACTGTCAGGTCTCTCTCACTTTGCTGCCGGACGGAGAAAGTGGGATTGAGTGACTCCAGACCTGAGGAATCTGGATGATCTATCGCTTATGAAGGAGCGTGAGTAAAGCAATCACCTAACTTATTGCTTCACCAATCAGGAATAGAGCAGGATGTATTGATTATAAAGCAACCCAGTGTACTGGAAAATCTTTGGCAAATACATATTATTGCTTTATATATCAATTATCATATGCATATTTCAACTTCATTTCATCATCATTATTTTTAATGGCCATTTTTTACTCCACTGCAATAGGAGAGGTGGTGTAATTGGTGTATGCAAGTGTGCATGAATTTATCAATTTAATGTCCACGTGCCATTGAGCATTTTATGAAATAAAATTACACAATATATGAATATAGTGCAGTCTGTACCTATCTATATTCTTCTGTTCAATTTTGGGGATTGGGAAACCCTAAATACAGACTCAGCTGCTGCTCATTTAACAGGCGCAACACTACTGCATTTCCTGTTCTCAGATTCTACTGATATATGCTGGAGATGCCAATCTGAACCGGGCTCCCCCTTTTATATTTGGTGGAAATATCCACTAGTTTTAACCTTCTGGGAAAAAATCTTTCAAATATACTGATAAATGATTCTATCCACTATTTAAAATTCTCCAGAAATAGCAATCCTCTCTCTGATACCAGGCCCCTCATCCAGAGCAAAAAAAAAGGCTTACTTAGACATTGCCTTACAGCGGCAAGAACCACTGTAGCTAGATTATGGAAATCCTCCTCCCCTCCTTTCATTCATAGTTGGGCAGAAGCCATGAATGAATTAATGTGTATGGATGAACTTATAAATTCAGATAACCTTACAACAGATACCTTTTCATACACCTAGGCGATATGGCTGACATACAAGGACTCCCATGGTTTCACATCTAAGCTATAACTCCTAAGGGCTTTTCTATCTGGATTTAGAACATTAATTGTGATAAACGTATTCACCTATACATTGTATTGTAATATAGGATGTTATGATTATGTGGCATATTATTATGACCTGAACTGAACTCCTTTCCTCCCTCCCCCCTCTGTCAACCCGCTCCTACCCTCCCACTCGTCTGCTTCCTCCCTACCCCACCCCCACAACCCTTTAAATGTGATGGTTTCTTTGACATTGTAATCTTTCAACATTATATTGAGTTGTCTTCTATTTGTTATATGTCAAGTACTTTAGGACTTAATTGTTCAACAACATCCTAAACCTGTAAGCTGATGCGCTGTCCATTCGCCTGGATATGGTAAGACAAGCTTTTGCAAAACAACACTGGGAATCTTTGCTGGGTATCACATATCATACAGACTGTGTCTGGCTAATTGTTTACCCTTCTTGCTGTCTGCTTGCCATGTGGACTTTTGCAGTTTAACCATACTTGCTATTCTCACCGCAACGGCTTATAAATATTCTGCTACATCTGACTACCAGTAGAAGCTTTTTATTGGCATAATTTTGGTCTACAGGAACTGTGATTTACATTAAGTTGCTAGAAGTTGGATGGCAAATTGTGGCAGCTCTGGCCACAGGTCAAGCCTGCGCACCCAGTAGTCCAGGGGTTAATCGCTGCTCAGAGTGTCTACATCCACACTTAAAGAGACACTGAAGCGAGTAAAAAACTCGCTTCTTCTCTTATATTCAGCAGGGGCATGTGTGCCCCTGCTAAAATGTCGCTATCCCGCTGCTGAACAGGGGTCCCTTACCCCCCAATTCCCCCCCCCCCTGCAAAATCTACGACCAACTTGGTCGTAGATTTTGCTGCTCCTAGAGGCAGGGCTAATGGCTGCAGCCCTGCCTCACAGCGCGTCTATCAGTGGCGCATCGCCGCCTCTCCCCCGCCCCTCTCAGTGAAGGAACACTGAGAGGGGCGGGGGAGAGGCGGAGATATGCGCTGACAGACACGCGTGAGGCAGGGCTGCAGCGGTTAGCCCTGCCTTAATGCGGAAGAGATCCCCGGCGAGGACGGAGGGGATTTGGGGGGTAAAGGACCTCTGTTGTGTGGCGCGATATCGGTGGTTTAGCAGGGGGACACATGCCCCTGCTGAATATAAGAGAAGAAGCGAGTTTTATACTCGCTTCAGATTCTCTTTAAGGCCAGGTAGTTGGCTACCTGCTGGTCGAGGCGTTGTTGAAGGGTGGATCCGAAGGGCTGAGGCAAGGCGTTGGACTAATGAAAGTCCACATGTCCGACATCACAATCAGATCGCTAGAGCATCCTGTCCTTGCCTGCATGGACATGGGAGGAGGAGGAGGAGGAAGATTACTGGCACCTTTTTTCCATTGTGCTGTGACATCACCCTTAAACGCAGTGTAAAGCATACTTGCCAGCTTATTGTGCAAGTGCTGCATCCTTTCTGCCTTCTGGTAATTTGGTAACATCTCCACCGCTTTGTGCTTATACCGAGGGTCTAGTAGTGTTGCCACCTAGTACAGGTCATTCTTCCTGAGTTTTTTTTTACTGCATACGGGGGTCCCTCAACAGGATGGACAGCATGAAAGACCCCATCTGCACAAGGTTGGATGCTGACCTACCAGTCATCTCCTCTTGCTCTTCCTCAGTAATGTCAGGTATGTTCTCCTCAACCCCCAGCCACGAACAATACCATGGGAAAGGTGAGCAGCACAAGCCCCCTGCAATGCCTGCTGCGGTTTTTCTTCTGCCTCCTCCTCAAAGCCACCTTCCTCCTCTGATCCCTCTTTCCCAGATGACTCCTCCTCCCCCCTCCTCTTTGTTGTCAAATTTGGTTCTGCTGATGATTGTTCCTAATTTTCCTCCTCTTCCTGTTCACGCTCCTCTACATCTTGATCCACCACTCTACGCACGGCATGCTCCAGGAAGAAAGCGTATGGGATCAGGTCACTGATGGCGCCTTCGCTGCGACTCACCAAGTTTGTCACATTCTCAAACGGATGCATGAGCCTGCAGGCATTAGGCATGAGTGTCCAGTACCTCATCAAGAAAATCCCCAGCTCTCCAGAGCCTGCTCTAGCACCATAGCTGTACAGATACTCATTGACGGCTTTCTCCTGTTGTAGCAGGCGGACATACACGAGGAGCATTGAATTCCAGTGCGTCGGTCTTGCCTCACTGGCAAGTTCTTTCTGCTCTGAATATCGGAAAAACACGCCATGGCCATGTAGGAATGCCTGAAATGCCCACACACCTTCCTGGACTGCTTCAGGACCTCCTGTAATCTTGGGAAGTTACACAAAAATCATTGGATTATAAGATTCAGCACATGTGCCATGCAGGGCACATGTTTCAACCTGCCCAAACTTAAAGCCAAAATGAGATTGTTTCTGTTGTCACACACCGCGTTGCCGATCTCCAGTTGGCGCGGGGTCAGCCACTGAGCCACCTGTTTGTTCAGAGTGGCCAGGAGTCCTGGTCCATTGTGACTCTCGGCTTTGAGGCAAGACATGTCCAAGATGGTATTACACCATCGTAACTGGCATGCGGAATAGGCCCTGGGGAGCTGGGGGTGTGCAGTTTGAGAGGAGAGCGCAGCAGTAGAGTAGCACTCAGCTGAGGAGGAAGAGGAAGACAGTGAAAAGGATGGAGGAGGAGGAGAGGAGGTGGCAGCAGGCCTTCCTGCAAGCCATGGAGGTATTATTATTATTATTATTTAGTATTTATATAGCGCCGACATATTACGCAGCGCTGTACAGTGTATATATATATATATCTTGTCACTAACTGTCCCTCAAAGGAGCTCACAATCTAATCCCTACCATTGCCATATGTCTATATTATGTAGTGTAAGTACTGTAGTCTAGGGCCAATTTTTAGGGGCAGCCAATTAACTTATCCGTATGTTTTTGGAATGTGGGAGGAAACCGGAGTGCCCGGAGGAAACCCACGCAGACACGGAGAGAACATACAAACTCTTTGCAGATAGTGCCCTGGCTGGGATTCGAACCAGGGACCCAGCGCTGCAAGGCGAGAGAGCTAACCACTACGCCACCATGCTGCCCATCACCACCAAGTCCGCTGCACAGCTATGTACTGCATGCTTGCCAGTGGTCACCAGGTTTACCCAATGTGCCGTATAACTGATATACCTGCCCTGACCGTACTTTGCAGACCAAGCATCCGTGGTCAGATGGACCCTTGACCCAACACTTTGTGCCAGAGATTACACCACTTGCCTTTCAACATCACGGTACAGTTTGGGTCTGGTCTTTTTTGAAAAATAATTTTGGCCTGGTGTCACAGGAGCCCTAGTGGTCAGACCGCAAATTGCCTTCCAATCGGTTTCAGCACACAGACTATGCAAGCTTTGGTCGCGATCTTTGCGCAGAAACAGATAGAAATTTGGGCAGCAGCCCGACCAGAAGGGAGCCTGTGAGGTATGGTAATTACAACTTTACACACTATTTCAGGGTATAACTGCCACCACCTCTGTTTTCTGAGACAGAGGAACTCACTAACTGGTTATTTCTCGACCTGCAAATAAAAACGGTTAAAACACGCTGTATTCTGTCTAGATATCAACAATAGTAGCGTCTCTTCAGAGGTCTGAGTTCAGTCCCTGTGTATGCTGAATAATAGGGTAGTGGACCAGTGAATGACTTTGGTAAAGTCTTTATTCACGGCAATATAAATAATTAATATATACAGACAATTATTAAAAACAACAATTATTGAAACATTAATAGTGCAGTATGAAAAGAAAAGGGAAAAAAAATACTTAGGGTTTGTGGAAATATGTCCATTCTGGGAAAATCATAAAGTTCCTGGTTTCCTTGCTGGGGAAATATGAGCACATGGAAAATGTCCTTTGTTTCAGTCCAGACAAGATGGCCGCCAACCACATGGTCCCCTGGCTGGCAGTGTGCTCTCGTGAAGGTGGAATTTGGAGGACTGAGGGCCCGCCTGCTGGCCATGTGCTTTTGATGAAGCTGGTTTGGGGGTGTGGCAATGCCGGTCCCCTCTGAGTTACCCACCAATGACAGTTCATTTCTTCTGAGAGATTTTAGGTTTTAAACTTACAAACTGCCGTAACTCACAAACGATACACGTTATATTTAGGGGGATAACAGATTCATACTTGTCGGAAAATACAGATTAATATGACATCAGACATGGCTAGGGCAGCGGGTCAGGTTCCTGAGAAGATTCATACCTGGGTTTTAGGGGCCCAGGGCCCCTCTCGACTGATATCAAGAGATTCAGCATGACCCTACGGATCCAATGATACCGCTCTCATAACTACCCTATTTACTGTATTCTGTAAATAGGCAAAAAATTATATAATACATTCATTTCTTCCTGGTAAGGCTGCAGCCAGGCTGTCTGGTGTCAATAGAGTTGGGCCGAACCTCCGATTTTCGGTTCGCGAACCGGGTTCGCGAACTTTCGCGGAACGTTCGGTTCGCGTTAAAGTTCGCGAACCGCAATAGACTTCAATGGGGATGCGAACTTTGAAAAAAAAAATTATGCTGGCCACAAATGTGATGGAAAAGATGTTTCAAGGGGTCTAACACCTGGAGGGGGGCATGGCGGAGTGGGATACACGGCAAAAGTCCCCGGGAAAAATCTGGATTTGATGCAAAGCAGCGTTTTAAGGGCAGAAATCACATTGAATGCTAAATGACAGGCCTAAAGCAGTGGTGCTCACCGCCAGGTCATGATCACGCTTACGCGTGGATTCACGACCATTTTGACGCATTCCGCCTCGGACACGAAAATCCGTGAATAGATTTTTAACCACGAAAATCTGCTTCGGCTACGCGTGAATGCGGACAGAAATCCGCATTCACGCTCGTGAAACCCGGCGCTGAAGTCGTGGTTTGCGGAAATGCGTCAAACTATGCGGAAGTGACACATTGCAGGCCAATCAGAGTGCCCCAGCCAGGCCCTAGCAACCAATCACAGGAGGGGAGGTATGCCCTCCCCTCCTGAATATAAAGCGGCGGCCATGATGGAAAAGCTCTGTCCTTGCTAGACTGTGGTGCTGAGAGGATTATCTCCAGGCCATTGTTGTTTGAGCAAGTGCATTTATTGTGTTAAAAACAAAGCGTTTTGTTTGCTAACACTGCTCTTATACTGTACACAGTTAGCTAGTCAGTGAGTGATTTTTGTAGTTAGTTGTAGTCAGTGTAGTGTAGTGGGAGTGTGGGAGTCTAGTGATTATTTAACTGTGTGTAGTGCAGGCAGGTTCAGTGCTGCAGTGTAGTCAGTGTAGTGGGAGTGGGGATTATCTGTGTGTAGTGCAGGCAGGCAGGTTAGTGCAACTGCAGTGTTCACTTGCATATTCCAGTGACAGTTATACACTTGTACTATTTGCAGGCAGCCAGTCACACCGCCGGCGCCACCACTCTCTGCCAGCGCTGTTCATTCATTCTGTCAGTGACCTTGTGCCATGCCCAGTGCCCACTGCTCGCTCGCTGTTATATGAGCATCTCATTACACAGTGTGACATCCTTGTGTGCCCACTGCATCCTTCAGTGACCTAGTTGTATATCCAGTGCCCACTGCTGTGCCCACTGCATCCTTCAGTGACCTTGTACTGTGCCCACTGCATCCTTCAGTGACCTAGGTGTATATCCAGTGCCCACTGCTGTGCCCACTGCATCCTTCAGTGACCTTGTACTGTGCCCACTGCATCCTTCAGTGACCTAGTTGTATATCCAGTGCCCACTGCTGTGCCCACTGCATCCTTCAGTGACCTTGTACTGTGCCCACTGCATCCTTCAGTGACCTAGGTGTATATCCAGTGCCCACTGCTGTGCCCACTGCATCCTTCAGTGACCTTGTACTGTGCCCACTGCATCCTTCAGTGACCTAGGTGTATATCCAGTGCCCACTGCTGTGCCCACTGCATCCTTCAGTGACCTTGTACTGTGCCCACTGCATCCTTCAGTGACCTAGGTGTATATCCAGTGCCCACTGCTGTGCCCACTGCATCCTTTTTTGGCCTGCACTATGACGCTGTGCTACTACTACTACCACCAGTATGTTGCCATGGTCCTTCTGTGCTGCTGCTGCTGAACTGAATGCCCGCTTTGTCCTCCTCCTCCTCCTGACTCAGTCGCTACCACGGTACCACCAATGTACTCTGTCTGCGTTATCACTGCCCGGGTCACCGGGTGCATTTAATTTTTTGGCCAGCACTATGACGCTGTGCTGCTACTACTAGCACCAGTATGTTGCCATGGTCCTTCTGTGCTGCTGCTGCTGCTGCTGAACTGAACGCCCGCTTTGTCCTCCTCCTCCTCCTGACTCAGTCGCTACCATGGTACCACCAATGTACTCGGATCCACAGAAGCTTGGCAGCGTTATCACTGCCCGGGTCACCGGGTGCATTTAATTTTTTGGCCAGCACTATGACGCTGTGCTGCTACTGCTACTACTACCACCAGTATGTTGGCATGGTCCTTCTGTGCTGCTGCTGCTGAACTGACCGCCCGCATTGTCCTCCTCCTCCTGACTCAGTCGCTTCCCGCTGCTGCACTCTGCGTTCACACTGCCAGGGTCACCGGGTGCATTTAATTTTTTGGCCAGCACTATGACGCTGTGCTGCTACTACTACCACCAGTATGTTGCCATGGTCCTTCTGTGCTGCTGAATTGACCGCCGGCATTGTCCTCCTCCTCCTGACTCACTCGCTTCCACCAATGTACTCTGTCTGCGTTCACACTGCCCGGGTCACCGGGTGCATTTAATTTTTTGGCCAGCACTATGACGCTGTGCTGCTACTACTACTACCAGTATGTTGCCGTGGTCCTTCTGTGCTGCTGAACTGACCGCCCGCATAGTCCTTCTCCTGACTCAGTCGCTACCACCACTGCACTCTGCGTTCACACTGCCCGTGTCCACTGACAACTCTGCTGCGATGTCATTGCTAATTGCTGCAAAAAAAAACAAAAAAAAATTACAAAAACCTCTCTGGGGCCTTTTTGGCGTCAGCCACTCATCCTCCTCCAGCGGTACCTTCGCCGCCAAGCGCCATTGGAACTCGCCTTCACCTCTTTGACTGCTTAACACGTTTATCCATTTTTAAAACCACTTATTACCAATTAATAGCCCCATTTAAAGTGTAGATTTCACTTTAAAATCCATTTTCTCTAGAAATTTTTGGGAATTTTTTATGTTGAAGTTATGTTGCCCCTTATCACCTCGATAATCCATGCAATTTGGGGGATTGTAGCATGTATGGGGGCTTTGTTATTAACGTTAAAAGAAAATCCGCCTCCGGGCGGGAATCCACGCGTGATTACGCCATTCACGGCAGAAAATCCGCGTGGTTGCGTGGACGCGGACGAAAATCCGCATGCGGCGGGGCCGAATGCGGATTTTTTTTTTGCAACCACGCGGATTTCTGAATTCGTGGATGAGGCACATCCGAGCATCCCTGAAGTGCTTTAAAACATCTTGCATGTGTATACATCAATCAAGTAGTGTAATTAAGGTACTGCTTCACACTGACACACCAAACTCACCGTGTAACGCACCGCAAACAGCTGTTTGTGTAGTGACGGCCGTGCTGGACTGGTGCGCACCATGGCGAGAGTGCAGGTTTTGGTGGCTTTACAGCCCATATGGTCGCCTGGGTGATGTAGCTGAATGACAGAACAGTGACTGTCCAGCTGATCAAATTTGGTCTGACCACAATGAAGCAACGACCTTATTATCTTTTGTGTGCCCCCCGAGACACTCATCTAGGCGCCGGTCATTGCTTCATTGTAATACGCAAGCCCCTTCACCACGGCAAGGTAATGATCACGAAGGGGAATGGGCGCATGTACATGCCTTTTCTTTTGTTGTTGCAGCTGCCCGCAGTGCAGCCAGAAAAATTAGGCAGTCATGTACACGCACCAGAAAAATTATTACAGCGGCCGCTGCTAGCAGCGGCCTAAAAAATTCAGCAATCCGCCTGGAGTCCCGGACTCTGTTGGTGGTGGCGGAGAAGGTAGTCAAGCGGCCTGCAGGCAGACATGCTGTGTGGAGGGACTGGGAGCGACTTAGTCTTCTTGGGGCAGGCCAGGCAGCCAGTCACACGGCGTGCAGGCAGAGATGCTGTGTGTGCGGGGACTGACTTAGTCTTGGGGCGAGCAGCAGCCTTCCGGGATCCATGCCTCATTCATTTTGATAAAGGTGAGGTATTTAACACTTTTGTGACTTAGGCGACTTCTCTTCTCAGTGACAATGCCTCCAGCTGCGCTGAAGGTCCTTTCTGACAGGACGCTTGCGGCAGGGCAGGAGAGAAGTTGGATGGCAAATTGGGACAGCTCTGGCCACAGGTCAAGCCTGCGCACCCAGTAGTTCAAGGGTTCCTCATCGCTGTTCACAGCAGTGTCTACATCCACACTTAAGGCCAGGTAGTCGGCTACCTGCCGTTCCAGGCGTTGGTGGAGGGTGGATCCGGAAGGGCTACGGCGAGGCGTTGGACTAAAGAACGTCCGCATGTCCGACATCACCATGAGATCGCTGGAGCGTCCTGTCTTTGACTGCGTGGACACGGGAGGAGGATTAGTGGCAGTGGTACCTTGCTGGCGTTGTGCTGTCACATCACCCTTAAAGGCATTGTAAAGCATAGTTGACAGCTGGTTCTGCATGTGCTGCATCCTTTCCACCTTCAGGTGAGTTGGTAACAGGTCCGTCACTTTGTGCCTGTACCGAGGGTCTAGTAGTGTGGCTACCCAGTACAGCTCATTCCCCTTGAGGTTTTTTATACGGGGGTCCCTCAACAGGCAGGACAGCATAAAAGACAACATCTGCACAAAGCCGGATCCAGTACCCTCCATCTCCTCTTGCTCTTCCTCAGTGACGTCACGTAAGTCAACCTCCTCCCCCCAGCCGCGAACAATACCACGGGAAGGTTGAGCAGCACAAGCCCCCTGCGACGCCTGCTGCGGGTGTTCTCCTGCCGCCGTCCCCTCCTCCTCCTCCTCCCCCAAAGAAACACCTTGCTCATCATCCTCTGAGTCTGACTCATCTTCTGCACATGACTTCTCTTCTTCCTCCTCCTCCTCCCTCTGTGCTGCCGCAGGTGTTGAGGAAACAGCTGGGTCTGATGAAAATTGGTCCCATGCCTGTTCCTGCCGTAACGGTTCCTGGTCATGCTCATTTGCAGCTTCATCCGCCACTCTACGCACAGCACGCTCCAAGAAGTAAGCGTAGGGAATTAAGTCGCTGATGGTGCCCTCGTTGGTCACCTCCTCAAATGGCCGCATGAGCCTGCATGCATTTTTCATCAGTGTCCAGTTGTCGGGCCAGAACATCCCCATCTTCCCAGACTGTTTCATTCTACTGTAGTTGTAGAGGTACTGGGTGACGGCTTTCTTCTGTTCTAGCAGGCGGGAGAACATGAGCAGGGTCGAATTCCAGTGAGTCGGGCTATCGCAAATGAGGCGTCTCACCGGCATGTTGTTTTTCCGCTGAATTTCCGCAAAGCGTGCCATGGCTGTGTAAGACCGCCTCAAATGCCCACAGAACTTCCTTGCCTGCTTCAGGACATCCGCTAAGCCAGGGTACTTTGCCACAAATCTTTGAACAACTAGATTCATGACATGTGCCATGCAGGGTATGTGTGTCAGCTTCCCCATATGCAAAGCGGCAAGCAGATTGCTGCCGTTGTCGCACACCACGTTGCCTATCTCCAGGTGGTGCGGGGTCAGCCACTCATCCACCTGTTTCTTAAGAGCAGCCAGGAGAGCTGCTCCAGTGTGACTCTCCGCTTTGAGACAAGACATGTCTAAGATGGCGTGACACCGTCGTACCTGGCATGCAGCATAGGCCCTGCGGAGCTGGGGCTGTGTAGCTGGAGAGGAGAACTGCCACTCAGCCAAGGAGGAGGAGGACAGCGAAGAGCATGTAGCAGGAGGAGAGGAGGTGGCAGGAGGCCTGCCTGCAAGCCGTGGAGGTGTCACAATTTGGTCCGCGCGCCCTGCTTGCCATCGTTCACCACCAGGTTGACCCAATGGGCTGTGTATGTAATGTAGCGGCCCTGCCCGTGCTTGGCAGACCAGGCATCCGTGGTCAGGTGTACCCTTGACCCAACGCTCTTCGCAAGAGATAACACCACTTGCCTCTCAACTTCACGGTGCAGTTGGGGTATGGCCTTTCTCGAAAAATAAGTGCAGCCTGGCATCTTCCACTGCGGTGTTCCGATGGCCACAAATTTATGGAAGGCCTCAGAGTCCACCAGCCGGTATGGTAACAGCTGGCGAGCGAACAGTTCCGCCACGCCAGCTGTCAGACGCCGGGCAAGGGGGTGACTGGCCGAAATTGGCTTCTTCCGCTCATACATTTCTTTCACGGACACCTGACTGCTGCTGTGGGCAGAGGAGCAGGAAGCGCTCAAGGGCAGAGGCGGAGTGGAGGAGGGTGCCTGTGAAGGTGGAAGAAGCAGATGATGCACCTGAAGGAGGAAGAGGAGAAGGAGGGTGACTTTTCTTTTGTGTACTGCTGCTGCTTTTGCTCAGGTGGCCATCCCATTGCTGTTTGTGCCTTTTCTCCAGGTGCCTTCGTAAGGCACTTGTCCCTACGTGAGTGTTGGCCTTTCCACGGCTCAATTTTTGTTGGCAGAGCGAACAGATGGCTTTGGTCCGATCTGAGGCACACACATTAAAAAATTTCCACACTGCTGAGCCACCCTGGGATGTGGGCACTATGGGGACCTCAGCAGCTGATGCTGAAGGGCAAGTTGGCTGGCTGTACATAGGTGGCGATACATGGTGCCGGACACTGCCACCAGCTGTTTCTGACGAAGAGCTGCCCCAGCTTCTTTCAGCAACTTCTCTCCTCCTACTACTCTCTGACTCCCCCTCTGAACTGTCCCCCTCTTCATCTCCTCTATTGGGAACATACAGAGGATCCCTATCATCGTCATCATCGTAATCATCCTGCCCAGCTTCGCTTGCCTCAGACAAATCCAAACATGCACCATCAGTAGGTCCTTCATCCTCCTTACACGTTACATCCATAGTGTTGCCGCGTAACTCAGACATATGAGCTGGTGAAAATTCATCTGGCTGTAACAACAATGGCTGTGCATCAGTGATTTCAACACTAAATAATTCTTGCGAAGTGTCAAATGCAGCGGAAGTGGTGCTAGTAGTAGCGCTGGTGGCTGAGCAAGATGAGGTGTTCTGTGTCGCTAAATACTCAACCACGTCCTGACAATCTTGGGAGGTGATGGGACGTGCCTTCTTCCGAGCACTGTACTGTGGGCCAGGTCCACACGAAATTACATTTACACGACCTCGCGCAGACCTGCCGGGTGGCCTTCCTCTGGCTCTGGCACTACTTCTTCCTCTACCTGTTTTGTCCATATCGGGTCGGGTATGCACGGAGTGGTATATCACACTGCGTGCACTCACGTAGGTAGGTGGGTTCACTTAACTGCACAGGTATGCGCACTGATGCGGTGGGTTCACTGAACAGAACAGGTATACAGTGGCGGGTTCACAGAACAGGTATGCAGTGGCAGGTTCACTGAACAGAACAGGTATGCAGTGGCGGGTTCACTGAACAGTACAGGTATACAGTGGCGGGTTCACTGAACACAACAGGTATGCAGTGGCGGGTCCACTGAACAGAACAGGTATGCAGTGACGGGTTCACAGAACAGTACAGGTATACAGTGGTGGGTTCACAGAACAGGTATGCAGTGGCAGGTTCACTGAACAGAACAGGTATGCAGTGGCGGGTTCACTGAACAGAACAGGTATACAGTGGTGGGTTCACTGAACAGAACAGGTATGCAGTGTCGGGTTCACTGAACAGAACAGGTATGCAGTGGCGGGTTTACTGAACAGTACAGGTATACAGTGGCGGGTTCACAGAACAGGTATGCAGTGGCAGGTTCACTGAACAGAACAGGTATGCAGTGGCAGGTTCACTGAACTGTACAGGTATACAGTGGCGGGTTCACTGAACACAACAGGTATGCAGTGGCGGGTTCACTGAACAGAACAGGTATGCAGTAGCGGGTCCACTGAACAAAACAGGTATACAGTGGCGGGTTCACTGAACAGAACAGGTATGCAGTGGCGGGTTCACTGAACAGTACAGGTATACAGTGGCGGGTTCACAGAACAGGTATGCAGTGACAGGTTCACTGAACAGAACAGGTATGCAGTGGCAGGTTCACTGAACAGTACAGGTATACAGTGGCGGGTTCACTGAACACAACAGGTATGCAGTGGCGGGTTCACTAAACAGAACAGGTATACAGTAGCGGGTCCACTGAACAGAACAGGTATACAGTGGCGGGTTCACTGAACAGAACAGGTATGCAGTGGCGGGTTCACTGAACAGTACAGGTATACAGTGGCGGGTTCACAGAACAGGTATGCAGTGGCAGGTTCACTGAACAGTACAGGTATACAGTGGCGGGTTCACTGAACACAACAGGTATGCAGTGGCGGGTCCACTGAACAGAACAGGTATGCAGTGGCGGGTTCACTGAACAGTACAGGTATACAGTGGTGGGTTCACAGAACAGGTATGCAGTGGCAGGTTCACTGAACAGAACAGGTATGCAGTGGCGGGTTCACTGAACAGTACAGGTATACAGTGGCGGGTTCACTGAACACAACAGGTATGCAGTGGCGGGTTCACTGAACAGAACAGGTATACAGTAGCGGGTCCACTGAACAGAACAGGAATACAGTGGCGGGTTCACTGAACAGAACAGGTATGCAGTGGCGAGTTCACTGAACAGAACAGGTATGCAGTGGCGGGTTCACTGAACAGTACAGGTATACAGTGGCGGGTTCACAGAACAGGTATGCAGTGGCAGGTTCACTGAACAGAACAAGTATGCAAGGGCGGGTTCACTGAACAGTACAGGTATGCAGTGGCGGGTTCACTGAACAGAACAGGTATACAGTAGCGGGTCCACTGAACAGAACAGGTATACAGTGGCGGGTTCACTGAACAGAACAGGTATGCAGTGGCGGGTTCACTGAACAGAACAGGTATGCAGTGGCGGGTTCACTGAACAGTACAGGTATACAGTGGCGGGTTCACAGAACAGGTATGCAGTGGCAGGTTCACTGAACAGAACAGGTATGCAGTGGCGGGTTCACTGAATAGAACAGGTATGCAGTAGCGGGTCCACTGAACAGAACAGGTATACAGTGGCGGGTTCACTGAACAGAACAGGTATGCAGTGGCGGGTTCACTGAACAGAACAGGTATGCAGTGGCGGGTTCACTGAACAGTACAGGTATACAGTGGCGGGTTCACAGAACAGGTATGCAGTGGTAGGTTCACTGAACAGAACAGGTATGCAGTGGCGGGTTCACTGAACAGTACAGGTATACAGTGGCGGGTTCACTGAACACAACAGGTATGCAGTGGCGGGTTCACTGAACAGAACAGGTATGCAGTAGCGGGTCCACTGAACAGAACAGGTATACAGTGGCGGGTTCACTGAACAGAACAGGTATGCAGTGGCGGGTTCACTGAACAGAACAGGTATACAGTGGCGGGTCCACTGAACAGAACAGGTATGCAGTGGCAGGTTCACAGAACAGGTATGCAGTGGCAGGTTCACTGAACACAACAGGTATGCAGTGGTGGGTTCACTGAACAGGTATGCAGTGGTGGGTTCACAGAACAGGTATGCAGTGGTGGGTTCACAGAACAGGTATGCAGTGGCAGGTTCACTGAACAGGTATGTAGTGGTGGGTTCACTGAACAGGTATGCAGTGGTGAGTTCACTGAACAGGTATGCATTGGTGGGTTCACAGTACAGGTATGCAGTGGTGGGTTCACAGAACAGGTATGCAGTGGTGGGTTCACTGAACAGGTATGCCGTGGTGGGTTAACAGTACAGGTATGCAGTGGTGGGTTCACAGAACAGGTATGCAGTGGTGGGTTCACTGAACAGAACAGGTATACAGTGGCGGGTTCACTGAACAGAACAGGTATGCTGTGGCGGGTTCACTGAACAGAACAGGTATGCAGTGGCGGGTTCACTGAACAGTACAGGTATACAGTGGCGGGTTCACAGAACAGGTATGCAGTGGCAGGTTCACTGAACAGAACAGGTATGCAGTGGCGGGTTCACTGAACAGTACAGGTATACAGTGGCGGGTTCACTGAACACAACAGGTATGCAGTGGCGGGTTCACTGAATAGAACAGGTATGCAGTAGCGGGTCCACTGAACAGAACAGGTATACAGTGGCGGGTTCACTGAACAGAACAGGTATGCAGTGGCGGGTTCACTGAACAGAACAGGTATGCAGTAGCGGGTTCACTGAACAGTACAGGTATACAGTGGCGGGTTCACAGAACAGGTATGCAGTGGCAGGTTCACTGAACAGAACAGGTATGCAGTGGCGGGTTCACTGAACAGTACAGGTATACAGTGGCGGGTTCACTGAACACAACAGGTATGCAGTGGCGGGTTCACTGAACAGAACAGGTATGCAGTAGCGGGTCCACTGAACAGAACAGGTATACAGTGGCGGGTTCACTGAACAGAACAGGTATGCAGTGGCGGGTTCACTGAACAGAACAGGTATACAGTGGCGGGTCCACTGAACAGAACAGGTATGCAGTGGCGGGTTCACAGAACAGGTATGCAGTGGCAGGTTCACTGAACACAACAGGTATGCAGTGGTGGGTTCACTGAACAGGTATGCAGTGGCAGGTTCACTGAACAGGTATGTAGTGGTGGGTTCACTGAACAGGTATGCAGTGGTGAGTTCACTGAACAGGTATGCATTGGTGGGTTCACAGTACAGGTATGCAGTGGTGGGTTCACAGAACAGGTATGCAGTGGTGGGTTCACTGAACAGGTATGCCGTGGTGGGTTAACAGTACAGGTATGCAGTGGTGGGTTCACAGAACAGGTATGCAGTGGTGGGTTCACTGAACAGGTATGCAGTGGTGGGTTCACAGAACAGGTATGCAGTGGTGGGTTCACAGAACAGGTATGCAGTGGCAGGTTCACTGAACAGGTATGTAGTGGTGGGTTCACTGAACAGGTATGCAGTGGTGAGTTCACTGAACAGGTATGCATTGGTGGGTTCACAGTACAGGTATGCAGTGGTGGGTTCACAGAACAGGTATGCAGTGGTGGGTTCACTGAACAGGTATGCCGTGGTGGGTTAACAGTACAGGTATGCAGTGGTGGGTTCACAGAACAGGTATGCAGTGGTGGGTTCACTGAACAGGTATGCAGTGGTGGGTTCACAGTACAGGTATGCAGTGGTGGGTTCACAGAACAGGTATGCAGCCAGGAACAAGCTAAGCCTAACTAATCTTTCCCTATGAGAGACAGTCTGCAGCAGCTCGCCCTACTCTCACTAATGCAGGCACAGGAGTGACGGTAATGGCCGCAGCTGCCTGCCTTATATAAGGGGGGTGGGGCTCCAGGGGCTAGTGTAGCCTAATTGGCTACACTGGGCCTGCTGACTGTGATGTAGAGGGTCAAAGTTGACCCTCCATGTGCATTATGGGGCGAACCGAACTTCCGCAAAGGTTCGCCTGCGGGACGCGAACGCGAACCACGGAAGTTCGCATGGAACCGTTCGCAGGCGAACCGTTCGGCCCAACTCTAGGTGTCAAGCTGTGACTAGCTTTCTGGGATCTCCCTGTATAAAAAGGACCACCAAATGGAGGTAATTGAGAACAAACATCCTCCTGAACACAGGCCTGGCCCAGGCTCATTTGCATATCAAAAGAGCCATCCTGCAGTTAAGCTGATGCTATCTCTCTGCTGAGCAAAGACTGCAGATGCTCCTACACAATCAATCCAGATATAGCACGTCACTGGCAATCGGTGCAATAAACCGATTACGTTTGCCTTCTCGTTTCTCACGGCTGTTCCGTGACACCTGGTATCTTCCACTGCGGTGTCCAAATCGCCACAAATTTTCGGAAGGTCTCAGAGTCCACCAGCTTGTATGGTAACAGCTGGCGGGCTAACAGTTCTGGCTAGCCAGCTGTCAGACGCCAGGCAAGGGGTTGACTGGCAGACATTGGCTTCTTCCGCTCAAATATTTCCTTAATGGACACCTAGCTGATGTGAGAAGATGAGCAGGAACTGCTCAAGGTGAGAGGTGGAGTGGAGGAGGGTGGCTGTGAAAGTGCAAGGGCGGCAGATGATAAAGCGGCTGAAGATGCTGCACTTGGAGGAGGAAGAGGAGGTGGAGGGTGGCTTTGCATTTGTGTGCTTTTCCTCAGGTGGACATCCCATTTGTGTCTGGGCTTGTTTATCAAGTGCCTTCGTAAGGTTGATGTCCCTAGGTGGGTGTTGCTTTTTCCACAACTAAATTTTTGTTGGCAGAGATTACAGATGGCATCGCTGTAATCTGAGGCAGACACACAAAAAAATTTCCACACTGGCGAACTCTGGTATGATGGCATTTTAGTGGTGGCGGCAGCAGCAGCAGCTGACATTGAAGGGCGTGTTGGCTGGTTGTTCCTAGGTGGCAATACATGCTGCCGGACACTGCCACAAGCTGTTTCCGATGAGCTCCCCCTGATTCGTACAGCAACTCGTCTCCTTTTCTCTGACTCCACCTCTGAACTGTCCCTCTGTTCATCTTGTCTTCCGGGATCATACGTGACATCCATGCCATGATCATCATCATCATCATCATTCACAGCCAGCTTGTGTCAGACACCTCCAAAACTACAACATCAAAAGGTACTTTATCATCCTCACACCTTACGTCCATAGTGATGCCTAACTCAGACATATGAGGTGTTGTAACATCCTTAGTGCCTTCATCTTGGAACAATAATAATTGTGGATCTGTAAATTCACCACAAACATGTGTGAATAACTACTGCAACATCTGAAGTGGAGCGGCTGTGGTGCTAGTAGCAGCAATGGTGGCTGCCAGCTGAGTATTAAGTAGTTGTGGGGTTCCAGAATCAGTGTCACGGTTCCATGCGGAAGCTGAGGAAGATGAGGTGTTCTGTGTTAAATAGTCAACTACGTCCTGACAATCTTGGGGGTTGAGGGTACATGCCTTCTGAACACTGTACTTTGTTCGAGGACAACACTAAATCACGCTAGCATGACCTCGAACATACCTGCTAGCATGACCTCGAACAAGCCTGACTCTGCCTGTTATTTTTTCCACACATGGGGGTGGGGGACAGGGAGGGTATGCGCACTAGTACTAACAATATTCAATAGTGGTAGACAGTGTGTGTAATCACAAAGAGGCACACAATCAGTGTCAAATACACAGCAGCTGTGTGTGTGTGGATCCCTGATATAACTTCACCTGCATTAAAAACTTTTGTATTCAAATAATTTTTATTGGGTTTTTTCAATAAAGAAAATTAACAATGGTCGTTTTATGCATGAAATGATCATATACTGTACATTTAGATTATGTTTTCCAAAATATTGGACCAAGAGTGCATATACATAAAATGTTTGTGTAACGATTGTGGAACTTTCTCCGTGATCAGCCCACAAGCGTATATTTGCAGGCACCCAGCAAAAGGTGCTACGCACCTGTAGAGGGAAATTCCTGTCGGCAGATGGCGCTGGGGAGTGCAGAGGAACCAATCCTCTGTACCTCCACAAGTGCCAGACAGGAATTGTACGAAGCACAGAACGCAATCGCAAGAGAGGCGATTGCGAATGAGATTGAGCAAAGGGATAGGTTGTATGTGTGTGCGCCAATCCAGTCGCCACCCCGCGACCGCGCACACACAACAGCAGATACGAAATAGGAACGCGATCGTGAGAGGTGCGATTGCCAGACGTGACACAAGGCAGATCAGAATAGAATACGAGGGTAGCAAAGGCACAGCAAATACAATAAGGAGATACGGAAAATAACAAACGCTAGCTAACCGCGAACACCGCACTCATTCGCAACAGTGCACGCGGTTATGCGCGATCTCCACGTGATAAGCACAATAGAGACAAGCACGCCTAACTAACCATTAACAGACAAACATGAAACAGAGGACGCGAGCGCTTGCTTAACGGTTACCTCACCGAGCCTGCAGCAAGCGTAGCGGACAAGACAGACACACGAAAACAGGGACAAGCGAGAGATAGGATCCACAGCACTAGCGAAAAGTGGCTAGCGCGATCCAGGTACAGAGTAGCAGAACAGAAGGATCCCCAGCGCTAGCGAAAAGTAGCTAGCGCGATCCCAGGAGACAGAACAGAAGGATCCCCAGCGCTAGCGAAAAGTAGCTAGCGCGATCCCAGGAAACAGAACAGAAAAGATAGCTGGTAGCAACCGCTGCACCAGCTATACTCCAAGAACAGAGATCAGAACCATTTCCTGTCGACCACCATAGGGGCAGGACAATGGCAACAGGCAAGACAAGACAGAACAGGCAATACGGATAATACAACCTGACTGGGCTAGAAGGGGAGCCTAAAGCAACCCCCAGGAATTAACTATACTAGATAGCAATGGCTGACACTCCAGCAGTGTCCATCAGGAACAGACCATGGAAGGGAAATGTCCAGCAAAGCCTTCTGGGAAACATAAAGCTCTTATAGTGCCAGTCATCAAAGAAGGCAGGTAGGGGATTTGCATAACGAATGTATGCAAATTCCCCAGCAAGAGAACAGACCAGAAACTTGCAGTGGAAAGACAGGTCTCTGTTCCAGAGACCTGCAGCCCACAGACTAGAGGAATGGACAAACAGCTGTCTGCCTGTGCAGCCAGCTGAGCGGATCATCACAGTTTGACAGACTTTTATAAGAAATTGAACTTTCACATGTATACATAAATCGTGGTAGCGTATTGAATAAAAGATGCACATAGTTTGATGTTAACTAGGAGCAGGTCCTCTGGAGTCTGGGGCCTAGGAGACACCCTACTAAGGCTCCAAATTATTGGGTTTGTAGTATTCATATGAATCATCGTAAGCAGACAAAGAACTGGTGATTCAATGGACGGGTAGAGCGGCTCCAGCTTGTCATTACACAGCAGTGTCTGTGCAGCGCTAGGAGCTGCCTCCCCGAATGCCTGCATGGCACAGGCAGAGTGCAGGACCTTTTTCAAGTATCGTTGCCGGAGGAATAGCGGTTAGGCAGCCTGAGCTTTGTCTTGGATATGGCAGTTGTGCGACAAGTTAAAAAAAGGGTATACCATCTGGTATTTGCAACATCTGACCAGGCTACCCCTATAAAAGGCATTACAGTTACAGAAGTCTGTCAGCTCAAGTGTGGGTACTGACGTATATAGCATACAGTGACATTTGAATGTTTAAAGGACCATACTAGAAATTAAAATAAATGACACAGGGAATCTTCTGTATACTTGCTGTAACTACTGTGGGGGTGTTGAAAATTAAATTTTTCGCGATAGTGGTCCTTTAACTGCCGTTCATCTGCCATTTACGTCTATGAAGCTTACCATGAAGGTGGTTCACGAACATTTATGTAAATTTGCGTTCGTGATTGTGAACCAAAAATGATGTTTTGCTACATCACTATTGGTGAATCAGCTCAGCAAGCATGCAAAGGGATGGGGGAGACATGATGAATAACTAAAAAAGGAAAAAGCAATAGGGCTAGAACTTGTTTTCATATACAATAGCAAAACAAGAGAGACAGCGGGCACCAATGCTCAGTAAGCTGAATGGTTCCCCTGTTCACATTGTAGCCAAATCCAGCAGGGCCAATGGAAAACAAATTCTTGTCCATGTACAGAAGGAATGACCAGCACTTCAGCATAGAACAACCAGGGATAGAAAAGTTGTGAAGCAACTGTCAGGTAGGGGGGAGCGCTTCCCATTGGGGGCCTCCTCTGATTAGTCCATCTGCCGCAATAAAGGCTTTTATGGTCTCTGAGCATTGGTGCCCGCCGTCTCTCTTGCTTTGCTATTGTATATGGACGTATTGCTATGGTGGTGGCACAATGCGTATGGAGCCATGAGAAGATATTTCTAACCGTGGTTGTTCTATGCTGATGTGCTGGTCATTCCTTCTGTGTGTGGACAAGAATTTGTTTCCCATTGGTCCTGCTGGATTTGGCTGCAATGTGAACAGGGCAACCATTCAGCTTACTGAGCACTTCAACAGCTCTGTAGCCTAGGAGAGGACACTGGGAATGATGCTAAGGAGAGATGTCATCGCTGGCATGTCAGGAGCTGGTGAGCCTCCTATCATTATGATCCGGCCCTTGCACTCTGCAGAGGAAGGGAGTGAGAGAAGGGATCCAGTGAGCCACCTCTCACACAAGGACCACCTTTAGGCATGAGCCTACAGTGCCTAAGGGTGGATACAGGTCTCGTAAGGGCAGCTAGTGAAACTACCATGGAAAAACAACTTTTTAACCAAATAACTGATCTAACTTCTTAATATTCTAATTTTATTTTTAAAGTAAACTTATTTTTCATTGTGGCATAAGTTTTCTTGTGATGTGTCATAGCCTGAAAAGGTTGAAAACCACTAAATTAGGTAATAGTCCATAAACCCTTTTATGATAAAAGGTTTCTGAAATTGTATTTATCTATAAAAAGGTTAACAACATCTAATAGACATGCAGTATTTGTGTTTCCACTAAGCAAATATAATAATAGCCTTTTAAGCAAATATCTGGCTATTTCACAGTTGACTCAGAGAATAAGAATCTTTTAATGTATAATATAGATTACTTATTCTTCACAAAACCTGTCATTCTTCACATGATTAACAACCTATTTCCAATGACAGTAAAATGTAAAAGAAAATCAAGGTTTATTTTTTCTGTTTACTCATTGTAATCAACATCATTTATTTTCTTGACTGTGAAGTATATGTGCATCTTTTAAATATGCTGGCAAACTGTATATAGTTACATATAGTTAGTTTAGTTGGAAATAAAAAAACAAAAAACAAAAACACTCTTCCTTAGTACTTGGCTGCATCAGATATTAGGTACCTTTCTCCCCTGCACCTTCACATATTTCAGTTGATCCAGGGCAAGGCAAAAAAAACCTTTCCAAGGCTTAGGCCAATTAATTCTTAAAGGGAAGGTCCGAGGTATATACAAATCAAAAATCTACTTACCTGAGGCTTTCTCCAGCCCCTGGCAGGCGTTCCTGTGCCCTCGCTGCAGCTCCGGTGACTTCCAGTCCCCTCCAGCCAGGTCGGCATCTTACTGTGCTCAAGCTTGCGGCTCACGGAGTCGCACTGACATAATCCGGACTGTACAGGTGCAGTAGTTTTGCACTTGATGTCTGTGCAACTCCGTGAGCCGCACGCTGGAGCACAGTAAAATGCCAAATAGAGATGGCCCAAACAGTTCGCCAGCAAGCTTTTTTTGGTGAAGATCAGATATTCGTGCTCGCCGTGAGTGGCGAGCACATGGCGATATTTGACCCACCCCCATACATCATCATTGGGCTAAACTTTGACCCCCTTACATCACAATCAGCAGGCACATGGCAGCCTGTCAGCCTTCACTCCCTCACGGACCCCCCCCCCCCCCGCCCCCTATAAAAATGCACTTGCGCCGGCTATGTTCCAGTCTGTCTTCGGCTGGGACAGTGAGAAGAAGGGAGAGACATTGCTGGACATAGTGAAAGCGTTAGCTAGGCCTGTTTATTTTGTTCCTCACTGACTGACTTGCTGTTAAAGCACCCAAACAAGCCCTTCTGAGGGCTACACCATCCTTCTGCTGTTTCTTTGTGTTTGTGCGACACTACTACACACACAGCCCACAGGCACCCAACCAGAGCTGTGTCCAGTGTCCACTATAATTCTGTGTCACATTAGACACAAACAGAGTACTACTCTAGCGCCTCTGTTATCACTGTATTGTGTTTAAACTATTGCATATCTCTGTGTGTGATACTACAAAGCCCACTAACACCCAGAGCTGTGCCCACTACTGCTATTGTTGTTGCCACATTGAGTTGCAGGCATAGTAGCGTGTCCAGTGCAATACTTTTCACTTATTGCAGGCACAATACCCCAAATAAAAAAATGACATGTATAGGCAGAGGCAGGACACCCCGCAAGTGTCCTCATGGTCGTGCTGCTTCACTAGAGGGCCTAGAGGGCACATACCATCAACACCCAAAATGCAGAGGAATTAGTTGACTGGCTTACACAGCACACCCCTTCTTCTACAGCTTCGACACGGAACCTCCTTGACGCACCATCCTCCTCCTGCTCTGATTTGGGCACCCCAAAACAACTTACCACCACTTGACCGGCAGCCCAAACCACCACTAGCGCCACAGCCGCTCCACTTGATTTGTCAGAGGAGTTATTCACACATCTGTGTGATGAATTTAGTGATGCACAACCATTATTGGCAGAAGATGAAGGCGATAAGGATGTCACACCACGTGATATGTCCCAGTCCGGTGTCAGTACACACGTATGTGATGTACTTCCTGTTATAGGTGCCTATTTGGAGGTGTCTGAGACAAGTGAAGCAGTTGATCATGATGACAATGTGTCCATAGATGCCTATGCCTATGGTTGGTGCCTTCAAGAAGAGATGAAGAAGAGGGGGAGAGGTCTGATGGGGAGACAGAGAGGAGGAGGAAACGAGTTGTTGTAAGTAGCAGGGGGAGCTCATTGCAAGGAGTTAGTGGCACTGTCAGACAGCATGTATGAGCACCTGGGGTCAGCCAGCCAACACACCCTTCAACGCCTTTTGTTGTAACCACCAGAATGCCATAATTCCAGAGCTCACCAGTGTGGATTTTTTTGTGTGTCTGCCTCTGATAGAAGCAATGCCATCTACAACCTCTGCCTAAAAAAACCTGAGTTGTGGGAAGTCCTACACCTACCTAGGGACAACTGTTTTGCGAAGGCACCTGATCGCAAAACACAAACACCAATGGGATGCACATGTGGATAAAAGCAGTACACAAACTCAAAGCCACCCTCCTCCTCCTAGTCCAGCAGCATCATCAGCCACACCAACCTCTGCTTTCCTTGCCCCCACTCAACCACCCTCCACTCTGCCACCTCTCACCTTGAGCAGTTCCTGCTCATCATCTGCAGGGTTGCCCGTCACAAACTTGTGATCACGAATAACAAGTGATCACGAGCTTGTGAGTGCGGTAGTTAGGGAAATTACATTGTATGACATTGTTGGCCCAATCAGAGAACCCTCAGTCGAGGCCTTAGCAACCAATTAGAGGAGGGGAGCCTGTAACTCCCCTCCTTTATATAAGGCGGAGGCCATCTTGAGGATTTCGTCCTTGCTTGTGACTCTGTGGTATTGAGAGCATCTCCAGAGCTGCTGTGTGTCTTAGCAAGTGCTTTTCTCAGTTTACCCAGCTTTTATTTGCATCCAAACAGCTTTATAATACATTGCTTGCATTGCTGTATAGATAGTGATTTGATTGTGTTAGTCAGTCGGTGAATCTGAGTGTATATAATGTATACAGTGCTAGGCTAGCTTAGCTGAGGTGTGTGCAAGCTAGGCCTGCTAGGTAGCCTAGTAGTAGCCTGTAGGTAGGTTAGGGATTAGTCCTTAATTATTTGTCAGTTACTGTGCAGTTTACTTACCAAACACACAATTGGAGAACCTCACTCCCAAACCGTTTTCTGCTGCTTTATAAAGCCTGCAGGCTGCTTATAAGCCAATGAGAAGTGCACACATAATACACCTAGCTTGCAGTGATAATCAAGCAAAAGCTGAGCAAGTCAGCCAATTAGTAGGAGAGGGCTTCAGTTGCATATAGACAATGGCTATAGGACCAGCAGGGGGCACCAGCGTGCAGGATATTCCCTCTCATCTGCAGATGAGAGGGAATATCCTGCACACTGGTGCCCCCTGCTGGTCCTATAGCCATTGTCTATATGCAACTGAAGCCCTCTCCTACTAATTGGCTGACTTGCTCAGCTTTTGCTTGATTATCACTGCAAGCTAGGTGTATTATGTGTGCACTTCTCATTGGCTTATAAGCAGCCTGCAGGCTTTATAAAGCAGCAGAAAACTGTTTGGGAGTGAGGTTCTCCAATTGTGTGTTTGGTAAGTTTTAGAGCAGTAGGAGACAGGCCTTGGAGGTGGCAGCTCCAAGGTTTTGGCTGCGCTCACATATGGTGTTAGATGCTGGTTCTGGGGCCCCGGGCAGTGAGAGTTCCCGGGGCCCCAGGCTGGCTCATGCACCATTGTTTTTAATTATTGTAGTATCCCATGCAGTTTAGTTAGGAAAAAAAAGGGGGGGGCAGATGAGAGGGAATATCCTGCACGCTGGTGCCCCCTGCTGGTCATATAGCCATTGTCTATATGCAACTGAAGCCCTCTCCTACTAATTGGCTGACTTGCTCAGCCTTTGCTTGATTATCACTGCAAGCTAGGTGTATTATGTGTGCACTTCTCATTGGCTTATAAGCAGCCTGCAGGCTTTATAAAGCAGCAGAAAACTGTTTGGGAGTGAGGTTCTCCAATTGTGTGTTTGGTAAGTTTTAGAGCAGTAGGAGACAGGCCTTGGAGGTGGCAGCTCCAAGGTTTTGGCTGCGCTCACATATGGTGTTAGATGCTGGTTCTGGGGCCCCGGGCAGTGAGAGTTCCCGGGGCCCCAGGCTGGCTCATGCACCATTGTTTTTAGTTACTGTGCAGTAGAGATGGCCTGAACGGTTCACTGGCGGACAGTTCCCGGTGAAATTCAGCTGTTCGTGTCCACGGCGGGACGCGAACACATATGTTCGACCCGCCCCCTGTACCCCGTCATTGGACTAAACTTTGACCCTCTACATCACAGTCAGCAGACACATGGCAGTCGATAGGGCTGCACTCCCCCACAGACCCCCCCGCCCCGCTATAAAAACACAGCAGCAAGGGAGAGACATTGCTGGAGATATGGAAAGCATTAGTTAGGCTGTTGTTAGCTTGCTCCTTGCTGTTATTTATTGCTGAAAGAACCCCAAAAAGCGCTTTTGAGGGCTAATATTGTTCTGATGTGCTTTTTTTTTCCTGTGCCACACTGCATACAGTCCCAGCTGGTCCTTGTAGTCTGCCAGCACACTCTGTTACCAGTGCATATCTTTCAACTGTATTTGTGATTGCACTTACTATAGCATAGCTCTCTGTGTGGGTGACACACTGCATACAGCCCGCAGTCCCAGCTGGCCATTGTAGTCCGTCAGCACACTCTATTACCAGTGCATAGCTTTCAACTGTATTTGCGATTGAACTTACTATAGCATAGCTCTCTGTGTGACACACTGCATACAGCCCACAGCCCCAGATTGCCCTTGTAGTCCGCCAGCACACTCTATTACCAGTGCATATCTTTCAACTGTATTTGTGATTGCACATACTATAGCATAACTCTCTGTGTGGGTGACACACTGCATATAGCCCACAGTCCACACAGCTGGCCCTTGCTGTAGTCTGCCAGCACACTCTATTACCAGTGCATATCTTTCAACTGTATTTGTGATTGCACTTACTATAGCATAGCTCTCTGTGTGGGTGACACACTGCATACAACCCACAGTTCCAGCTGGCCCTTGTAGTCCACCAGCACACTTTATTACCAGTGCGTATCTTTCAACTGTATTTGTGATTGAACCTACTATAGCAAATCTCTCTGTGTGACACACTGCATACAGCCCAAGTTCCAGCTGGCCCTTGTAGTCCACCAGCACACTATTACCAGTGCATAGCTTACAACTGTATTTGTGATTGCACTTACTATAGCATAGCTCTCTGTGTGGGTGACACACAGCATTCTGCCCACTGTCCACGCAGCTTGCCCTTGTTGTAGTCCACCAGCACACTTTATTACCAGTGCATATCTTTCAACTGTATTTGTGATTGAACCTACTATAGCAAAGCTCTCTGTGTGATACACTGCATACAGCCCAAAGTTCCAGTTGGCCCTTGTAGTCCACCAGCACACTCTCTTACCAGTGCATATCTTTCAACTGTATTTGTGATTGAACTTGCTATAGCATAGCTCTCTGTGTGGGTGACACACTGCATACAGCCCACAGTCCATGCAGCCATTTGATTGTGCACATTGCTTTTACAGCACTGCCTTTGTACAACTATTGCAATATCACAACTGCATATCTCTGTGTGTGTGTTAAAGCACACAGCTCAGTGACACACACACACACACACACACACACACACACACACACACACACACACACACACACACACACCTGCTGTGTATTTGACACTGATTGTGTGTCTCTTTGTGATTACAAACACTGTCTACCACTATTGAGTTTTTTTTTAGTACTACTGCATGCCACAATATGGAAATAATGACAAGCAGAGGCAGAGGCAGAGGCAGGCCACCCCACAGGTCTTTTCAAGGTCGTGCTGGTGTGATTTTATGTGGCCCTCCACCAATGCACAGTGTTCAGAGGGTACATACCCTCAACTCCCAAAATTCTGAGGACTTAGTTGACTGGTTAACACAGAACACCTCATCCTCCTCAGCTTCCGCACGGAACTGTGACATATCTTCCTCCTCCTGCTCTTATTTGGGCACCCCACAACTACTTACCACTCAAACAGAAGGCACCACTACTACTACTAGCACCACAGCCACTCCACTTGAGCTGTTGGTGGAGTTATTCACACATTCCTGTGATGAATTTAATAATAATAATGGCAGTATTTGTATAGCGCCTTTCTCCTGTCGGACTCAAAGCGCTTGCGAGGCAGCCACTAGAGCGCACTCAGTAGGCAGTAGCAGTGTTAAGGAGACTTGCCCAATGAACTCCTTACTGAATAGGTGCCAGCTTACTGAGTAGGAAGAGCCAGGATTTGAACCCAGGACTCCTACATCAGAGGCAGAGCCCTTAACCATTACACTATCCAGCCACTGGACAATTTACTGATGCACAATCACTATAGTTATAAGATGAAGGCGCTAAGGATGTTACACCAACACCACCTCATATGTCTCAGTTAGGCGTCACTACACACATGGATGTAAGTTGAGGATAATGATGAACTACCTGTTGTTGGTGCAGTGTTGGAAGTGTGTGATACCAGCAAAGCTATGGATGATGATGATGTGGGCATGGATGCCACATGGGAGCCTGGAAGATGAGATGAACAGGGGGACAGTTCATAGGGGGAGGGTAGTTAATAAATATTTAGGAAAATACCTTTTTAACAAAAAGGGCAAAAAAAAGAGGGAGTCCTCCTATGAGCGATCCACCACGCCCGCTGTATATACTTATTTGTTTTAAGGAGAACTCATATCTTTGAAAAAGGGCTCTATTCATAAAACCTTACCGCAAGTTTTCCGCTCAAATCAGCGGATTTTCCCGTCCATTTAGCAAAGTGGGCATTCATAAAAGCTGTTCCCGCATGAAAATCTACGATCCCCCAGCAGAGCGAGAAATTTCCGCCTTCTCCAGTGTTTTTCTAGATTTATCTAGAAAAAAGTAACAAAATGTCCATTCATAAAGTTTAGAGGAAGCGGTATGTGGACGGGAAATACCGCTTCCTCTGATTTTGCGGATTACATACAAGTGAATGGGACAGACCTCCCAGAGAGAGCAGTGCACTGAGGGACTCTGCCGGCTGAAGTGTTTCCGCATGCCTTCCGACAACTTACCGCCAGCTTTCAGCGGGAGATCTCCGCACTTGCATCGCAGCTGGCAAGATTTTTTTGAATGACCACCCAGAAGTGTAAAATACCGCTGCGGTATTTTCCCTCCAGGAGTTTTTTCGCCACAACTTTTTTATGAATAGAGCCCAAAGAGTCTAAAACACAATCTGGCAGTACAAAATTATAATCTAAAACTTTATTGACAAAACATACAATTTTTAAAAGACTTCATCCATGTGTGTAGATAGTCCTCATAGACATCAAGGTAATCTATTCGTAAAACCAATCTAGGTATGGTCTGGCATAGCGTGATATTGCATAGATAATTCAAAATTGACTGAACATAGAAATATTCGGTTTAGGCAACGACACACGTTCGTTTCAGGTTTTAGTTTAAACCCTTCATCAGGCCACCATATATGAAAAGGGAATTCGAAAAAACAAGCAAAAGACACCTATTAAGAATTTGGTTCACAAGTATGTGCACACACAGAGAAAAGTCCAGAAGAGGACCACCGTTAGGGTGCAGGAAATGGATAAAGAAATGGAAATGGTGGAATATGGATATCCCTTCAGCAAAAGCATCAAATGGACAAATTTGCATCAACACATCCACCATGTAGTGTCAAAAAAAAAAAGGAGAAAAAAAACCAGAGGAAAAAGACAAGTGTATCACACATGGGCATCCACAGAGGATACTGAATCTTAGTTCCTCATGCCCAAGGGTCACCAAAGTATAGAGACAAAAGAGATTAGTGCCATAGTAAAAAGGATGACATCAACTAACATTGGAGGAAGGATGTGTCCATGACCATTTAATATCGGTCAACATCCAAATAAGATGTAGATTAAACAGGTGCCTCATAAAGTGGCTTCAGACATAGAGGCAATATTATAGAGTGCATGGCTAGAAAAAAGATGAAAAGAGTATACACACCAGGGAGTCCAGGAGTCCAGTTTGCATCAAAAAGGGGTTAAACCCACCCCCCCACGGGCCCCACCCCACCCTCCGTTTCCTCCCTCTCTGCCACAGATTTAGCCACCCACTCAGGGCCGGCCTTTGACCTGAGCGACCGGTGCGATCGCTCAGGGCGCCGACTTCCAGGGGGCGCTCCTGTCCCCTGGCCATATGTCTTGATATGGAGGCTGCCGCTGCGGGCCCCGGCTGGGTCCTCTTGCTCCGCCCCCTGGTGCCTCTGCTGGGGGCGAACATGTCCGTGATGGAGGGGGGAGCCGCAGCGCGGGGAGGGCAGCCGGACCTCTCCCTCCCTTCCTCTCCGGGCCACCCTCCGTGCTCCCCCATCCGATCCGATGCAGACTGCAGGCAGCAGAGATAACAACTCACCTCCCTGGTTCCGATCGCCGGTGCCTCTCACTTGCCGTTGGTCTCCTCTTCTACATACATAGTCACTGATACACACTAAACTTCCTGCTTAACAGGAAGTTTAGTGTGTATCAGTAACTATGTAGAAGAGAGGAGACCAGCGTCAAATGAGAGGCGCCGGCGATCGGGAGGTGAGTTGTTATCTCTGCTGCCTGCAGTCTGCATCGGATCGGAAGGGGGAGCACGGAGGGTGGCCCGGAGAGGAAGGGAGGGAGAGGTCTGGCTGCCCTCCCCGCGGCTCCCCCTCCACTATGAGGGGATGGGGGAGGGTACCTACCTACCTACCTACCTACTCTATACTGGGGGCGGCTACCTATCTAGCCAATACTGGGGGGCAGCTACCTATCTAACCTATACTGGGGGGCAGCTACCTATCTAACCTATACTGGGGGGCAGCTACCTATCTAACCGATACTGGGGGGCAGCTACCAATCTAATCTACACTGGGGGCAGTTACCTATCTAATCTATACTGGGGGCAGCTACCTATCTAATCTATACTGGGGACACCTACCTATCTAATCTATACTGGGGGGCACCTACCTACCTACTCTATACTGGGGGCAGCTACCTATCTAGCCAATACTGGGGGCACCTACCTATCTAACCTATACTGGGGGGCAGCTACCTATCTAACCTATACTGGGGGCGGCTACCTATTTAGCCAATACTGGGAGCACCTACCTATACTGGGGGGCAGCTACCTATCTAATTTATACTGGGGGCAGCTACCTATCTAACCTATACTGGGGGCACCTACCTATCTAACCTATACTGGGGGGCAGCTACCTATCTAACCTATACTGGGGGGCAGCTACCTATCTAATCTACACTGGGGGCAGTTACCTATCTAATCTACACTGGGGGCAGTTACCTATCTAATCTACACTGGGGGCACCTACCTATTTAATCTATACTGGGGGGCACCTACCTATCTAACCTATACTGGGGCACCTACCTATCTAATCTATACTGGGGGCAGCTACCTATCTAACCTATACTGGGGCAGCTACCTATCTAATTATACTGGGGGCAGCTACCTATCTAATTATACTGGGGGCAGCTACCTATCTAATCTATACTGGGGGCAACTACCTATCTAACCTATACTGGGGGCAGCTACCTATCTAATCTATACTGGGGGCAGCTACCTATCTAAGCTATACTGGGGGCAGCTACCTATCTAACCTATACTGGGGGGCAGCTACCTATCTAACCTATACTGGAGGCGGCTACCTATCTAGCCAATACTGGGAGCACCTACCTATACTGGGAGGCAGCTACCTATCTAATCTATACTGGGGCAGCTACCTATCTAATCTATACTGGGGGCAGCTACCTATCTAACCTATACTGGGAGCAGCTACCTATCTAATCAATACTGGGGCAGCTACCTATTTAACCTATATTGCAGGTACCTACCTATCTAACCTGTACTGGGGGCACCTACCTATCTAACCTATAGCTGGGACAAATGCCTACCTAACCTATACTGGGGCAAGTATACTGGCTACCTATACTGGGGGCACCTACCTGGCTAACCTATACTGGGGGGGGGATCTATAGCTGGTTACCTTTACTGGGTCACCTATGCCTGGGGGGACTTATAGCTATATGTCAGGAATCAGGATGGACGGAGGCACGCTGAGCCTCAGGCTGCTGCAGAGAAGCGCGCAGCGCATGTGCCACTCAACCCGGTGACAATGTCCTGAGTGACGACGAGTCCGTCTCTCCTGCTCCCAGAATCCTGGCACCTAAACTGGCACTAAGCCCCCCCCCCCCCATTAGTGTATGTGTGTGGTGCGCTCACACGCGAAGAGGATGAATGTGGGGGGGGCACCAAAATCTGGTTACGCTCAGGGCGCTGTGAAACCTAAGGCCGGCCCTGCACCCACTTCACCAACAAAATTGTCTCCATCCGCCAGGAAATATCCAATCTCCAATCTTCACCTCCCACCCCCTCCCAACCAGCTTCTCCTCCACCCTATCCTCCCCTCACATCCTTCACTCCTACTACCACCGAGGAAGTCAACCACCTACTGCAGACTTCCCATACCACTACTTCCCCCTTTGACCCTATCCCTTCTGATTTACTCCAGCCTCACTTCACGGAATTTGCTCCAGTCCTCGCTACCCTGTTCAACCTCTCCCTATCCACAGGCACCTTCCCCTCAGACTTCAAGCAGGCCACCATACTACCCCTGCTCAAGAAACCCTCCCTCGACTTCTCGCTACCCTCCAACTACCGTCCTATCTCCCTCCTCCCCTTTGCCTCAAAACTCCTTGAGCGTCTGGTTCACAAACGCCTGACCCAGTACCTCAATGCCAACTCACTGCTAGACCCACTGTAATCTGGATTTCAACCGAAACTGCTCTCACCAAAGTAGTCAATAACCTTGCCTTAGCTAAAGCTGAAGGTAAATACTCCAATCTCCTCCTCCTTGACCTTTCAGCAGCTTTTGACACAGTACATCATCCCCTACTACTCCAGTCCCTCCAGTCCATGGGCATTCACAATCTCGCCCTGTCCTGGCTTTCATCCTTCCTCTCCAACCACTCCTTCACGACCGCCTTCAATGAGTCCTCGTCCACCCCAACCACTTCTCGGTGGGAGTCACCCAAGGTTCGGTCCTTGGCCCCCTACTGTTCACCCTATACACATCCTCCATTGGCAAGGTTATTTCCTCCATGGGTTTTAACTATCATCTGTATGCAGATGACACCCAGATCTACCTTCACACCCCTGACATATCCACCACTACCATGGACAAGGTCTCCTCCTGCCTATCAGCCATCTCCTGCTGGATGTCCGCTAGGTTCCTGAAACTAAATCTAGACAAAACGGAATGTATGATCTTCCCACCCCGACCATCCATGAACCTCCCAGATGTGCATGTCACTGTTAACCACACTACCATTCGCCCTACCTCTCAAGCCCGCTGTCTGGGTGTCACCCTGGACTCCGCACTCTCCTTCACTCCCCACATCCAACACCTCACAAAGTCCTGCAACTTCCACCTTCATAACATCTATAAGATTCGCCTTTTCCTGACCTCTGCCACCACCAAACTCCTCATCCATGCCCTCATAATTTCCCGCCTTGACTACTGCAATGCCCTGCTGTCTTGGCTCCCTATGACCCGAACAACCCCACTGCAGTCCATCATGAATGCGGCAGCAAGAATTATCCACTGCTCCCATCGCTCCACCATGGCGGATCACCTCCTTGAATCCCTCCACTGGCTTCCTATCTAGAGATGGGCCGAACCTCCGATTTTTGGTTTGCGAACCCTGTTCGCGAACTTCCGCGGAACGTTTGGTTTGCGCGAACTTTCGCGAACCGCAATAGACTTCAATGGGGACTTCCACATTCCTTTCATGAGAATCATATGGAGTCGGGCAAGTCTGCCATTTGTGACCCCGGGTAATGGCCGGGGAATGAGGGATGGAATCCGGTGTGGAGCCTGAGAAACGGCTACCACTACACATCCAAGGAGGGCAGCAGGCAGGCATGCCTGTCTCGAGGTAGTGACCAAAAATAACAATACAGGAGGACTATCGAGGGCTTGCTGTATTTGAAATGAATGTACTTTACATCCTTTAACGAGAACCAGTTATGGCGGGCAAAGATGACACCACATTCCTTTCACGAGAATCATATGGAGGCGGGCAAGTCTGCCATTTGTGACCCCGGGTAATGGCCGACGAATGAGGGATGGAATCCGGTGTGGAGCCTGAACACATCCAAGGAGGGCAGCAGGCAGGCATGCCCGTCCTGAGGTAGTGACCAAAAATAACAATACAGGAGGACTATCGAGGGCTTGCTGTATTTGAAATGAATGTACTTTAAATCCTTTAACGAGAACCAGTTATGGCGGGCAAAGATGGCACCACATTCCTTTCATGAGAATCATATGGAGGCGGGCAAGTCTGCCATTTGTGACCCCGGGTAATAGCCGGGGAATGAGGGATGGAATCCGGTGTGGAGCCTGAGAAACGGCTACCACTACACATCCAAGGAGGGCAGCAGGCAGGCATGCCAGTCCCGAGGTAGTGACCAAAAATAACAATACAGGAGGACTATCGAGGGCTTGCTGTATTTGAAATGAATGTACTTTAAATACTTTAACGAGAACCAGTTATGGCGGGCAAAGATGACACTACATTCCTTTCACGAGAATCATATGGAGGCGGGCAAGTCTGCCATTTGTGACCCCGGGTAATGGCCGGGGAATGAGGGATGGAATCCGGTGTGGAGCCTGAGAAACAGCTACCACTACACATCCAAGGAGGGCAGCAGGCAGGCATGCCCGTCTCGAGGTAGTGACCAAAAATAACAATACAGGAGGACTATCGAGGGCTTGCTGTATTTGAAATGAATGTACTTTAAATCCTTTAACGAGAACCAGTTATGGCGGGCAAAGATGACACCACATTCCTTTCACGAGAATCATATGGAGGCGGGCAAGTCTGCCATTTGTGACCCCGGGTAATGGCCGGGGGAATGAGGGATGGAATCCGCTGTGGAGCCTGAGCAACGGCTACCACTACACAGGCAAGGAGGGCAGCAGGCAGGCATGCACACCCGCCCCGAGGTAGTGACCAAAAATAACAATACAGGACTCAGGAGGACTTTTGAGGCCCTAATTGTAATGAATCAACTTTAAATCCTTTAACGGGAATCCGTTATGGAGGGCAAGTCTGCCATTGTTACCATGGGTAATGGGCGGGGAATGAAGGTTGGATTCCGGCCCGAAGTGGGAGCCTGCTGAGACCCATGCTGTAGCTGCCCTGACCGTGCTTTGCAGACCAGGCATCTGGACCCTTGACCCAGCGGAAGACAAACCAAGTCGAAAGCATTTGCCAAGAATGTTTTACGGAGGGCACGTTTTTTTGCCATTTTTTTTCAATTGTTTGAAACTGTAGATGGTTGTATTTTTCAATTGTTTGAAACTGTAGATGGTTGTATTTTTCAATTGTTTGAAACTGTAGATGGTTGTATTTTTCAATTGTTTGAAACTGTAGATGGTTGTATTTTTCAATTGTTTGAAACTGTAGATGGTTGTATTTTTCAATTGTTTGAAACTGTAGATGGTTGTATTTTTCAATTGTTTGAAACTGTAGATGGTTGTATTGTGTTCTGGAGTTGGAGCCTAAGAAACGGCTACCACCACACATCCAGGCAAGGAGGGCAGCAGGCAGGCATGCACGCCCGCCCCGAGGTAGTGACCAAAAATAACAATACAGGACTCAGGAGGATTTTTGAGGCCCTAATTGTAATGAATCAACTTTAAATCCTTTAACGGGAATCAGTTATGGAGGGCAAGTCTGCCATCCATTCAAGTGCAAGTTATGCACTGACTGCCAGGTATAATACAATGTGCAGTCACAGATGCAGTGAAAGGTATGCAGTGACTGCAAACAGCCATTTGTGTAGTGACGGCCGTGCTGGACTGGTGCGCACCATGACGAGAGTGCAGGTGATGGTTGTTTTTCAGCCCATATGGTCGCCCGGCTGATGTAGCTGAATGACAGAGCAGTGACTGTCCAGCTGATCAAATTTGGTCTGACCACAATGAAACAACGACCTTATTATCTTTGGTGTGCCACCCCCACCCGAGACACTCATATAGCCGGCGGTCATTGCTTCATTGTGATATGCAAGCCCCTTCACCGCGGCAAGATAATGATCACGAAGGGGGATGGGCACATGTACATGCCTTTTGTTTTTTTGTTGCAGCCACCTGCAGTGCAGCCAGAAAAATTAGGCAGGCATGTACAAGCCCCAGAAAAATTAGTATAGTGGCCGCTGCTAGCAGCGGCCTTAAAAATTCAGGAATCCGCCTAGAGTCCTGGACCCTGTTGGTGGTGGCGGAGAAGGCAGTCAAGCGGCCTGCAGCAGGCAGAGATGCTGTGTGTGGGGACTGACTTAGTCTTCGGTCGGGCAGTAGCCCTCTGGGATCCATGCCTCATTAATTTTGATAAAGGTGAAGTACTGAACACTGTTGTGACTTAAGCGACTTCTCTTCTCAGTGACAATGCCTCCAGCTGCACTAAGGGTCCTTTCTGACAGGACGCTTGGGACAGGGCAAGATAGAAGTTGGATGGCAAATTGGGACAGCTCTGGCCACAGGTCAAGCCTGCGCACCCAGTAGACCAAGGGTTCATCATCGCTGCTCGCAGTGTCTACATCCACAGTTAAGGCCAGGTAGTCGGCTACCTGCCGGTCCAGGCGTTGGTGGAGGGTGGATCCGGAAGGGCTACGGCGAGGCGTTGGACTGAAGAATGTCTGCATGTCCGACATCACCTCGAGGTCGCTGGGGCGTTCTGTCCTTGCCTGCGTGGACTTGGGAAGAGGAGGATTGCTTCCAGTGTACCTTTATTGCGTTGTACTGTCACATCACCCTTAAACGCATTGTAAAGCATTATTGACAGCTTGTTCTGCAAGTGCTGCATCCTTTCCGCCTTGTGTTGAATTGGTAACAGGTCTGCCACTTTGTGCCTGTACCGAGGGTCTAGTAGCGTGGCCACCCAGTACAGGTCATTCCCCTTGAGTTTATTGATACGGGAGTCCCTCAACAGGCTGGACAACATGAAAGAGGCCATCTGCACAAAGTCGGATCCAGACATACTCTCCATCTCCTCTTCCTCTTCCAGAGTGACATCACACAACTCCTTTTCCTCCCCCAGCCACGAACAATACCACGGGAACGTGGCGCAGCACAAGCCCCCTCTGACGGCTGCTGCGGTTGTTCTTCTGCCGCCGCCTCTTCCTCCTCCACAGAAACACCTTCCTCATCATCATCATTCGAGTCTGACTCCTCTCCTTCCCCACATGACTCCTCTTCTTCCTCCTCCTCCCCCCTCTGTGGTGCCGCAGGTGTCGAGGAAACATCTGTTTCGGATGAAAATCGCTCCCACGACTCCTCCTGCTGTAACTGTTCCTGTTCACGCTCCTCCACAGCTTCATCCACCACTCTATGCACGGCACGCTCCAGGAAGTAAGCGTAGGGGATCAAGTCGCTGATGGTGCCTTCAGCACGACTCACCAGGTTGGTCACCTCCTCAAACGGCCGCATGGTCCTGCATGCATTTCGCATCAGTGTCCAGATCGCATCATCCCCATCTTCCCAGATTTTGTCCTTCTACTGTAATTGTACAGGTACTGGGTGACGGCTTTCTCCTGGTCTAGCAGGCGAGAGAACATGAGCAGGGTGGAATTTCAGCTAGTCGGGCTATCGCAAATGAGGCGTCTCACCGGCAACTTGTTTCTCCGCTGAATGTCCGCAAAGCGTGCCATGGCCGTGAAAGACCGCCTGAAATGCCCACACAACTTTCTGGCCTGCTTCAGGATGTCCTCTAAGCCTGGGTACTTTGACACAAATCTTTGCACGACCAGATTCAGCACATGTGCCATGCAGGGTACATGTGTCAGCTTTCCCAAATTCAAAGCGGAAAGGAGATTGCTGCCGTTGTCACACACCACGTTGCCGATCTCCAGCTGGTGCGGGGTCAGCCATTGCTCCACCTCTTTGTTAAGCGCAGCCAGGAAAGCTGGTCCAGTGTGACTCTCCGCTTTGAGGCAAGACATGTCTAAAATGGCGTGACACCGTCGTACCTCGCATGCAGCAGAGGCTCTGGGGAAATGGGGCTGTGTAGCTGGAGAGGGGGAGATGGCAGCACCACTAGAGTTGAACTGCCACTCAGCCAAGGAGGAGGAGGATGACAGCGAAGAGGATATAGCAGGAGGAGAGGAGGTGGCAGGAGGCCTTCCTGCAAGCCGTGGAGGTGTCACAAGTTGGTCCGCTGCGCAGCCACGTACTCCCTGCTTGGCATAAGTCACCAGGTTGACCCAATGGGCTGTGTACGTAATGTAGCGGCCCTGCCCGTGCTTGGCAGACCAGGCATGCGTGGTCAGGTGGACCCTTGACCCAAAGCTCTTCGCAATAGATGACACCACTTGCCTCTCAACTGCACGGCACAGTTTGGGTATGGCCTTTCGTGAAAAATAAGTGCGGCCTGGTATCTTCCACTGCGGTGTCCCAATGGCCACAAATTTACAGAAAGCCTCTGACTCCACCAGCTTGTATGGTAATAGCTGGCGAGCTAATAGTTCCGTCACGCCAGCTGTCAGACGCCGGGCAAGAGGGTGACTGGCTGAAATTGGCTTCTTCTGCTCAAAGACTTCCTTCACGGACACCTGGCTACTGCTGTGGGCAGAGGAGCAGGAACCGCTCAAGGGCAGAGGCGGTGTGGAGGAGAGTGGCTGTGAAGGTGCAAGGGAGAAAGCGGATGAAGACGATGCACCTGAAGGAGGAAGAGGAGAAAGAGGGAGGCTTGTCTTTTGGATGCTGCTTTTCCTCAGGTGTTCTTGCCGTAGCTGTTTGTGCCTTTTCTCCAGGTGCCTTCGTAGGGCACTTGTCCCTACGTGAGTGTTGGCCTTTCCACGGCTCAATTTTTGGAGGCAGAGAGAACAGATGGCTTCGCTCCGATCTGAGGTACACACGTTAAAAAAATTTCCAAACCGCTGAGCCCCCCTGGGGTGACCTTTAACGGCATGTTGGCTGGCTGTCCATAGCTGGCGATACATGGCGCCGGACACTGCCCCCAGCTGTTTCTGAGGACCGGCTCCCTCTGCTTCTTTCATGGACTCGTCTCCTCCTACTCCTCTCTAGCTCCCCCTCTGAACTGTCCCCCTGGTCATCTCCTCTATTGGGAACATACGTGGCATCCGTATAATCATTATCATAATCCTCCTGCCCAGCTTCGCTTTTCTCAAACACCTTCACAACTGCACCAACATCAGTTGCTTCATCATCCCCCTCCTCACACGTTACGTCCATACTATTGCCACTTAACTCAGACGTATGAGGTGTTGTAACTTGCTTAGCGCCTTCATCTTGTTGTAGCATTATTGGCTGTGAATCAGTGATTTCCATACCAAATAACTCCTGTGAAGTGTCAAATGCAGCGGATGTGGTGCTTGTTGTAGCGCTGGTGGCGGGGGGAGATGAGGTGTTCTGTGTTAAATACTCAACCACGTCCTCACAATTTTGGGAAGTGATGGCACGTGCCTTCTTCTGAGCACTGTACTTTGGGCCAGGTCCGCACAAAATCACAGCAACACCACCTTGCACAGACCTGCCAGTGCTCTGTGGCCTTCCTCTGCGTCTGCCTCTACCTCTTCCTCTACCTGGTTTGTCCATTTTTTCCATCTCGGGGGAATGCTAGGTATATGCAGTGAGGTGGGTTCATTCAACACAAAAGGTAGTTAGATGCAGTGAGCTGGGTTCCCTGAACAGTAAAGGTAGTTATATGCAGTGAAGTGGGTTCACTGAACAGTAAAGGTAGTTATATGTAGTGAGGTGGGTTCACTCAACAGTAAAGGTAGCTATATGCAGTGAGGTGGGTTCACTGAACAGTAAAGGTAGTTATATGCAGTGAGGTGGGTTCACTCAACACAAAAGGTAGTTAGATGCAGTGAACTGGGTTCACTGAATAGTAAAGGTAGTTATATGCAGTGAAGTGGGTTCACTGAACAGTAAAGGTAGTTATATGCAGTGAGGTGGGTTCACTGAACACTAAAGGTAGTTATATGCAGTGAGGTGGGTTCACTGAACACAAAGGTACTTAGATGCAGTGAGGTGGGTTTACTCAACAGTAAAGGTAGTTAGATGCAGTGAGGTGAGTTCACTGAACAGTAAAGGTAGTTATATGCAGTGAGGTGGGTTCACTGAACAGTAAAGGTAGTTATATGCAGTGAGGTGGGTTCACTCAACACAAAAGGTAGTTAGATGCAGTGAGCTGGGTTCACTGAACAGTAAAGGTAGTTAGATGCAGTGAGGTGGGTTCACTCAACAGTAAAGGTAGCTATATGCAGTAAGGTGGGATCACTCAACAGTAAAGGTAGTTATATGCAGTGAGGTGAGTTCACTCAACCCAAAGGTAGTTATATGCAGTGAGGTGAGTTCACTCAACCCAAAGGTAGTTATATGCAGTGAGGTGGGTTCACTGAACACAAAAGGTAGTTAGATGCAGTCAGGTGAGTTCACTCAACACAAATGTAGGTGTATGCAGTGATGAGGTGGGTTAACTAAACACAACAGGTACTAGTAGTAGGTAAATGCAGTACTGGGTAGTACAATGTGCAGCTCCCTGTCACACACACACTGAATGTGCTGCTCCTGCTGGGCTGCTGGCAGTGGCACACACACACAGTATGAATTAGCAATGCTGTCTAAGCAACACAAGTGTCAGTTTCACACACAGAAAAAACAATGATTACACAAGCAGGATTAGCTCTGAAAAGAGCCGTTGAATCAGGGGTGCTATTACAGCAATAACATTTAGCCAGGAGCAAGCTAAGAAGCCAAGAGTATCACGATTTCGCGAACGCCATTGCGGCAAGTGCATGTAAATGCACCCAAACTATGATCTGGAGAGCCCCTTTAATTCATATGCCTGGCTTTTAGAAACTCAGTGCTCTTCCATCTCACCACCCCTGCCCTGGGGGATGTGAGGGAGTTTTTGTTTGTGTTTGTTTGTACTTACTGAAAGAAGCCATTTACCCTAAAACCAGACCATCCACACAGGAAAAAGGTTATCTATAAGGGGGCAATAAAGATTCTCCAGGAAGTTTCTCCCATCCTAGTTTTAAAGATAAGGAGAGGAACAGATCCCCTCATAAACTCATTAGGACCCATTCACATTCCTGCCTGTCCTGAGAATACCCAGAGACATGTCCCTGCCTTAATGAGCTTTTGATATCTCATTTCATAGTAGTCCATAATTCAATGAATATTGCATAACCGTTTGGGCCCAGCGGTCCACAACTCACAGTGCGCCATGCGACCAGCGCAGCACACCTTCTGAGATGTTAATCAATCATCTCACAGCCTGAGATATAGATTACATAGGCAGGTAAGGTGGCACTCCAAGCGAGTTTGATATCGATTGGTTCAGCGCATGATGACGGAATGTAAAATGTTGTTTTTTATATGATATGTCAGATATCCGCTGAGTTATGGCATACTTGGAGAAACTGCCAATTCTGTCCCTCAGACACTAGGGGCGGACTTCAGCAGGCTGAGGTCAGATTGTTAAGGGTGGACTAACCTCTCTTTTTACCATCCACACCCTCTGGCGGAGAAAGGGTTAAAACCGACTGACACTCAGCCTGGAGAGAGAGACCCCAGCCATCCTGTACCATCACGGATTTGGGCTGGATGATAAAAAGATTAATACCCATTCCACAGAACTTTCCATAACTGGACTTCAAATCTTCTGTGGGATTTACCTCAAGGGACACGGTAACTTGACAAACTGCTCAGACTGTAATCAGATATTATTTTCATATTGAACCCTTATTATTTCTGTATCAATTTGTTTCTATTGCTATATTTTGTTCTGCATTATTTCTTTAAATAAACGATTTAAAAATCGTTCGTCTAAGTGCTGTTCTGAAACAATTCTCTGCCAAAAGAATTTACATCTTCAGAAGGACATGTTACCATAACTGTTTTGATATTAAATATTGTAAGTTTTGCTATCTCTAGAAAGGTTGTCAAATTAACCCTTTTTCCTACAGGATTTAGCTAGAGTTAGAATTAGCGCATCTGCACGCTTTTATTGCGGATTGGTGGCAGCGACCTGGCCTCTATATGAGAGAACAGATTGTATCGATTGTATATACAATCGAAATTGGACTGTGTGTGGACTCACCAACCAATCCAAAAGGTTACTTTGCCTGCAGTTCTGACTGCCTTCAGGATTCCCTCAGGGTCTGAGGCTTTATGGTAAACTGCAGCAAAGGGAACAGGAATTGGTGGGTGACTGCACATACGCCACATTGCCGGCAGCGGTGCGACCAATCTTTGGTGTCAGTCTGTTCACTGTATTTCAAACCATCGGATGTGCCTATTCCCCGAATGGTAACGGTGTCAGATTAAACAAGATTGGCGCGCGTTGTCGCATTATTACCTGACGACCCAGCAACCGGGTTTTAACGTCAACTTGCTCACAGTCTTACAAGCCGTCGGAGGCGATTAATCCCTGATGGTACTGGAGTAAGTTAGACGAGATTGCGGGGCTGTTCGTCACATTGGTAGGCAGCGGTGGGGCGGAGCCCAAATTGCTGTTAGTTTTGCAGTTGTTTGGAGATCATTTTCAGAACAATAGAACATTGTTATTTAAGTAACTGTTCTACAGAGCTTAAGCTCTGAGCACATAGACGGTGCAGTTTGATATAGCATTGAACCAAATTGTTACGGTTTTTATTTGGCTATGTCTGAGCAAGTCAATTACCAAAACATGTCCTTGCCCGACTTACAAAACCTTGGTCAGGCACGGTGCATCAATATTCGGGGAAAAACCCAAGCTACACTGAGGACCATCCTCATGGAAGCCGATGGCCAGGCGATGGATGCCTTGCCACAATCCGGTCCAGAGAGACTAGATGCTTCTGAGCCTGACAGTGCTGGTGTTGCAGACCCAGCTCAAGAGACTGAAAGTACCCACAGGGACTTTGATGCACCCAGAGAGGCTGCGGATGACACTCGCAGAGGAACCGACAGCCCTGGCCCATCCTTTCCTGTCACTGATCAGGTGGAACAGCAGCTGCTGCAGCAGCACCTGAGGGACACTGGCGACCAGGCATACCTGCAGTTCCTTCTCGAGGAGAGACGACGCCAGTCTGATGAACGGCGATTGCAACTCGAAATCCAGAGGGAGGGGACACGACTCCAGCATGAACTGGAAATGGCTAAGGTAAACCAGGCCAGCCAGCCTTCCTCACCTGGCCCTCTTCTGGCAGGGGGTACACCTGTGCCTGTGACCCCCAAAGCAAATTTTCCGAAACAGGCTGTCTACATGTGGGTTTGATATGGCTGTGTAAAACTTAAAGCTATAGGCTTGCTATACACCAGCGGTTCTGGATGCTTGCTTGACTTAACAAGGGTGAAAAGGGATAATTTGCATATTTAGTAGTAGTGCATTGTCGGTAACCACAAATGTTCATTTATAACTGAATTATTGCAAATTTCCTTCTGTTTTAAGAAGGCAATTACACCGAAAATGCATGTGTCGCTGATAACTGTGATGTGGATTGTATTGTACCTGTTCTAGCCATTACCCGTAATAGGGCTAAGAGCCTGAGCTCAGAGACACCAGAGGAGGTCTCGGCCTACTCTGATCACTCTGACCGACAGGCCTGTAAAAATGTGGAAGGTGATATATTGTGTGATGACAATGCATGTGTAAATGTGCTGGCCAACACTCCCAGTGTTTCCAGTGACCTGTGCTCAGAGCAGGCCCCTGCGCCTAACTCTGACCCCAGGGAAAGTACTCCTTCTCAGCTGACCTCCTATGTCACTGGTCAGCTAACTAAGACTTGCAGTCCTGCATTCTTGCAGGCCTTGCAGAATGACCCCAGCCTGGAAGAGCTTAGGGCCCAGGCCGCTAAGCCACCAGCTGAGGGGGCTCAATTCAGAGTGTATTGGGACAATGGCAGGCTGTACAGCGAAGCTGTACAGAGTGACACAGGCGAGAACACAAGTTGGTTAGTGGTACCCAATGAGTTCAGAGGGCATGTGCTCAAGACAGCACATGACATCCCATTGGCGGGACACTTGGGCATACACAAAACCCGAGCACGTGTTCAGAAACACTTTTACTGGCCTAAGATGCGAGTAGATGTGACTAATTACTGCCGATCATGTACCACATGCCAGAGGGTAAAAACGGCCGGGAGTACCTGAAAAGCCCCCTTGTGCCCACTGCCAATCATTGACGAACCCTTCCGGAGGGTGGCAGTGGACATAATAGGCCCTCTGCCCGTTGCAAGCAGGTCTGGCAAGAGGTACATATTAAAGTGTGTGGATTATTGTTATCGTTATCCAGAGGCAGTGGCACTGTCTTCCCTTAGATCTGAGACAGTAGCAGATGCCTTAATTGGAATCTTCATGCGTGTGGGCTTCCCAGCAGAGATGATCTCTGACCAAGGCTCCTGCTTTCTGTCTAAGCTAATGGAGGCCCTCTGTGAGAAAATACAAATGACACATATGGTCTCCAGTCCCTACCACCCACAGACCAACGGTTTGTGTGAACGATTCAATGGCACGTTAAAGCAAATGCTGACAACGTTCACTGAATCACAAGGTAAGGACTGGGAGTGATACTTGCCTCATTTGCTATTTGCCTACAGAGAAGTGCCGCAGGAGTCCATAGGGTTCTCGCCCTTTGAACTCCTGTATGGACGAGATGTCCATGGGCCATTAAAATTGATTCGTGAGGCCTGGGAGGGCAAAAGTGACCCGTCAGAAGTCTTAGTAGTGGATTATGTCCTTAAATTCAGGGACAAAATGGAGTCACTCACTGCCATGGTGACTGAAAACATGACCAAGGCCCAGGCCAAGCAGAAGGCTCTGTATGACCGTACTGCCTGGGACCGGTCATCATTTGCAGAAGGCGACATGGTGTACGCGCTGCTTCCGGTGAGGCAAAACTAATTGCAGGCCGCATATGAAGGACCGTACACCATCCTGAAAAAAGTAACCCCAGTCACATACCTGGTGAGTTTGGGAGGTAAGCGACAGAAACTGTTTCATGTGAACATGCTAAAAGCCCATGAGGACCGAACTCAGTATGTGCTAGCGGTGTGCAGTCAGTTGGAACAGGGAGAGGCCGATCCACTGCCAGACTTGCTAGCGGGCATACGAGAAGTGGCCGACGACTTGAATGTCAACCCCCATCTTTCGCACTCCCAGCAAGCCCAGCTGGGAAAAGTGCTAAACACCTATAGGCACACATTCTCGGGAACCCCTGGGCAAACCTCTTTAGCAGTCCACAGGGTAGATACGGGGACCCACACGCCCATAAGGCAATTCCCCTATCGGACCTCTCCGGAGGTGCAGGCACAGATGAAGCAAGAGATTGAGGAGATGCTGCGGTTAGGAGTCATACAGAAATCCTCTAGTCCATGGGCTGCCCCAGTCGTCCTGGTGCCCAAGAAGGACAAGACCACGCGGTTCTGTGTTGACTACAGGAAACTGAATGACATCACCACAACCGATGCGTATCCCATGCCTCAAATCGATGAACTGTTAGATCAGCTGGCCTCTGCCAGCTACCTAACAATCATGGATTTGAGCCGTGGATACTGTCAGATTCCCCTCGTGCCTGACGCACGAGAGAAATCGGCATTCATCACACCCTTTGGCCTCTATCTATTTACTGTGATGTCTTTTGGTATGAAGAATGCTCCAGCCACCTTTCAGCGGGCTATGAATGACCTGCTGGAAGGGATGCACGGTTTTGCGGTCGCCTATCTGGATGATATCGCTGTATTCAGCCCAACCTGGGAGGACCACCTTGACCACCTAGCGCAAGTATTAGAGAAACTGTCCACTGCCAATCTGACCATAAAACCCAGCAAATGTCAAATTGGCATGACCGAGGTACAGTACCTTGGACACCGAGTAGGAAGTCGGCAACTGAGGCCCGAGACAGGAAAGATCGACGCCATACTGTCATGGCCGAGACCTGTCACCAAGAAACAGGTGCAGGCATTCCTGGAGATGGCAGGATACTATAGGAAGTTTGTTCCCAACTATAGTACCCTGGCCAAACCCCTGACTGACGCAACGGGTAAAAAACAACCCCAAACTGTCCAGTGGACACCACACTGCGAAGAGGCCTTTCGGGCCTTGAAGGAGGTGCTGGCTAGCGCTCCCATCCTTCAAGCCCCAGACTTTAGCCGTCGGTTTATCGTGCAGACCGATGCCTTTGACTTTGGTCTAGGAGCCGTTCTCAGCCAGGTGGACGCGACCGGAAATGAACACCCTGTCATCTACCTGAGCCGAAAGTTACTCCCCAGGGAAGTAGCGTACGCTACAACTGAGAAAGAGTGCCTGGCGATTATGTGGGCCCTCCAGAAGTTACAATCGCACCTTTATGGACGGTCCTTTACGGTCATAACTGATCATAACCCCCTTAACTGGCTGAATCGCACTGCGGGTAGCAACGGGAAACTCCTACGTTGGAGCCTGGCGCTACAGCAGTACGATTTCACAATCCAGCATAAGGCTGGGAGTCGCCACCAAAACGCAGATGGCCTTTCTCGCTGTGGTGAACCCTACAACACCAAAGGAGTAAGTTGCTCAGTTCAAGGCATTGTGGGAATGCCTAGCCCCACTGCAACGAGTTCGGGGGGAGATGTCACGATTTTGCGAACGCCATTGCGGCAAGTGCATGTAAATGCGCCCAAACTATGATCTGGAAAGCCCCTTTAATTCATATGCCTGGCTTTTAGAAACTCAGTGCTCTTCCATCTCACCACCCCTGTCCTGGGGGATGTGAGGGAGTGTTTGTTTGTGTTTGTTTGTACCAGTGCAGTTTCTAGGCTAAAATGCACCCAGGGCGAGGGTGTAAAAATTGTGCCCCCCCCCCCCCCCCGCAGCAAGGTATGGGTGCCCGCAGTATAGGTTAGCCAGGTATAGTTGCACTCAGTATAGATTCCCCCAGAATAGGTACCCCAGTATAGGTAGCCAGCTATAGGTCCCCCCAGTATAGGTAGCCAGGCATTAGGTGAGCCAGTATAGTTGCATATTGTGATAAAGTTCATTATTTTCTGTAATGTACTGATAAACATTAGACTTTCATATATTTTAGATTCAAATACACACAACTGAAGTAGTTCAAGCCTTTTATTGTTTTAATATTGATGATTTTGGCATACAGCTCATGGAAACCCAAATTTCCTATCTCAAAAAATTAGCATATTTCATCCGACCAATAAAAGAAAATTGTTTTTAAAACAAAAAAAGCCAACCTTCGAATAATTATGTTCAGTTATGCACTCAATACTTGGTCGGGAATCCTTTTGCAGAAATGACTGCTTCAATGCGGCGTGGCATGGAAGCAATCAGTATGTGGCACTGCTCAGGTGTTATGGAGGCCCAGGATGCTTCGATAGCGGCCTTAAGGTCATCCAGAGTGTTGGGTCTTGCGTCTCTCAACTTTCTCTTCACAATATCCCACAGATTCTCTATGGGGTTCAGGTCAGGAGAGTTGGCAGGCCAATTGAGCACAGTAATACCATGGTCAGTAAATCATTGACCAGCGGTTTTGGCACTGTGAGCAGGTGCCAGGTCGTGCTGAAAAATGAAATCTTCATCTCTATAAAGCTTTTCAGCAGATGGAAGCATGAACCCACTTTTGAACCAGAAACAGCGGCAGAAGCGCCTGACCTGGGCTACAGAGAAGCAGCACTGGACTGTTACTCAGTGGTCCAAAGTACTTTTTTCGGATGAAAGCAACTTTTACATGTCATTCAAAAATCAAGGTGCCAGAGTCTGGAGGAAGACTGGGGAGAGGGAAATGCCAAAATGCCTGAAGTCCAGTGTCAAGTACCCACAGTCAGTGATGGTCTGGGGTGCCATGTCAGCTGCTGGTGTTGGTCCACTGTGTTTTATCAAGGGCAGGGTCAATGCAGCTAGCTATCAGGAGATTTTGGAGCACTTCATGCTTCCATCTGCTGAAAAGCTTTATGGAGATGAAGATTTCATTTTTCAGCATGACCTGGCACCTGCTCACAGTGCCAAAACCACTGGTCAATGGTTTACTGACCATGGTATTACTGTGCTCAATTGGCCTGCCAACTCTCCAGACCTGAACCCCATAGAGAATCTGTGGGATATTGTGAAGAGAAAGTTGAGAGATGCAAGACCCAACACTCTGGATGAGCTTAAGGCCGCTATCGAAGCATCCTGGGCCTCCATAACACCGGAGCAGTGCCACAGGCTGATTGCCTCCATGCCACGCCGCATTGAAGCAGTCATTTCTGCAAAAGGATTCTCGACCAAGTACTGAGTACATAACTGAACATAATTATTTGAAGGTTGACTTTTTTTGTTTTAAAAACAATTTTCTTTTATTGGTCGGATAAAATATGCTAATTTTTTGAGATAGGAAATTTGGGTTTTAATGAGCTGTATGCCCAAATCATTAATATTAAAACAATAAAAGGCTTGAACTACTTCAGTTGTGTGTATTTGAATCTAAAATATATGAAAGTCTAATGTTTATCAGTACATTACAGAAAATAATGAACTTTATCACAATATGCAAATTTTTTGAGAAGATCCTGTAGGTTAGCCAGGTAGGTGCCTCCAGTATAGGTAGCCAGTATAGTTGCCCCCAGTATAGGTTAGATAGGCAGGCGTCCCCGGTATAAATTAGATAGGTAGTAGGTGCCCCCAGCACAGGTTAGCTAGGTGGGTGCCTCTAATATAGGTATCCAGAATAGTTGCCCCCAGCATAGGTTAGATAGGTAGATGCCCCCAGTATAGGTTAGTTAGGTAGGTGCCTCCAATATAGGTAGCCAGTATAGTTGTCACCTGTTTAGGCTAGCTAGGTAGGTAGGTAGGTAATACAGGTTAGATAAGGTAATGCTCCCACTATAGGTTAGATAGGTAGCTGCCCCCCAGTATAGGTTAGATAGGTAGGTGCCCCCCAGTATAGGTTAGATAGGTAGCTGCCCCCAGTATAGGTTAGATAGGTAGCTGCCCCCCAGTATAGGTTAGATAGCTGCCCCCAGTATAGGTTAGATTAGGCAGGCCCCCCCAGTATAGGCTAGATTAGGTAGGTGCCCCCCAGTATAAGTTAGATTAGGTAGGTGCCCCCTAGTATAGGTTAGATTAGGTAGGTGTCCCCCAGTATAGGTTAGATTAGGTAGGTGCCTCCCAGTATAGGTTAGATTAGGTAGGTGCCCCCCCAGTATAGGTTAGATAGGTAGCTGCCCCTCAGTATAGGTTAGATAGGTAGGTGCCCCCCAGGATTGGTTAGATAGGTAGGTGCCCCCCAGGATAGGTTAGATAGGTAGCTGCCACAGTATAGGTTAGATTAGGTAGGTGCTCCCCAGTATAGGTTAGATTAGGCAGGTACCCTCCAGGATAGGTTACATAGGTAGGTGCCCACCAAGATAGGTTAGATAGGTAGGTGCCCCCCAGGATAGGTTAGATAGGTAGCTGCCCCAGTGTAGGTTAGATTGGGTAGCTGCCCCCCAGTATAGGTTAGATTAGGTTGGTGCCCCCCAGTATAGGTTAGATAGGTAGCTGCCCCAGTATAGGTTAGATTAGGTAGGTGCCCCCCAGTATAGGTTAGATTAGGTAGGTGCCCCCCAGGATAGGTTAGATAGGTATGTGCCCCCCAGTATAGGTTAGATTAGGTAGGTGCCCCCCAGGATAGGTTAGATAGGTATGTGCCCCCCAGTATAGGTTAGATAGGTAGGTGCCCCCCAGGATAGGTTAGATAGGTAGCTGCCCCAATATAGGTTAGGTAGGTGCCCCCCATGATGGAGGGGGGAGCCGAAGCCGCGTGGAGGGCAGCCCGACCTTCCTGTTTAGCCGGAAGCAGCGTGTGTGTGTATCAGTATCTATGGAGAGATGAGGCTGGCGGCGAGAGAGCAGCGATTGGAACCAGGGAGGTGAGTAGTTTTCTATAGCGCTTCCCTGCTGCATTACTCTGCAGTCTGAGGGGAGATCGCACGGAGGGAGGCCCGGGGAGTGGAAGGGAGGGAAAGGTTGGGCTGCCCTACCCGCGGCTGCGGCTCCCCCCTCCATCACAGTGCCCTCCTCCCAGCAGCGCTCAGGGCGGCGGCACGGGCCGCATGGCCGTAGAAATGGCCCTGGTTTGTACTTACTGAAAGAAGCCATTTACCCTAAAACCAGACCATCCACACAGGAAAAAGGTTATCTATAAGGGGGGCAATAAAGATTCTCCAGGAAGTTTCTCCCATCCTAGTTTTAAAGATAAGGAGAGGAACAGATCCCCTCATAAACTCATTAGGACCCATTCACATTCCTGCCTGTCCTGAGAATACCCAGAGACATGTCCCTGCCTTAATGAGCTTTTGATATCTCATTTCATAGTAGTCCATAATTCAGAATCAGAATCAGAATCAGAATCATTTATTTCGCCAAGTACAACGTGAGTTGTACCCGGAATTGGTTTTGGCACAACAGGGTCGGTGGTGGTACAGTACAGAAATTGAACAGCATACAGTAGGTACACAGTAGATACATATAGTGCATACATATATACAGCAAATACATACAGTAGGTACAATGCATAATACAGTCATAGTAAAGCATAGGTAAAGAACTCGTAAGGAATGGGCCCAATAGCAGGACCAGGGGACATCCGCTGCCGTCTAAGGCACTCAAAACGCTTCTATAGCGATACTTTGAATCAGATGCCCTTGGACTATCTTGGGGAAGAGAGAGAGAGAGAAAGATAAAGAAAGAGAGTATGTAGAAAAAGTGAGGTGAGTCCCCTGGGGTTGTTAGTGTTAGTGACCCAAAACAGGCAACAGCAATGAGACCACGGCTGCTGGTCTGGCGTTGTCTTAGACCCTATGTCGCTGCTTTGTGCCAGTGTACAGCTGCTCAAGGGAGGCTGGCAACCTTTAAGTGCAGTGGAAGGCTGATAGAGGCTGGAGCGAGCTGCCTCCAAAGAGCCGGAGGATAAGGGCAGAGGGGACAGCTGGTGGGTGGATGAGCGTGGCTGCCATGATGGATGGATGGATGGGCAGGCAACTGGAGCTGTGGCCCTGGCTGGGATGTACAGGGGCCGGGGGAGAGAGGCCAAGGGGACAATCTGATGGTGATGGAGGAGCTCTGCATTACTAGAAGGGCAGACAGCAATGGCCATGGCTAAGTGCATGTAGCCTTCCAGAAAGTGCCCACTTGTTGATCAGGCCGGATTCCTCCAGAGCGGCTGGGCCACTGATGGGGCGACAGACATACCTCCCCTGGTAAATCAGCAGACCAGCCACATCAGCAGTGAGCGGGGCGCCAGCATCCCACTGCTCTCTGAACTCCCCAGCTGGAGCAGCGTGCGGTCCTCGCAGCTACCCGGCATCACTGGCTCTTCTGAACTCCCCGGTGGTGGCCCGTTGATCTTCCCCGCAGCAGCGATGTCAAGCGGGGGTGCTGGGCAGCAGGGACGGGATCCTCCAGAGCAGCTGGGCCCGATGGCAGCAGGGACCGGATTCTCCAAAGCAGCTGGGCCTGACGACACATCTCCAAGCTGCAGGATGTCCCCAGGCAGCAGCGGAGAATCAAGGCAGCGGTGGAGGCGAAAACTTAGACCGGCTGGTGCCGGCAGAAATGATGGCAGACCCGGCACCATCAGCTGAGCCGGCCACGTGGTGAGCCTCCCATTTACGCAGAGCACGTGGGTCCCGTCCGCCGATGTCCGAATCAGCTGGACCCGATGGCTGGTGAAGAAAAGTCCGGCATGCCCGTGATCCCCACAGGGGGGCTCAGAAGTAAGCAAAGGTAAGAGATTACTTGGGCAAAAAGAGAAAAAGCCGGAGCCCTGTGGCCGTGGCGTCCGAGTCCGGCGCCATCTTGGTGGAAAGAGCCCGCGATGAATATTGCATAACGGTTTGGGCCCAACGGTCCACAACTCACAGTGCGCCATGCGACCAGCGCAGCACACCTTCTGAGATATTAATCGATTACCTAGTCATCTCACAGCCTGAGATATAGATTACATAGGCAGGGAAGGTGGCACTCCAAGCGAGTTTGATATCGATTGGTTCAGCGCAAGATGACGGAATGTAAAATATTGGTTTTTATATGATATGTCAGATATCCGCTGAGTTATGGCATACTTGGAGAAACTGCCAATTCTGTCCCTCAGACAATAGGGGCGGACTTCAGCAGGCTGAGGTCAGATTGTTAAGGGTGGAGCAACCTCTCTTGTTACCATCCACACCCTCTGGCGGAGAAAGGGTTAAAACCGACTGACACTCAGCCTGGAGAGAGAGACCCCAGCCATCCTGTACCATCACGGATTTGGGCTGGATGATAAAAAGATTAATACCCATTCCACAGAACTTTCCATAACTGGACTTCAAATCTTCTGTGGGATTTACCGCAAAGGACACGGTAACTTGACAAACTGCTCAGACTGTAATCAGATATTATTTTCATATTGAACCCTTATTATTTCTGTATCAATTTGTTTCTATTGCTATATTTTGTTCTGCATTTCTTTAAATACAGGATCTTCTCAAAAAATTAGCATATTGTGATAAAGTTCATTATTTTCTGTAATGTACTGATAAACATTAGACTTTCATATATTTTAGATTTAGATGACTCTAGATGACCTTAAGGCCGCTATCGAAGCATCCTGGGCCTCCATAACACCTGAGCAGTGCCACATACTGATTGCCTCCATGCCACGCCGCATTGAAGCAGTCATTTCTGCAAAAGGATTCCCGACCAAGTACTAAGTACATAACTGAACATAATTATTTGAAGGTTGACTTTTTTTGTTTTAAAAACAATTTTCTTTTATTGGTCAGATGAAATATGCTAATTTTTTGAGATAGGAAATTTGGGTTTTAATGAGCTGTATGCCCAAATCATCAATATTAAAACAATAAAAGGCTTGAACTACTTCAGTTGTGTGTATTTGAATCTAAAATATATGAAAGTCTAATGTTTATCAGTACATTACAGAAAATAATGAACTTTATCACAATATGCTAATTTTTTGAGAAGATCCTGTAAATGATTTAAAAATCGTTTGTCTAAGTGCTGTTCTGAAACAAATCTCCGCCAAAAGAATTCACATCTTCAGAAAGACATGTTACCATAACTGTTTTGATATTAAATATTGTAAGTTTTGCTATCTCTAGAAAGGTTGTCAAATTAGGAAACAGTAAATTCGGGCGCCTGAGGCTAGTGGACAAATCGGGCGCCGCCATTCACTCCTATAATAAATATCGTTTAATGGGCGCCCGATAGGAAAAAAGGGCGCCGGTGAAAAATAACGTTTTAAAAGCGGCGCCCGGAGACTTAATGTTTTATTACTGCTTCTCATGATTACACATTATTTAATGATTTATACATTTTTAAATATTATTTTTAAACGAAAAACAGTACAATTTTTTTTTAAACATTATTTTTAAACGAAAAACAGTACTTTTTTTTTTTTTTTTACATTATTTTTAAACGAAAAAACCAACAGGGGGGTCTTAGGTTTAGGCACCAACAGGGGGGTCTTAGGTTTAGGCACCAACAGGGGGGGTCTTAGGTTTAGGCACCAACAGGGGGTCTTAGGTTTAGGCACCAAAAGGGCGGTCTTAGGTTTAGGCACCAACAGGGGGGTCTTAGGTTTAGGTACCAACAGGGGGGTCTTAGGTTTAGGCACCAACAGGGGGGTCTTAGGTTTAGGCACCAACAGGGGGGTCTTAGGTTTAGGCACCAACAGGGGGGTCTTAGGTTTAGGCACTAACAGGGGGGTCTTAGGTTTAGGCACCAACAGGGGGGTCTTAGGTTTAGGCACTAACAGGGGGGTCTAGGGGTTAGGGGTAGGTACAGGGAGGGTTACTTAGGCACCAACAGGGGGGGGGTCTTAGGTTTAGGCATCAACAGGGGGGTCTAGGGGTTAGGGGTAGGTACAGGGAGGGTTACTTAGTAAAAAAAAATTTTTAACGTTATTATACGTTTCAGTATTTAAACGAAAGATTAACGTTTTTACAATTGCCGATTTAATGCACATTATTTAATGATTAATAACTTTAAAAAACATTAATTTTAAACGAAATACAGTACAATACATTTTTAAACGTTATCCATGCTTATCGTTAAAAACCCGGCGCCCTTTTTTCCCAGCGCCCCTTTTTAACGTACGCGTCAAATTAACCCTTTTTCCTACAGGATTTAGCTAGAGTTAGAATTAGCGCATCCGCACTCTTTTATTGCGGATTGGTGGCAGCGACCTGGCCTCTATATGAGAGCACAGATTGTATCGATTGTATATACAATTGAAATTGGACTGTGTGTGGGCTTACCAACCAATCCAAAAGGTTACTTTGCCTGCAGTTCTGACTGCCTTCAGAATTCCCTCAGGGTCTGAGGCTTTATGGTAAACTGCAGCAAAGGGAACAGGAATTGGTGGGTGACTGCACATACGTCATTGCCGGCAGCGGTGCGACCAATCTTTGGTGTCAGTCTGTTCACTGTATTTCAAACCATCGGATGTGCCTATTCCCTGAATGGTAACGGTGTCAGATTAGACAAGATTGGCGCGCGTTGTCGCATTATTAACTGACGACCCAGCAACCGGGTTTTAACGCCAACTTGCTCACAGTCTTACAAGCCGTCGGAGGCGATTAATCCCTGATGGTACTGGAGTAAGTTAGACGAGATTGCGGGGCTGTTTGCCACAGAGCCTGACTAATTTGTCCCTAGGAGAAAAAGTCTGCTGCAGCTCGCCCTAGTCTGTCTATGTGCAGGCACATGAGTGAGTGTAATGGCCGCCAGAGCCTGCCTTATATAAGGAAGGGTGGGGCTGCAGGGCTGAGTATAGTCTGATTGGTGACAATGTGCCTGCTGACTGTGATGTAGGGGTCAAAGTTGACCCTCACAGAGCATTATGGGGCGAATCGAACTTCCGGGAAAGTTCGCCTTCGCCGGCGAAGGTGCACCACCCGAAGTTCGCCTGGAACCGTTCGCCGGTGAACCGTTCGGCCCATCTCCATTCCTATCCAGTTCAGAATCAGATTCAAGATACTGTGTCTGACCTGCAAATCTGTCCACAAAACCTGTCCAACCTACATTTCCGATCTTACTCAGAGGTACACACCTAGCCGCTCTTCCAATGAACTTCGCCTAACCACCCCCCCGCATCACCCAGTCCCATGCACGCCTCCAGGACTTCTCAAGAGCTGCTCCAACACTATGGAACTCCCTACCTCCACCCATTAGGGCAGCCCCCTCCTTCAACATCTTCAAGAAAGCCCTCAAAACTCACCTATTCACTCTGGCCTACTACCCCTCACAAGTTCTCTAAACCCACAGCTGAACTCTGGTCCCCTACCTTTTGTGTCCTTACCTCTCCCTTAGATTGTAAGCCTTTGGGCAGGGCCCTCCTCCTTTTGTGTCCTACCTGATCATGCACCTCCATTACTGTGAACCCATGCTATGCATCTGAGTGAACCTAACTTGCCACAATCCAGTGACTGACTAAGCATTACCTTGTACGCATACTGTGATGCATGATCTGGTCTTTCTTGTATTCATGTATTGTCATTTTGCTGTATGTCACCTCTAAATATTGTCTGTAACCTAAACTAATGTCCAGCGCTGCGTAATATGTTGGCGCTTTATAAGTACAATAAATAAATAAATCAAAAGCCAATACTACACGGAACTACAGGGGCATCTGTACCAACCAGGCGCGCACACAACCTGATGGGAAAAGGTTCAGAGGGGGAGACAGAGAGGAGGAGGAGACGAGTTGCTGTAAGTAGGGTTGCTCGCTGGATTCCGCGGAATTGAGATATCCGCTATTCCGGTCGGAAATTGGCTGATTCCGTTCCGTCGCATCGGAACCGAATTTCTATAGCGCTAAACGGTAATTCTGGAATTGCGATGCGGAATTCCGTCGGAATGCCAATTTTTTTAAGCCAATCAGAAGGAAGACCCTAGACTGAAGCTTATAAGTGAAAACAACAGGATTTCTGCATGAAAGTCTGAATTTCTGCACCAATTAGAGTCTTAAGAATAAGCTTGTGGGTTTCAGTCTGGTGTTGGAGAGAGAGGAGAGACAGACCCATATTAGTTGTTTTAACATAAAACAAAAGTCTTTTTAAAGACTGTTTATAAACCAAAAGTCTTTTTAAAGACTCTGTGAGAGAGAGTTAAATAGAGTGTGAGCTATAGAGATGGCCCGAACGGTTCGCCGGCGAACTTATGTGGTACGCTATCGCGGCGAACCGGGAACTTTTCTGGAAGTTCGGTTCGCCCCCATAGTGCATCATGAGGGTCAACTTTGACCCTCTACATCACAGTCAGCAGGCACATTGTAGCCAATTAGGCTACACTCCCTCCTGGAGCCCCCCCCCCCCCCCTTTATAAAAGGCAGGCAGCGTCAGGCAGTGGACTCACTCGTGTGCCTGCAGTAATTAGTGAAGGGATAGCTGCTGCAGACTCTCATAGGGAAAGCTTAGTTAGGCTCTTGTAGGCTTGTTAGCTTGCTCCTGGCTGATTGTTATTGCTAAAAAAGCACCCCTAATCTTGTTCTTGTGATCTATTTTTTTTTTTTTTTGTGTGTGTGGCCCACTTGCATTATATACAGCCCTGTCTGTCAGTGTCACTGTGCCTGTCTGTGTGTGACAGGTGCACATGTAATACCCGTCCATGCATAAACCTACTACCTGTTGTTCACTTCAGTGCACCCACCTACCTACGTGAGCGCATGCAGTGTCACTGTGCCTATCCGGTACCTGTCTGTGTGTGACAGGTGCACATGTAATACCCATCCCTGCATATACCTACTACCTGTTGTCCACTTCAGTGCAGCCACCTACCTACGTGAGCGCACGCAGTGTGATATACCACTCTGTGCATACCTGTTAACTGCACCTGTGTGACTGACTGCACATTGTATTAGTCAAGTCAGTGCATACCTTTCACTTCATCCCCACCAATATGGACAAAACAAAAGGCAGAGGCAGGCCCAGAGCCAGATTAGGGCCAAATGGGGCCCGAAGCAAAGTAGCAGATCTGGGCCCCCCTCTCTCAACCCCCTCTGCACCCCCCCCCCCCCCCCATAATGTCATCATAATAGAACTGAGCATACCTTTGGCTTCTTGCACAAATTACTTCTACCACCCATTGTACCAGGCCTAAGTCTGTAAATATACGCATGAGCCATTATATATATATATATATACACACACATATCTATCTCATACTCCTTGGCAATTAAATTATTAATCAACAGTTGCCTGCCTCCTGTACTAACAACTATCAATGGCGCCTGCGCTCTCTCACTGAGCATGCCTGAGATGCGTTCAGGAGGAGGGAGGGGGCCAATGAGGTCAGCAGCGTGAGTGAGCATGCTGATGTGTGCAGGGGAGGACTGAACATTTTGGCCTGAACACAGCCTAGAGTCTTCCCACAGCCTTCCTGTCATGGTTGCCCCAGCCCAAATGCATACATTTATTGTGTGCAAATAGATCTATAATAATGCAAACCAATAATACATTCGAGTTCTGTGTGCCCATACACACATCTATTTTCAAATTTGATTGCTTGCAGGATTTGATCCCCTTAAAATTTCCAATTGATCACATTTCGATCAATTTTAACCAAAAAAAGGAATGAAAGAGTTGATCAGATGGAATGGAAAATCTAGGTCGATTGGAGGCGGGTCAGAAGCAGTGGTAGGTCTATGACCTAAAGCAGTGCTGTCCCACTTCGCGGGCATGGAGGGCCGTTTTTTTCCAGACCACACGGTGGAGGGCCAGTAGACCTCCGCAATCCCCCCCCCCCTTCCCCCAGGGGAAAAAAAAGAAACTAGCAGCAGATTTCTCCACAAAATGCAATTAGAGTGATAGCAGATTCCCCACAAAGTACAACCAGATTGGCAGCAGATTCTCCACAAAATGCATTCAGATTGGCTTCAGATTTACCCACAAAATGCATTCAGATTAGCAGCAGATTTATCCACAAAATGCATTCAGATTGGCTGCAGATTTACCCACAAAATGCATTCAGATTGGATGCAGATTTACGCACAAAATGCATTCAGATTGGCCGCAGATTTACCCACAAAATGCATTCAGATTGGCAGCAGATTTGCCCACAAAATGCATTCAGATTGGCCGCAGATTTGCCCACAAAGTGCAATCAAATTGGCTGCAGATTTACCCACAAAATGCATTCATATTGGCTGCAGATTTGCTCACAAAGTGCAGTCAGATTGGCCGCAGATTTGCCCACAAAGTGCAGTCAGATTGGCCACAGATTTACCCACAAAATGCATTCAGATTGGCCGCAGATTTGCCAACAAAATGCATTCAGATTGGCCGCAGATTTGCCCACAAAGTGCAGTCAGATTGGCCGCAGACTTACCCACAAAATGCATTCAGATTGGCCGCAGATTTGCCACAAAGTGCATTCAGATTGGCCGCAGATTTGCCCACAAAATGCATTCAGATTGGCCGCAGATTTGCCCACAAAGTGCAGTCAGATTGGCAGCAGATTTGCTCATAAAGTGAAGTCAGATTGGCCGCAGATTTGCCCACAAAGTGCAGTCAGATTGGCCGCAGATGTACCCACAAAGTGCAGTCAGATTGGCCGCAGATTTGCCCATAAAGAGCAGTCAGATTGGCCGCAGATTTACTCACAAAATGCATTCAGATTGGCCGCAGATTTGCCCATAGAATGCATTCAGATTGGCCACAGATTTGCCCACAAAGTGCAGTCAGATTGGCTGCAGATTTACCCACAAAATGCATTCAGATTGGCTGCAGATTTACCCACAAAATGCATTCAGATTGGCTGCAGATTTAACCACAAAATGCATTCAGATTGGCCGCAGATTTGGCCACAAAATGCAATCAGATTGGCGTCAGATTTGCCCACAAAATGCATTCAGATTGGCTGCAGATTTTCCCACAAGGTGCAGTCAGATTGGCCGCAGATTTGCCCACAAAGTGCAGTCAGATTGGCCACAGATTTGCCCACAAAGTGCAGTCAGATTGGCCGCAGATTTACCCACAAAATGCATTCAGATTGGCCGCAGATTTGCCCACAAAGTAGTGTAGGCTCTGGGTCCTGTAGAGCCTTCCCTCTCTTCTCCCGTTGCCCGTTCCAGCACTGGCTCCCCAGTTTGGTCAGATCCCGTTATCTTCGCCGCTGAGGGGAGGCTTCGGAAGACCGAATGCTCCTGAAGACGGATCCGCTCCATACTGCACACGCACGAACACTCTCTCTCGCATTCTCGCTTGTGCGCAGTATGGAGCCGCCTGTCTCCGGGAGGACTTGGCTCCCTAAGTCCTCCGCGGTGGGGGATTCAAACGGGGAAGTCGGCGCTGTACCGAGGGCACCGGAAGAAGAGTGGGAAGGATCATTAGGATGCAGAGCCTTCCCCTTCCTTAGGTAAGTGTCTTTTTATTTTAAATATCGACTTCCAATGACTTTAAAGTGTTTGTGTGTCTGTTGGTCACTTGGCTCTGGCAGCTTCCCTCCCCTTAAAGCGGACCCAAACCAAACATTTTTTTAATTCAAAATATTTAGTTGCACCGCTCTCACACATACAAAGATAAATAAACACTCCTGCAAGCCTATGAGCATTTCAGTGCCTGCTTTTCACCCTCCCCTTTGCATAACTAGGTTTATACAGGTGGCAGCCATTAGCAATTCCTCCTTTGCTGGACACCATCTACTCCACCAGTTTGCCGGATTATTTCCCGGCAATAAGAAAGGAAGGGGAGGTTGCTCCAATAAATGTAAAATATTTTATATTTGTCATCATGCAGCTGAAAAAAAGGCTGCTATTTATTGTTAAAATTTAGAAAATAGATTTTATTTCTGAAATCTTGTATTTTTAGTTTGGGTCCACTTTAAAGGATACCAGATTCTTACTGTGCCTGGCGGCACAGACTAACCAGCAAGCTCATGGTGACCCAGAACTCATTGGGGTGTGTAAGGGACTACAATGGTCCTAAAAGCCCCCTTACTAAGATGTTAAGAAAAACAAAAGTTTGCTTTCCTAAAACAGAAAGAATTTGCGATAATTCAGGTTGGAGTGAGCTCGAGATGTCTCCCAGGCACCACTGCTGAATATATGCAAATTAACCATTGTACCCTTAGAAGCTAAACACACCTCCAGAACCGCTGGAATGCAATGATGTGTCAGCTTGTTAATATGTACAGAGCCAAAATAATCCAACATGCATACAGACTGTTTCGGATTGTTTGATCCTCATCAGTGCATGGCATGGATTAATTTGGCTCTATGGAGTAGGGCTTGTAAATCCGAGAGGCACAGACTAACCAGCAAGCTCATGGTGACCCAGAACTCTACTGTGCCTGCTACCCCCTTTTATCATAATCTTTTAAGCTCTGGTATCCTTTAAAAAAGACCCCCACCCACCTCTATAGGTTCCATCATACCAGGGCTAGTTGAGTCAGGCTTCCTTTTAATTTCTCTGTTGGCCATTGTGTTACCAGTGTCCTGTGAATCAGATGAAGAGGTGAGGGGGATCGGTTCCCTTCTGCTGAGCACATTACCTCTATTGCTCTCCTCGCAACATTCCAGCTTTCCTTCAGTGGCACTGACCAGCCATTTGTCCTTTCCTTATCTGAGGGGGAGAGAGGCCAGAACAAGTGAAGGCACATGCAGGGTCAGCACTCAGCAGTTAAGGCAGAGACACAGACAGGACACTCAGACTGGAAGGCAGATGACCAGCCTGTGTGTTTTCTGCCAACATTGCTATGTACTTTTTTCCTGTCACATCCCATACAGTTTCCTGCAGCAGCCCAGGCAGACCCTGGCTATGATAGCTGTACAAGAGGAGGAAGTCTACAGTGGCTAGCAGGGAACACTATATTTGAATCATTCGTGTCTACTGGAGTAAAATCATGAAGGACTCTAACCTAAAACCTATTGCCTGTAATCTAGCTCTGGCACAGACACACACTAAGGTCAGAATTGAAGTACCAGAGGTGCGCTGTGTCTAACCACAGCAGCACCATGACCTCTGCGGGTTCCATGCGAACCCGACAGGGTTAATTTTGGGCTAGGAGTGGCTGGGCTGGGAGGTTTAAGCGGATTGGTTGGGGGGCGGGGTTAGCGCCAGGAAGATCAGGAGGGCTGGAGGATAACGGACGTTATCCTCCATTAGGCAGCGAGAGTGAACGGACGTTCACAATCGCTGCAGAACAGGGAGCCATGGCAGATAGGGGCACCGCAGAACTAGCGCGCTACCTCCAGGAGGAGAGCGCGAGGAGAGGAGATGGATGGCTGCAGCAGCTGATCGCAGCCATTCCGTCGTCCAGTGGTGCGGCGGCCAGCAGTGTGGGGGTTCCGGAGCAGGCAGTGGAGGAGCGGCCTAGACACACGAGGAGACCCACGGACCGGCTCTCCCCTTCTCCACCCGCTGCTAGAACACGTGTGGCCAGCGGGGACAGGACGTCTACCAGGGCCGGCACAAGCGGCGGTGGGGTAAGTGCACAGGGGAGAGGCTCCGGGTCTCGTGCTGGGCAGGCAGCTGGGAGAGGCGGCGGGGGAAGGAAGGGGAAAGGTAAAGGCCCCAAGAAAGGCAAGGGGAAGGGAGGCAGAAGCGGGGGGAGGGGGGAGGAGAGGAGGCCTGCGGCTTCCACAGCCCCCATGTTGCCTGATACGGCCTCCGGGCCCTCTGAAACCTTGGCACAGAGCATTCAGGCTTTTGTGCAGCAGGCCAGGGAGGGGGTTCTAGCCAATGCAGAGGGGGGAGGGGGAAACCGAGAGCGAGCACCCTAGGGGAGCCGGGGTGAGTGCAGTGGGCCAGGGTGACTACAGGGGGGGAGCAGGGCCCAGTTCAGGGCACGCAGCAGGTTTATCCGCAGCAGCACCAGCAGGGGGGTGGCAGACGGTTTTCGGACAGGATGCAGGAGGTGGGCAGGCTAGTTGGTTGGCAGGGGGGGGGGGGGGGGGGGGGGGAGGAGCGATTTTCAGCCCCCGTACGGGGGAGCTTATGCGGTTGGAAAGGGAGGCAGCCTGATGACTGGGGGCCCGGCCGTGTCAGGGCCTATTTCCCAAGGTCAGTCAGTGGGGGGTGCAGGTGGTATAGGGCAGCCAGGTGGTGGGCAGGTTAGTCAGTTAGGAGGGGCATGGGGCTCAGCCCAGTTTTCTCGGGCCCATGCTTTGCCTTTTCAGATGAATGCGGCTGGAGCGGGATCGGTGGGACACCTCAACCCGTTGGTAACCCCGTCCGGGCCTGGACGTCAGATGGACACAGAGGCAGCAAGTACGCTGGGAAGTCGAGCCCCAGATGGCAGGAGGGATACACCTGCGCATCTTTCAGGTGAGACAATTTCACATATGCCACAAGCGGTCATACCGTTAGATTTTAATAGTGGTGGATCTACGCTGAGAGGGTTCATAGATGGGGTACGTTCCCTTTTGGATAGGCTTGAGCCAGCGGTCACAACTGTGAGCACTAGTGGCCCGGCCGTGAATGTGGGTGGAGTCTGGGGAGGTAGTTCTTCAGGGGAGGTATCCGGGGTAAGTGTCAGCTCTAGCAGCGTGGCAGAGATCCCGGTGGTGGGCGAAGAGCGTGAGGGGGCGGGGGACAAGGCAAAGAGGGTGCCCATATCGGATTTTGCAAAGGGGCATTCATACACGTGTTATGAAGGCCTCTTGGGTGCACATTTAAAGACTGAGGTCAAGGAGAAGATCTGGAAGAGGGAGTATGTGGACATTTTCACGCTGCTCCCTCTCGAACGCTTTCACATTGATCGATGGGTAAAAGGCAAGGAGCACAGAAAAGAGGAGGAGGAGGATAGACGTCGATTTCGATTAATTCCCCGCACATTCGGGAACTGGCTGCAGGTCTTCACAAGGGATCGGTTGAAAAGGGCGCCCGAGCTGCCTGTATGAAAAGGGCGCCGCCATAGACATCAATGTTATTTCTGGAAATATGGGCTACAAGGTGTAGAAAAGGGCGCCCGAGTTTTGATATAGGCTACAAGTGGGCTCCCCTTTGTAGCCCATATTTTTTCGGCTACAAGGTTTTCAGCTACAAGCGGGCTCCCCTTTGTAGCCCATATTTTTTTCGGCTACTGTAAGGTGCCCCTCTGTAGCACATATTTTTGACTTTTTTTTTTTGTAGCCTAAGTTTTTATATGGGCTACAAGCGCTGGAAGTCGAATTATTTCATTCCCCCACTATCCATGGCGGCCTGGAGGGGGAATAGTAATTAGCACATCCCGGAGTTTTTTTGTAGCCGAAGTTTTTATATGGGCTACACCAGGCGCCTTGTTTTTTTTGTAGCCGAAGTTTTTATATGGGCTACACCAAGCGTCTTTTTTGTAGCCGAAGTTTATATGGGCTACACCAGGCGCCTTTTTTGTAGCCGAAGTTGGTATATATATGGGCTCCACCAGGCGCCCTTTTTTACCGGCGCCCTTTTCATGTAGACCCCTTCACAATTTTGGGTAGCGTAATCGGGGAAAAGACTCCTGAGAAATGCACTCCTCTTTTCTGTTACCTGGATGCTATCTGGGAGGCCCATCGGACGTATGGGGGTATGGCTTGGCTTCGGTACGACGAACAGTTTCGTCAAAGGATGTCAGTCCAGCCAGATCTGGATTGGCATCATAAGGACATCGGGATATGGCTGAGGGTGATGAATGCGAAGGGGGGTGTGTACTCTGCGTCCGGTTCACAGTCGTTGTTTCCAAGCAGTGCAGCCCCTTCAGGCGGGGGGGCGCAAGGAGGAGGGCGAAAAGGCACATGCTGGGCCTTTAACGATTCCCACTGTAAGTTTGGGACTACCTGCAAGTTTAAGCATGAGTGCAATTCATGCGGGGGGAGCCACCCGGCGTCAAAATGTTTCCGTAAAGGAAAGAGTGGTGGCTTCCGGAGACTGGGGGAGGGTTCTGGAAAAAGGGATGACGCCAGTGAGCCTAGAGGCGATGCTGCCTTGGCTCGAACGTTATGAGAACGTTCAAAGTGCAAAACTGCTCTATGGTCTTCAGGGAGGGTTTTCGTATCCCATTCGAGGTAAAATTTAGGTCATGCCCAAAAAAAAAGAATTTGAAGTCTGCCAGAGAACACCTGGGGATAGTGCGAGACAAACTGACAAAAGAGGTGCAGTTGGGTAGGATGGCGGGCCCGTTTTCCGAGCCGCCCTGGCCGGACCTCATACTTTCCCCCCTGGGTGTTGTCCCCAAAAAGGAGGCAGGCAAGTTCAGGCTGATTCACCACCTTTCCTTTCCAAAAGGGGGGTCGGTGAATGATGGCATAGCGAAGGAATTGGCATTTGTAAATTATGCGCCGTTTGACAAAGCCCTGGAAATGGTCAGAGCGGCAGGGACAGGAGCCCTTATGGCTAAAACTAACATAGAGTCCGCCTTTCGACTGCTTCCGGTTCATCCGGAGAGCATGAGGTTATTGGGCTGCTATTTTGAGGGGGGTTTTTATGTGGATCGCGCAATGCCCATGGGGTGTTCAATTTCCTGCGCTCTCTTCGAGGCGTTTAACACCTTTTTGGAGTGGGTGGTGCGGGAGGGTACGGGATTTCAGGCCATTACGCATTACTTAGATGATTTTTTCTGGGTGTCGGCGGCGAAATCTCATTTGTGCGATCTGTTATTGGGGGAGGTGAGTAGGATTTTTGCGGATTTTGGGGTGCCAATTGCTGCGGATAAGACAGAAGGGCCAGCGACAGTTTTGAAGTTTTTGGGCATTGAGATTGACTCGGTACAGCGAGTCTGTCGGCTGCCCGCTGACAAGCTAGAGGATTTATTGCAAGGTGTCAGGGTAGCAAGGGGGGCTAGGAAAGTCACGCTGGTAGATTTACAGTCTCTGTTGGGGAAACTTAATTTTGCTTGTCGGGTAATTCCTATGGGCAGGGTTTTTTTCGAGGCGCTTGTCCATGGCTACTGCTGGGGTCACTGCCCCGCACCATCACATCAGAATTACCACCGAACTTAGGGCAGACTTAGCGGTTTGGGAGGAATTTTTGGAGAGCTTTAATGGATTAGTGTATTGGCAAGAAGTGTCAAGGGACGGGGAGTTTTTGCAGTTATTTACTGATGCCTCAGGTTCGTTGGGTTTTTGGGCTTATTTTGAAGGGGAATGGTGTGCTGAAGCGTGGCCAGCGGACTGGGTGGGTAAGGATTTCATGGGGAATTTGGCTTTTTTGGAGCGGTTTCCGGTGGTGGCAGCTGTGGAGATTTGGGGGGTGCAGTTGAGGAATAGGTCAGTCTTGTTCCGTTCTGATAACATGGCAGTGGTGGTGGCCGTTAATTCCTTGTCTTCTTCATCGATGCCGGTTATTAAGTTGTTGAGGCATTTTGTTTTACTTTGTTTGTGTTTGAATATTACTTTTCGTTTAGTACATATTCCTGGGAAGAATAATGAGATAGCGGACGCTTTATCTCATTTTCAGTGGCTCCGTTTCAGGGAGCTGGCACCTGGAGCCAAGGAAGAGGGAGAGAGATGCCCGGGACATCTTTGGAGGATTCATTAGGAGGTTTGTGGGTATGGATTCAGCAGTCGGTGGCACCAGCCACATGGCGGACTTATCACAAGGTATGGAGGTGGTGGTTCCAGTGGCGGGAGGAGCTGGGATTTGAGGATTCGAAAACAGGTAGGAATGAGCTGTTGTTTTGGTTAGTGGGTCAGTGTTTTGAGAACCAGGAGTCTCCCGCAGTGATTGACAAGAAAATGGCGGCATTATCATTTTTAGGTAAGTTGATGGGGTGGGGGGATTTCACAAAAAACTTTGCGGTGAGGCAAGCGCTTAAGGGCTGGAGGAAGGGCCAGAAGCATCAGGATAGCAGGCGCCCCATTACGTGGGAAATTTTGATTGGAATTTTTGGGTTATTGACGGGTGTTTGCAGTTCCCAATTTGAAGTTGTCCTTTTTAAGTTAGCTTTTTCATTGGCCTTTTATGCGGCGTTGCGAATAGGCGAACTGGTAAGTAAAAACAAGCAAGGCACGGGGGGCCTCGACATGGAAGATGTTTACCTGCATGATGGTGGGTTGGCGGTGGTGGTCAGACATTCAAAAACTGATCAGAGGTGTAAGGGGGCGGTGTTGGAGTTGTCCCCTTTACCGGGTTGTGTTACATGTCCAGTGAGAGTGTGGGAGGAGTACATGAGGGTGCGGCCAGCAGGCGGGAGCAAGTTGCTGGTGCATGAGGACGGATTGGCATTGTCACGATTTCAATTTCAAGCGGTGCTAAAGATGGTTTTGGAGAGGTTGGGTTTCCAGCAGAGTGAATATGGATCACATTCCTTTAGGATTGGTGCGGCGACCGAAGCGGTGCGTCTCGGGATGTTCAAGGAGATGTTAAAAACAATTGGGCGCTGGAAATCCAACCGCTTCCTGCTTTATTTGCGCCCACACATGGTGCAGCAGCTTGTGTAATAAAAAAAAAAAAAAAAAGTTTTAAGAGTTATAATTATGTGTTGATGGATTATTGTTAATGGCTGCAATTTTTTGGTTTATTTCAGCGGCTTCCCGGTGTGTGGTATGGCTATTAGGCCATTCATTTCTGTACTGGGCTGAGAGGAGGGCTGCTGTCCGGCGCAGTGGTGTCCAGTTAAGCTTCCCAGAGAATCAGGTGAAGTTGAGCTGGGCTGGGGTGCGTGGACTAGAATGGGATGATTTGCTGGCCTTATTTTACAGAAAATTGCAGGCGGAGGAGGCGCCGGGCGTGATTGTCATTCATGCAGGGGGGAATGACCTAGGAGTCACTCCCATGTGACGGTTGATCAAATCTATGACGTCGGATTTGTCAGCAATGATACTTGCAATTCCAGGTGTGCGCATAATATGGTCGGAAATCATCCCTCGTTTTCGTTGGAGACATGCGAGAGATCAACGGGCGATCGATAAAGTACGAATCAAAGTTAACAGGGCGATCTCAAAATTTGTGCGCTCGCAGGGCGGCCTGGTTGCAAGGCACGTGACGCTTGAGGGAAAAAGAATGTATTTTAGAAGGGATGGTGTCCATCTAAACGAGGTCGGGACCGACCTGTTTAACCTGCTGTTGCAGGATAAGATGGAATTTGCAGTGGAGTTGTGGCAGACAGGTCTGCAGTAAGGAATCACTGCAGCCCTGTTGGTGGCGGTGGTCCCCTTGCTAGCTGTGCTGGTTAAGAAGGAGTGAGGGGCAACCGGAGAATTGGTGGAGGCCATAAGCTTGCGGACGGCTATGGCAATGGTAAGGCATGTTAGCCCGGAAGACCCCCGAGCCCATGGTGCGGCTGGGGTTATTGGTTTCATGCAGAGAGAGCTTGGTTGGGTTCCCCTCTTCCGGTTGCTAGCAAGGGGATGAAGATTACTTTAATTTGCTTGTTTATCTCATTTGCTTACAATTGTTTGATGATTTTAAGTTGATGTTAAGTTATTGTTAAAAATGTTATTTCATGTTTATATCTATTTTCTATTAAAAGGAGCTGTGGCCGTTACAATAAATATTGTATCATTCCAACAAAAGGTAGTAAGCGTCGTTTTATGTAGTGTTAAGTAAGGTTGTTGGAATGTTGGGGTGTTGGCCACAGCAGTAGGTGGTGGGGGGGTGGAGTTGGTAGTTAGAGGGAGTAGTGAGTAAGTGAACGCTGCAGGGTCAAGAGGTGTGCTGTGTCTAACCACAGCAGCACCATGACCTCTGCGGGTTCCATGCAAACCCGACAGAGTTAATTTTGGGCTAGGAGTGGCTGGGCTGGGAGGTTTAAGTGGATTGGTTGGGGGGCGGGGTTAGCGCCAGGAAGATCAGGAGGGCTGGAGGATAATGGACGTTATCCTCCAATAGGCAGCGAGAGTGAACAGCCCACCCGCCCACCCTGTAGGTAGTAGCTGGGGGGAGGCGTTTTTTTTTTTTTCTTTTAGCTAGTTGCCGCTTACCATGGCGCCTTGGTCGGCTGGTGGGTACATGCGTTTCGGGGGGTAGTTAGTTAGTAAAAATGTGTTTGGAGTTGTAGTGGGTTGGCTGGTTATGATGGTTGTTTGTGTTCGGTTGGTTATGGTTAATGCCTGTCCGTTTTGTTTGTTTCATTTTTGGCAGGTTCATTGTCACAGCTTGGCGGTGGTCCCCTTGCTAGCTGTGCTGGTTAAGAAGGAGTGAGGGGCAACCGGAGAATTGGTGGAGGCCATAAGCTTGCGGACGGCTATGGCAATGGTGAAGCGTGTTAGCCCAGAAGACCCCCGAGCCCATGGTGCGGCTGGGGGTTATTGGTTTCATGCAGAGAGAGCTTCCCCTCTTCCGGTTGCTAGCAAGGGGATGAAGATTACTTTAATTTGCTGTTTACTTTTTTATCTCATTTGTTTACAATTGTTTGATGATTTTAAGTTGATGCTAAGTTATTGTTAAAAATGTTATTTCATGTTTATATCTATTTTCTATTAAAAGGAGCTGTGGCCGTTACAATAAATATTGTATCATTCCAACAAAAGGTAGTAAGCGTCGTTTTATGTAGTGTTAGGTAAGGTTGTTGGAATGTTGGGGTGTTGGCCGCAGCAGTAGGTGGGGGGGGGGGGAGGAGTTGGTAGTTAGAGGGAGTAGTGAGTAAGTGAACGCTGCAGGGTCATGCAAATGCAATGGACTGGCATTGCTCACACTAGTCAGCTGCTCCACCCCATTCTGCTGTCTCCCTGATTCAGCTCTGGGGGAGGAGTTTACACCACCACGGAACTGACCGGAGCAAGGGAAGCAGCGTGCCTGGAGGAGAAGGAGCTGAACCAATGCCCTGCAGTCTCTGCCCCCAACTAAAGACATGCAGCCACGACAGCCAGAACGGGTAAAAGCCTGCTGGGGAGTCGGGGCTGAATTTCATTACCACTCTGCAGGCTTGTCTGATGATTGAGAAGGCGACCGGGGGAGTGTCACTCACACAGTGCACAGCTGCACACTAACTCTGCGAGCTGAGGTGGAGACTGGAGCGTCTGTTACTATAGCAACAGCGACGCTCAGCCTCAGCTCATATCGGAAAAGGAAAAGCACTGCAGCAGTCCAGGGCCAGGCAGGAAGGAGGGTTATGAGGAGATGCGTACTTGCCGATGGGGCCCCTAACAGCAGCGGCAGCAGCAGGGATTAAAAATATACAGATGGAGGCTCACAGGGCCCTTTAGACCCTCAACGGGCCCTAAGCTGATGCTTGTAGTGCCTGGTGGATGATCCGGCCCTGGGCAGGCCACCTGGCAGGTCTGTTCGAGGTCGCGCTGTCGTGATTTAGTGCGGCCCGCGACCAAAGTACAGTGTTCAGAAGAAGGCCATCAACCCCCACTATTGTCAGGACGTAGTTGACTATTTAACACAGAACACCTCATCTTTCTCAGCTTCTGCGCGGAAGCGTGACATATCTTCCTCCTCCTGCTCTGATTCTGGCAGCCCACTTAACACTCAGTCGGCACGCCACCACCAAAGTGCCATCACCCCAAGGCTCAGCGGTGTGGACATTTTTGTGTGTGTCTGCCTCAGATGAGAGCAATGCCATCTGTACTCTCTGCCACCGAAAATTGACCCGTGGAAAGACCGAGACCCGCGTAGGGACAACTACCTTACGAAGGCACATGATAACAAAGCACAAACTGTAATGGGATGACCACCTGAGGGAAAGCAGCACATAAAAGCAAATCCACACACCGCAGTGGAAGATATGCAATTATTTCTCATATAAGGCGATACCCAAACTGTACCGTGATGTTGAAAGGCAAGTGGTGTCATCTCTGGCACACAGTGTTGGGTCAAGGGACCATCTGACCACATGGTCTGCAAAGCACGGTCAGGCCTGCCCGAAGACTAAGGCCACATACACACATCAGACCATAGTCTTTGGAAAATGAAAGATCACAGACCAATCTTACCACCCTTCATGTAGTATGAGAGCCATACTCTACACAGTCTTTTCTATGGAGCTGAACTCCACATCAGAAAAAAATCATTGCAAGATGCTGCACACACAGATGCTGTACAGACACAAAAGATCAGTATCTGCAAAAGATCTGTTCCTGCCAAAAATCCATTCCTGCAAATTGCAATGATAGTCTATGAGATCTGCAGATCATCATACACACATGATTTAACTGACATTCATCTGCAGATCAGATCCACCAGGATGGATTTTCAGATCTGCGGATGATTGCTTGATCTGCAGATGAATGTCAGTTAAATCATGTGTGTATGATGATCTGCAGATCTCATAGACTATCATTGCAATTTGCAGGAATGGATTTTTGGCAGGAACAGATCTTTTGCAGATACTGATCTTTTGTGTCTGTACAGAATCTGTGTGTGCAGCATCTTGAAAAGATTTTTTTCTGATGTGGAGTTCAGCTCCATAGAATAGACTGTGAAGGTATGGCTCTCATACTACATGAAGGGTGGTAAGATTGGTCTGTGATCTTTCATTTTCCAAAGACTATAGTCTGATGTGTGTATGAGCTTTAAGTCAGTCCCCACACACAGCATCTCTGCCTGCACGCCGTGTGACTGCCTGCCCCAAGACTAAGGCCACATACAGACATCAGACCATAGTCTTTGGAAAATGAAAGATCACAGACCAATCTTACCACCCTTCCTGTAGTATAAGAGCCATACTCTACACAGTCTTTTCTATGGAGCTGAACTCCACATCAGAAAAAAATCATTGCAAGATGCTGCACACACAGATGCTGTACAGACACAAAAGATCAGTATCTGCAAAAGATCTGTTCCTGCCAAAAATCCATTCCTGCAAATTGCAATGATAGTCTATGAGATCTGCAGATCATCATACACACATGATTTAACTGACATTCATCTGCAGATCTGCAGATCTGAAAATCCATCCTGGTGGATCTGATCTGCAGATGAATGTCAGTTAAATCATGTGTGTATGATGATCTGCAGATCTCATAGACTATCATTGCAATTTGCAGGAATGGATTTTTGGCAGGAACAGATCTTTTGCAGATACTGATCTTTTGTGTCTGTACAGCATCTTTGTGTGCAGCATCTTGCAATGATTTTTTTCTGATGTGGAGTTCAGCTCCATAGAAAAGACTGTGTAGAGTATGGCTCTTATACTACAGGAAGGGTGGTAAGATTGGTCTGTGATCTTTCATTTTCCAAAGACTATGGTCTGATGTCTGTATGTGGCCTAAGTCACTCCCCAGAAAGCATCTCTGCCTGCAAGCCGCTTGACTGCCTTCTCCGCCACCACCAACAGGGTCCAGGACTCCAGGTGTATTCCTGAATTTTTAAGGCCGCTGTGCATGTATATGCCTGCCTAATTTTTCTGGCTGCACTACGGCTGCAACAACAAAACAAAAGGCATGTACAAGTGCCAATTCCTCTTCGTGATCATTACCTTGCCGCGGTGAAGGGGCTTGCGTATCACAATGAAGCAATGAGAGCCGGCTATATGTGTTGCTCCGGGGGGGGTGGGGTGGGGGGGGTGGGGGGGCACCCAAGATAATAAGGTCATTGCTTCATTGTGGACAGACCAAATCTGATCAGCTGGACATTCACTGTTCTGTCATTCAGCTACCTCAGCCCGGCGACTATATGGGCTTGAAAACCTCCACAGCCTGCGCTCTCGCCATGGTGCGCATCAGTCCAGCAGGGACGTCACTACACAAACAGCTGTATGCGGTGCGTTACACAGTGAGTTTGGTGTGTCAGTGTGAAGCAGTACTCTAATTACACTCCCTGATTGATGTATACACATGCAAGATGTTTTAAAGCACTTTAGGCCTGCAATTTAGCATTCAATGTGATTTCGGCCCTTAAAACCCTGCTTTGCGTCAAATCCAGACTTTTGACGTCTATCCCACTCCGCCATGCCCCCCTCCAGGTGTTAGACCCCTTGAAACATCTTTTCCATCACTTTTGTGGCCAGCATAATTTTTTCTAGTTTTCCAAGTTTGCCTCACCATTGCAGTCTATTGCAGTTTGCGAAAGTTCACACGAACCGAACTTTCGCAGGAGGTTTGCGAACCCGATTTGCGACCCGAAAATCGGAGGTTCGTGCCATCTCTAGTGAGCTATAGTGCTAGCTAGGTGTATTTGTGAGAGAGTGACAGATTGTTAGTTTGAGTGATAGATTGTAGTGTAGTGTGCTAGACAGTAGTTGCTGTATGGAGAGGGTTAGATAGAGCCAGCCAGCTGCAGGCTTATGCATAGTTCACACTTGTTTTAAAAACGTATCCGTAGCTACGTTTTTTGTCCCGGATAAAAAACGTAGCCACGGATCCCAATGTTAAAAATAGCGGCTGTACACACTCCCAAAAAAAAACGGATCCGCGTGCGATCCGTGGCAGCCGTACTCAGAAACTGAACGCAGAGTCCGGGCTTGCTGCATTTTTCCCTGACCTGGATACACGGAGGATAATGAAAGCCTATGACAAAACGGACCTCCCTCTTCACAAAGAAAATTTCACACAAAACGTATGCCAACACGGATGGCCAGAACTTCCCTCTCCTCCCCTCAACGTCATCTCTGACAGCTTCCTGTCAACAAGCCGGAAGAGACGAGAGCAGCCATCATGGCCACCAGAAGGTTTATAAACGTGGAGGACCTAATAATGGCCGTCCAGGAGTTCCCAGAGCTCTACGACAAGAGCCATGAGAAGCACAGCGACCTTCCACACTGCAAGCTGTTATGGGAGCGCATCACCAAGCAGTTTGTGGACGAGTATGACCAGCTTGCACCCAGGAAGCAGAGCAAAGAAAGTAAGTGCCCTGGAATGTGTATGGTACATGTTGCCTACTATGATGTGCTCTTTATATATGTTTAGTGCCACTCATATCCCCCACACAAAACTTTTTTTTTCTCCACACTGCAACAGTCTCACCAGCCACCACCCCCCCTTTCCCTCCCCCACACCCTCTCTCCCCTCATGTCTACTGATTGCCACTTGTACATCCCCTCCCACCATTCCCCAGTGGCACTCATCCTTTCTTTCCACGTCTCACTCCAACATGCCACTTATAACTACAACCCCCATCCCACCGTCTCTTGTATGTCCACCCTCTCCCTCTCCAAAGGCACCCACCCCTGTATTCAAAACTGCCCTTCCTATGTACCCAACATCCCTAGTCCCCCCTTCCAACCCCTCCCCCCCCCCATCAGTGACCACGCATTGTGAAAACATTTTAAAATTTTAATTTGAAAACCGTATATTAAAAGAACAAGTAACATAAAGACAACCTCCCCCCCTCCCCCAACAAAAAAAGCATTAAAAATGTCAATAAAAACTAGGGAGGAACAATAATGTCCTGGGCTGGTATGTGTCCCTGTCTAGACATGAAGTACCGCACCATGTAGTCCCGATTCTGCTGGGCCTGTACCCTCCCCCTTGTTGCAAACCTGCGGATTCCGGGCAAATAGTCCTGGTCGAGGTGGTGAATGTTGTAGCCTTCTTCCTGCCGAACATAGTTGTGGAGTATGCATGCCGCCTTCACGACTGCTGTAGCGTTGGTCGGGCTCATCTGTAGTGGCGTGTGGAACATCCTCCACTTGTTCGACATGATTCCAAAAGTGCATTCGACCATGCGACGAGCCCGGGTCAGCCGGTAGTTAAACACACGTTTTTCGCGTCTGAGGCCTCTCTGCCCAAACGGCCTCATCACATGTTGTGATAAGGCAAATGCCTCGTCGCCGACAAAAACGTAGGGGTAGCTTGGTGATGTCGTTCCAGGCCAAGGCTTGTCCCCGGGGATGTCCAGCCTATCCTCATTGAGAAGGCGGTGCAGTCTGGACCGTTGGAATATCCCCGAGTCATTTGAACCGCCATAGGAGCCAACGTCCACGTAGATGAAATTATAGTCTGCGTCAGCCACAGCCAGGAGGACCAGACTAAAGTACTTCTTGTAGTTGAAGTACAGACTGCCGCTCCTCACTGGTTTCTGTAGCCGAACGTGTTTCCATCGATGGCTCCTAGGCAGTTCGGGAAGTTGCACCTGTTCCAGTACAGGTTTGCAATCTCTGTCCACTTTTGAGAATTGGGAACTGGCATGTACTATGCAACCAGACTGCTCCATATCACCCTGCTGGTCCGGTTCACTATAGCACTGATTGTGCTCTTTCCAACCCTGAAAGTGAGATGTAGGCTTGTGTAGCTTTGTCCAGTCGCCAGGAACCTGTAGAAAAAAGTGATAAGATTGTTATTTGTTTTTGTTTCCACAGTTGAAAAGATAAAGACAAAATGGCGAAGTATCCGTGACAGCTTCATTAAAGAATTGAAGGCGGAGAAAGCAGACCAAAGAAGTGGCAGTGGTGCATCGCGAAGGACCCCTTATTGCCACACACCTCTACTGAGATTCCTTAGACCTCTCGTTCAAGATAGAGGGTCATTGCGTAAGCAAGCAAGTGCTCGGGTAACAGCTGCTCGCGGTCAGGCAAGATCGGCCAATGTGCAGATGGCAGGAGCAGTGTCAAGCCTTGTGGGGATGATGAAAAACCAGGAAGCCATAGTGTCTAGAAGGTTGCAGGACCATTCAGGTAGCACTATTTCCCACCAATACCAGCAACACATAGATACTCTGAGAGCTCAGTTGGCCGAATCAAAGGAGATGCTGCGCAAAGAAAGGCTGCTTTTCCAGGAGCAGCTACACAATTTTGGCCAACAATATCGCCAAGAGATAGAACATTTGATGCAGCACCAAAGTAGCAGCCTTTTTCACGCGGTGATGTCACTATTGCCTTTACTAGAACAAGTGCCACGGCACAGGTTAATACATTGCCAATGCAGTTTGCTTGAGGCGGTGAAAAGCCACTTAGATTACTCTGCACCACCCACTAGGCCACCCTCCGCATGGCAACCATCTCCAACTCAGCCATACCACGGTCCATCTCCAAATCAATCATACCAGGGTTACCAGCCACCAACTTCTTTCCCTATCACCTCTGTAGAGGAACCTACCACGTACACACAGCTATCACAAGGTAGTACCACAAGCACTCGTACTTCTGCTTCCTCCCAGCCCAGTAATGGCAACTACCCTTTTTTCCCCGAAAATGACCATACATTTTAAGAAATAGTGTCACTGCTCACTAGTTTAGATATCGGTCTATCAAAATCAGAAACACTTTACCATTAAAGCCTGTCCAATGACAGATGAGTGTGTTTTTGATCACCTTCTGATTTGGATGTACAGGTAACTAAAACTAGTGAGTCAAACACAGTCTGGTATACAATAGTTCTCAAGATAGTAGTTGTACTGAGTTTACTACAACTTTGCACTACTAAACTTTGCTGCTGCACAGGTATGCAAGAAAAGTACCTCTTTCCCCAGGCACCCAGGATTTCTACTTTTGCCATCTACCATTCAAGACCCTTGGAACAGCACTTTCCTACCAGAGATGGTTCCTGGACTGTTGTTTGGGTGAGTGCTGTTCAGGGGGTCTTGAATGGTAGGTAGCCAAAGGTAGTCAGCCTGGCATTGCTTGGGCGTTAACACTGTTGTTGTTGTTAGTTACTTTGCACTACTAAACTTTGCTGCTGCACAGGTATGCAAGAAAAGTACCTCTTTCCCCAGGCACCCAGGATTTCTACTTTTGCCACCTACCATTCAAGACCCTTGGAACAGCACTTTCCTACCAGAGATGGTTCCTGGACTGTTGTGTGGGTGAGTGCTGTTCAGGGGGTCTTGAATGGTAGGTAGCCAAAGGTAGTCAGCCTGGCATTGCTTGGGCGTGAACACTGTTGTTGTTGTTAGTTACTTTGCACTACTAAACTTTGCTGCTGCACAGGTATGCAGGATCAATAGCTCTTCAACCACCCCCCCCCCCACCACCACCACCACCACCACCACCACCACCTTTGGCTAGCTGTATATTGTTCACACTACAAACACACTACAACAAATAAAGGCACAGCTAAAATGGATTGGATTTCAAATTACTTGTTCTCGACAGATAACATGAGCCAATGTCTGCCACATTGTTCAAGCAAACATGTCCACTCCCAAACCATGAGCACTGGGACAATAGGACAACGGGGGTTGTGGGGGATGGTTGTAACAAACAAGAAGTATTGTACCTTGAAGCAGAAATGTACTTTCAATTTTGAAAGTTAATTATGGCCACCATGTTGGTGAGTGCCATTTTGTTGTTGTTTTTGATAACCAAAAAATAAATGTTTTTCTTTGAAGAAAAAAAATGTTTGTCTCATCATTACAAAATAAAGATATGATAGATAAAAGACATAACATACCGCAGGGTGATCATAAGTTGCTCCTCTGGAGTGATGGCTTTACGCATCCTGGTGTCCTTTTTCAGAAGGTGTGGCCTCAAGATGGTGAGAAGGTGATCAAACCTTATGACAAAAATGGCAACACCATTAGCTTGACACAGGTACAGAGTGTGTGGACAGGTAAAATGGAGTTTCAGGCAAGAAGAAGGTACTTACAGGTTCACAGACATCCGGCTATATTTAAAGAACTTGACCGGGTGTTTTCTCAGGTCTTGATAGAAGACAAAAAATTGCCCCTTTTGCTGCCTCTCTTGCAGGAGAGGATGCACCCACCATCTCCGCACTCCTGACCGCAAGAGGGTCCCACTGTAGTACAGGAAGACCCCCATCCAAGCCAGGTTCATCCAGTACAGAAAGACAAGGGGGTCCATGGTGCTGCCTGATGTAGTACTTTTTTGCCTGCTGTATTCTCAAGAGTGCTTCAAAAACATGGTACAGACAGTAACCTAACCACTCCCTGTACAGCAAAACCACTCCCAATCACCTGCTATTGGTACAGGCACTCACAAACACCTCCCCAAGACATTCAATATGCCTTTAAATGGACAAAACACATTTTTTTCTACAGATAGCCCCTCCCACTGGCTTCCTATTGCTCATGAGGTATGAAACGGGTAAATAGTATCAGCATAGACCCTCCCACTGCTATCCTATTGGTCAAAAACAATTGCAATGGTGCAGGTCAGAGTTGTCCACGTTTTTGGGTTGAAAAACGGAACGGAAACGGATTGCACTTTTTCTAAAAACGGATCCGTTTGCGTTCCATTTTTTGTTTACACGGAGCACGGACCGCGGACTGCGATCTGCAACCATGCCTAGTGTGGACCTACCCTTAAGGTGGCCATACACTGGTCGATGTGCCATTAGATCGACCAGCTGACAGATCCCTATCTGATCAAATCTGATCAGAGAGGGATCGTATGGCTGCCTTTACTGCAAACAGATTGTGAATCGATTTCAGCCTGAAACCGATTCACCATCTGCTGAGCTGCTCCTGCCGCCTGTCCCCCCCCCCCCCGTATACATTACCTGATGCTGGCTCCGGGTCCTCTTCTCCGCATTGCACGGCTCTGTTCCGGCTCCATCCCGGCGCTTCCTGTGTTACTCCGTGACCAGGAAGTTCAAATAGAGCGCCCTCTATTTGAACTTCCTGGTCACTGCAGTGACACAGGAAGCGCCGGGATGGATGGAGCTGGAACAGAGCCGTGCAATGCGGAGAAGACGCCCGGGAGCCAGCCTCAGGTAATGTATACTTGATCGGATCGCCGCCGCTAGCGACGCGCACTTTACCCGCGGGCGATCGAAGGTAATTTCCCGCACGGCGCGATCGACGGACCGATCCGATTTCGGGAGGAAATCGGATCGGCGGCTGCGTTTACCGCGAACGATTGGCAGCAGATTCGATCCCAGGATCGAAGCTGCTGTCGAAACGGCCGCGAATCGAGCCAGTGTATGGCCTGCTTTAGTGTTTGACAGTGTGAGAGTGAGTTAGGTGATTGATTAGATGAGTGTAGTGCAAGTTTTTTGTTTTTTTCTAATTTTTTTTGTTTTGTTTTCTTTATTTTGTTTTTTTGATTTATTTTCTTTATTTCACCCACTTATTTTCTGATCTGTTCTGTTGCTCATACAACTTCCCCAATAAAGTTTGTGGCCCCAAAATAATGGAGCGAGAGCAGCAGCAATTTCCTGCCACTCCTAAAAGGAAATGGAGTGATGGTGGTGTTGGTGGATCACGTCAAGTACGTGTTCAGGTTGAGGGTGGCAGCAGCAGCAGGAAGCGTTCCCCCCGGTCAGAGATGTCTTCCCTGTGTTCGCAGCACGCAGGAAAATTTTGACAGAGCAGGAGGCGAAGAGAGTTGTGGATTATTTAGATCAGGAACCCTCTACCCAGTCTGAGGAACTTGAAGCTAGTTGCAGCAGCACCAGTAGTGGCCGCCAGGTTCCTCATGACCAGAACCCGACCGCAGCTGCTTCTCTTGACGAGATTGCTTCCTCCCAGTACTCCTTTCCAGAAGTTAAGCACACCTACATCGCTGAGAGAGATGTGGAGAAGGTTTGGGAGGAGACATTGGGGGAGACCATGGGACCAAGCTCCCAAGAAGTGGTGGGTTCTGTGGTGACAGAAATGGCCACTGTGTTTTCTTCATCCAGTGTCACCAGTCAACATCATTATCACCACCATTCAACTACAGAGGTGTTTGGTGGCCAGGTGGAGGGTCCAGAAGAGTCTCTTATTGAACTGGATGATATTTTGGATGATGAGGTGCAGGGCCGGATTTACCATAAGGCAGTGTAGGCACGTGCCTACACAGGGGCAAACCCAGGATTTTCAGGAGGGGGATTCCTGTAAGGTCTCCCTCAGCCACGCACAATATAGTATAATAATATGGTAGGAAATCATTCTGGGTACACATAATGCAATTTCCCGTCCGACCGACAGTGGGATCGATCAGGAGCAGTTTGGATACAGATAATAATGAGGACAGCCGACATGGTAATGAAGGGGAAAGTGAAGCATTCACAGAGCACGGTATAGGGTTGTGCTCATACCTAACTGTTAAGTTCCCCAGAGCTGCTCCATGCTCTGTTCACACACTGCTGCTCCATGCTCTGTACACACACTGCTGCTCCATGCTCTGTACACACACTGCTGCTCCATCCAAACTCATCTGTAGCAGGGAAAGAAAGGGGGCAGTGCTGTGAGCTGCAGGATGTCTGCAGATATTCTAGTGTCTCAACTTGTGCCTGTCCCTAGACACTGCACCGGCCCTGGTCTGAGGGGGATTCTGGGCAGCTGTAATCCCCCCCTGCATTTGCCTATGCTACAGGCGCCTGATGATGGAAAGGCAGCTCACTCCCCTCTCCAAGTGCCTCCCTCCTTCCCTATGCAGAGTTCTGATCAGAGTATAAATGAGAGGTTACTTACCCAGCTCTTGGCATTCCACTGACAAGATCACCCTTCAGTCAGGGGCACCTCTAGCAACATAATATTGAGGTTTCTCTAGCTACCCAATACTTGTAAGCACCTCTAGCTACTTAATATTGAGGGTGCTGTGGTGCAGTTTGGCTGGGGTTTGTAGGTTCATGGAGGGCGAAGTCTAAGGTGCCAGGACACTTGTGCCTATAGGCTCCTGCGAGGTAAATCTGGGCCTGATGAGGTGGCTGATCGAACGTGGTTGCCACCTGTTGGTTTAGGCACTAGCAGGCATGAGCAGCTTGTAGAAACAGAGCAGACGGTTTGCCAGCAGCTTGCAAGTGCTTTACCGTCTGTCAGTACCCGCCACCAGTCCAATGCTGAGCATCGAGGTGCTAGAACAGGTCGCACCACTGTTCCACGTGCACGCACGTCCCCTGCATGGTATTATTTTACTGTTCTGGAAGAGGATGAATACAGGGCAGTCTGTTTTGTGTGCCATAAATCGGTAAGCAGAGGCAAATCGGGCACCGGGTTTGGCACTTCAGGGCTGATAAGCCTGATATGGCATTACCTACTACTGTCCCCTTAAAGACATAAACCACAACCCACCTTATTTAAACAAAAACCCGGACTGCAATTGACGATGGAAAATAAAGGCCAATGCAGCCCAACTTTATTCAAATTTTAAATTACAAAATTTTAATATAAAACATAACTTGTAAACATTAACTTGTACCAAATAATGGTAAAAACAGTAACCTTGGAGCAAGGAAAACCGGAGGTTATAAAATAAGAACCTTGGGAATGCAGCTATAAGAACCGGCCCCCAGCCGCATACTCCGGCTCGGGGACAGCTGCATGCCCATAAAACTCTTTGCAGACGATCTCTTTACTGTGAGGAGTTCACACACGTGAACTCCTCCAAAACCTAACCACCGTCCTCCGGCAACCTTGCCCCGCCACCAGCTGCAATGACGACAGTCTTGACTTTCAAAACCGATAAAAAAGGGAGGGTGGGTGGGCACTTTCTTCTTCCCTGCACGCTGTCTGACTCCTCCCCTTCCTCTCGCTACCCTCACTCATCTTCCTTCCCCAGCAGCTCCGCCTGACTCTCCTATTCCGCCCCCTCTCTCCTGCAAAATTAACCCCCTTCACTGCTGGACAGGAGGCTAGCCCTATCATGGGGGGCCCTCCTGAGTCCGCTGCGCTCCCTAATCCAGGCCCTGCTTGATATGGCATTACCTACTACTGTCCCCTTAAAGACATAAACCACAACCCACCTTATTTAAACAAAAACCCGGACTGCAATTGACGATGGAAAATAAAGGCCAATGCAGCCCAACTTTATTCAAATTTTAAATTACAAAATTTTAATATAAAACATAACTTGTAAACATTAACTTGTACCAAATAATGGTAAAAACAGTAACCTTGGAGCAAGGAAAACCGGAGGTTATAAAATAAGAACCTTGGGAATGCAGCTATAAGAACCGGCCCCCAGCCGCATACTCCGGCTCGGGGACAGCTGCATGCCCATAAAACTCTTTGCAGACGATCTCTTTACTGTGAGGAGTTCACACACGTGAACTCCTCCAAAACCTAACCACCGTCCTCCGGCAACCTTGCCCCGCCACCAGCCAGCAAGGGTGAAACCTTACCCTTGTGCCGCCCATAAAGCTAAACCTCTCTGAATGCCTTCTTCTAAAGCTAAAGCCCAAAGGTCAATGCCTATGTCATTGAGATGCACACCATCCCTACCCAAGAACATCGCTGTATCTTCCTCTAACTCCTCGTGCCTTACTGCCACCCCTCCATTCCTTACCACAAATCGAGACACTTCCCTATTCAGTTTCTTCCGGGCCCTGTTGACCTTGTCAACAGACCGTGCCATTCGCCAACGGCTTCTCCCGATGATTTCTGACCACACGACCACCGTGCGGGGAAAAGTAGTCCGAATCCTCATAAAGTCACATTTGATGTCCTGCATAATCTGCCTCGTTGTTTTAGAAGCCAGATCATTGCCTCCGGCATGGAGAACCAAGACATCCGGAGCTCTATCCAATGCAACGAACCTCTGAACCTCTGACAACACCTTAATCCACTGCATTCCTGGAATCCCTATCCATCGGACACTTGCTGTTGACCTTGGAATACCCAGCTGGCGACCGTTCGGCCGCACTGCGGCTCTCCGAGCACCCCGAGCAACGTATGAGTGTCCCAGAATCCATACTAAACGTGGATGGACGTGGTTATCTGTAACAACAAAAACACCAAAACACTAACCAACATCCCTCCTAAACATGCACTACAACTATCTCCTTAGATTAAATGGGGCCTGACGTATGACCGGAATCTAGCTGATTCCCAACATCCTATCTTTTTTATCTGATCGTTGCCTAACCCCCACCTGGCCGCCTCCGTTGCTGCCCCTATCCTAAAAGAGTGTGACGCATATTCCATTGCCGGCAGACCCAGATGTCCTAACGCCTTCCTAAACACTGCTATGAACTGAAACCTGGTCAGTGGCACTCCATCCTCATGACATAAGAAAGGACCCGCTGATCCCGCGCGCATTTCCGTGAAACGTTGCACTACCCGGACCGGGCACGCTAGTGACCCCAGTACCGAAAACAGTGTAATCGTCCGGCCCTCCCCTAACCGATCCGTCTTTGACCTGCGTAAATAAATGTCAACTACCTCCCGTGACTGCTTTACCTCTCCCCACATGACACCCCCCAATTTGGTTTTACTTGGGCAGACCAACTCACTGATCCTAAGTGCCCCAAAGAAAGCTAATGCAAACGCTGCCCCAAACAAGCACTCCTCATAATGAGAACTGCATACTGACTGTAAACAATCCAGTATGGAACCCAGTAAACAAAAAGTCACCGGGCGCCTGGTATCCCGAGGCTGCGTGCGCTGAGCTCGCAGTCCCCTCATAGCCATCCGGACTCTAAAGTCCTTGGTGACATCCACCAACCCGTGTAACTGGAACCAAAAGGATAATGCTGATAAATTCTTAGCTAATACCCCCGAAGAAACTCCTACTCCTCCCTTTTCCGCCATAAACTGCAACAACAAAAACAAATGCTCCTCAACTGAGTTGCAACCTCCGACTTGTCGTAACCTTTCGTTCCAAGTCGCCCACACCGCAGAATAGGCGGACCAAGTCGAGGTGGACAAAGACTGAGAGATCCAGTTCTCTATGCACCCACGGGTATCTCCCACAAGGCCCGGGGGCAGGAAGCACCCTGCCGCTCTGCTCCTGGAGCCAAGTTCCGAAACCTCTGCCATTGGAACCGAGAAAGAGCATCAGCTACATCATTCTCAGTGCCTGGCAAGTGGACAGCAAAAATCATCAAATTAAACCTCAAACAGCTAAGAACCAATTGTCGTAGCACTCTAACAACCGGAGGGGATGACGCCGTCAGCCGATTGATCGCCAACACCACTCCCATGTTATCGCAGTTGAAACGAATCCTCCTATTCTGCAGCAGCGAGCCCCATAGCTCGACTGACACCAAAATAGGAAATAACTCCAACAGGAGTAGATTCCTGGTGAAACCTAGTGCCTCCCAGGATTCAGGCCAGGGCTCCGCGCACCACTTACCTGAGAAGAATGCCCCGAAGCCACATGATCCTGCCGCATCTGTGAACAGCTCTAAATCATGATTCCCACGCGTCTCGTCCATCCACATGGATTTACCATTAAAGTCAGTCAGGAAGACTAACCACATGCGCAGATCTTCCCTGTGTTCGGCCACCAACCGAACACGATGATGTGGCGCCCTAACTCCTGCCGTGGCTCTTGACAGTCGCCTGCAGAAAATACGGCCCATAGGCATAATTCTGCAGGCGAAATTCAGCTTCCCCAGAAGCGACTGCAGCTCCCGTAAGGGGACTTTCCTATGCTCGAGAACTCCTGCAATAGTTTGACGCAAGTCGTCCACTTTGTCCTCAGGCAATCTACATTCCATGGCGATGGAATCAATCATTATGCCCAAAAAATTTATGGTGGTCTGGGGGCCTTCTGTCTTGTCTTCCGCTAAAGGGATGCCGAAACGAGCGCAAACCTGACGCATGGTTGCCAGCAGATACCCACACTCAGACGTCCCCTTCCTTCCAATGAACAAGAAGTCGTCCAAATAATGAATAACTGACTGAAGACCAGAGACATCCCTTACCACCCACTCGACAAAGGAGCTGAACCGTTCGAAGTAAGAACAGGAGATAGAGCAGCCCATCGGGAGACAGCGATCAACATAGAATCCTTTCTCCCAAAAACATCCTAACAAACAAAAACTGGAAGGATGGACAGGCAACAGCCGGAAGGCGGATTCTACGTCGCTCTTTGCCAGCAACGCTCCATGTCCTGCGCGTTTTACCATCCTGACAGCTGTGTCAAAAGATGTATATGCGACTGAAGAGGCATCCGGATCAATGCCGTCATTCACTGAGGAACCTTTCGGATACGAGAGGTGATGAATAAGCCGAAAAGAGTTAGGTTCCTTCTTTGGAACCAAACCCAGGGGCGAAATGATCAAATCCTCCATAGGAGGTTCACTGAAAGGGCCTGCCATCCGTCCCAAACTTACCTCCTTTTTTAGCTTGTCCGAGACCACTTCTGGACGTAACGCGACAGACTGTAAATTCCTATAAGGGGGTTGAGATCCTGATGCTCCGAAACTGGGAATGATAAATCCCTCTGAAAAACCTCTACGCAGGAAATCCGCCACCTCTGAATCAGGATACTTACTTAGGTGTAGCTCCATCTTTTCCACCCTCACCGGACTCCTCCCTTTTTTCTGTAGAATCTGCGGAACGTCCCTTGTTTTTCTTGTAGCACTTTGAAACCGTGTGGTTGCCTCCGCAGAAAGAGCATTCATGCTTGAACCGGCATGAGCTACCAAATCTGCATGCTCCCTCATTGAATTTCCAACACACTCCTGGTTTTCTAGAGGCCAGCTGCCCGGCTGAACCGGAACCGCTGGCCCCCCCTTGAAAGGGCTGATTGCTCTTTGTCCCCGGGATCATCAGCTGCATCCATGTGCCAATGTCCTTCTGATCCCATCTCACTGAAGGGCGGATGGCTTTACACTGCCTGAAGTGCTCGTCGTAACGAAGCCACGCTGTGCCCCCATACATTCTGTAGGCCTCGCCTATGCATTCTTGGTAGCAAAACAAGGAAGAACAGCACTCAGGCTCTTTCTCCCCAATTATGCTGGCATAGGTGGAAAATGCCTGCTGCCAATTTTGAAATGTGCGGGGTATTAACCGATACCTTCTGCGCTCCTCCTCCTCTTTCTTACTCTCGTCGGGTTTAACCCGATCCAGATTAAACTTACCTAATGGAAGCAGCGAGAAGATCTCTACGTACTCCCCTTTCCATATTCTCTCTTTCACCTCTTGCTTGATATGTAGCCCTAATGGCCCCGAAAAACACAGATACAATTCACCTTTCGCTGCGTCAGACAAGCGAACTGAATCAGCATCCTTGTCCCGTGCCGGGCTCTGACCGGAGACTGACGGCCCAGCAACATCTGTGTTCGTCACCAGGCTACCATTTCCCCCTACCAACGGAGTGGCTGGCGCCACTGCAGGGGCCAAATTGGGCACTACCGGCCCCGTCCATGCTTGTACTGGCGTACCATTTTGGCCCACTGTATGCCCTGAAGTAGAACCCTGTAACACATCCCTTATGCCTACTAACAGTGAATTGATAAGTGCCAATGCCGGCGATGTATTGTCCGGCAGTGAACTAGGGGCTGCTGTCTGCCCTGAAGCTGCCAGCCCGCCCGCTCCACTCACCCCCATCACGTTAACCTGATCCCCCCTCCTAACCTCACTCTCCCCCGACACAGAAATCAATGCATGATTATTATTGGGTAGCATCTCACCTGGCTGCACCGGACGGTCACCCCGATCAGCCGACACCCTTGTCCTCGCCGGGCTCGCTTGACGATTGTCGCCAGACCTTCCGGAAGCGGCATCCGCAAGGGATGCGGATCCACTGCTGCCCCCGCGTCCAGGACTCCTCTGGCGTCGCTCCTCGTGTCTGTCGCTGGTTCGCACACCATTCGCTGGCTGCCCTCTGCTCGACCCTCTGTGCCCTGCACCCCCGCTGGTCCTGGGCGCGTTGCTGTGTCGAGGTGATGATATGGATGGGGGCCTGCCAGGGCTGGCAGCCGTGCTTCCATCACTGTCCTCAGAGCTGCTGGGCGTGTCTCTGTGCCGTCTCGCTGGTGGTGCTGGAGCTGAGCCCTTCTTGCTCGCCGCCTTCTTAGTCTGCCGCTGGGCCTTGGCCTGACTAGAAGTGGCAGCACCAGGGTCAATGCGCCGATCCTTGTGTCCTGTTCCGCTCCCATTGCCTTGCCTGTGGCCACTTCGCCCGGGTGAAGCTGCCGCATTCTGCCGCTCTCCCTGCGCCTGTGATTGTTGCCCCCTCTTCGGCCTCTGCGCACGTGGAGCCTCTGCCACCTCGGTCCCTCCAACCTGTTTAGCGCCGGCTCCCTTCTTCTTTGCCGCGCTGCCCTTCTTAGGTGGGGGGGCTGGGGATGCCTGCGTAGGGCTGCCGCTCCTTCTCGTGCCCCTGGGTGATGCGCTGGGACTCAGCCGCTCCGGCGGCCTGGATATGCGCGCACTCACCCTGCCAGATTGTGTGCCGCTGCCGCCTGCCGCCATCGACTCGACCTGCTGGGCCACCCACTGTGGACCCCGCGCTGCCGCCTCGCTCCTGACTAGAGCGAGCAGGTGATCCACGTCCTCCATCTCGCCTGCCGGGGAAGCCATCACGGAGCCAGAGAAAAGAAGCAGCCACACTTTCTTCTTCCCTGCACGCTGTCTGACTCCTCCCCTTCCTCTCGCTACCCTCACTCAGCTTCCTTCCCCAGCAGCTCCGCCTGACTCTCCTATTCCGCCCCCTCTCTCCTGCAAAATTAACCCCCTTCACTGCTGGACAGGAGGCTAGCCCTATCATGGGGGGCCCTCCTGAGTCCGCTGCGCTCCCTAATCCAGGCCCTGCTATCTGCGCAACCACCACAGACGGGAGTTTGAATATGTAAAAATTACAATAAGATGGGTGGAGGAAAAGCGGCAGCAACAGGCCCCTCATATATTTTTCTACACGTCCTGTCCCTATCCAACCTTCTCAGTCGCATTCTACTTCAAATCCCTCTGCATGCTAGGCTGGTAGAGGACTCCAGACCTCGGCAAGCACCTCATCATCACCCTTGTCCTCTGAATCAACAGTGTTCCAGCGTCAGGCCTCTGTGCCAGAAATGTTGCAGAGGAAGCGGATGCTCTTTGCAAGTGATCCTTTTGTTGTAAAAAAATAATGTGCTCCTGGCAAGGCTGTTGGGCCAACAGCTGCTGCCCTACCAGTTTGTGGACTGTGCCCCCTTCCGCAGACTGAGGAACAGTGTTGCTCCACAATGGCGGATCCCCAGCAGCCATTATTTTGCCAGGAATGCTATCCCTGCCCTTCACCAGCACATTGTGGAGTGTGTCAGCCGGTCTATGGATCACGCTGTCGGTGGCAAGGTGCACTTCACTATGGATGGCTGAAGCAGTAGGCATGGGCAGGGAAAGTATCTAACTTTTACCGGCCATTGGGTCACCCTCCATGGTGTTGCTGAGGAGGGTGCAAGATTTGGGGCATCTCAGCTGGTGGTGCCGCCACATCGGTTGAAGGGGAGGCCTATTCCACTTCCCTCTGCTACCTGTTCTGTCCAAGGCCAGTCTGCCGTTGCTGAGCCTCCCAGCAAGTGGTCCCGCTCCTACACTGGTCTGCAGCACCATCGATGCCAAGCAGTGCCGAAACTGGAATCCATGGATGAGAACAGGCAAACCAGATCTGTAATCCTTGCAGCCTTACATGATCAGATTCAGCAGTGGCTGACCCCCCAAAAACTGGACACAGGTGTAGTGGTGTCTGATAATGGTGCCAACATGCTGCCTGCCATTTCGGAAGGTGGCTACACTCACCTACCTTGCCTGGCCCACGTCTTCAACCTTGTATTCCAGAAATTTCTACAAACTTTTGATGGGTTGAAGGATGCTGTGGCCTCAGTACGAAAAGTGTCAGCCCACATCCGTCGGTCCGCAACTGCCACCGCGGCCATGAAACTGCTGCAGCGCCGCCATAGCCTGCCACAGCACAGGCTTATTTCCGATTGTCCGACGTGGTGGAACTCCACCCTCCACATGCTGGAGAGGTTGTGGGAGCAGTGCATGGCGGTCAGGCTATACCTGTCTGAGACATCTTCCACCAGAACAGGGCCACTGGACTACATTGCTGGGGACCAGTGGCAGCTGATTGGACAGGTGTGCAAAGTGTTTGAGCCGTTTGAGCAGGCAACAAAAGTGGTCAGTGAGGAGCACTGCAGCATATCAGAGGTGCTCCCTCTTGGCTTCATGCTGGACAAGGCTCTTAACAAACTGCTCGAACAGGGGGAGGAAGCCCTATTGAAGAGTGGTCAGTCAAGTGGGGCAGTGAGTGAGCATGCTCCAGTCCTGGATGACGAGGCAGAGCTTGTGGAAGCGGAAGAGCCCATTGTCCGGGGGTGGAAAGAAGATTCTGATGATGTGGAGCTGGAGCATGACGACAGTTCTGACAGCCAGGAAGAGGTGATAAATGGCAGACATCTCTTCCCTATGGCTGCACATATGCTCCAGTGCCTCCGTAGGGACCCCTGGATTAAAACTCTAAAATCAAGGCTCGACATGTGGGTGGCCACCATCTTAGATCCCCGGTGCAAGGGGAAAATGCGCCAGTTCATACAATCCCTCCCAAGCAGACGCCAGGATGAGCCAGATCCGGGATGCCCTTCTTCGTTGGGTAGAAGATGCGTTTCCTGCACCTGTATCCCGGGCCCAAGCTACCAAGCCTCATCACACTCAGCAAAGGTCTGGTGGTCCCAGCAGCAGCACCAATAGCCAATCTGTGAGCCTGCTGAGTATGCTGAAGGAATTTTATCAGCCAATGCCAGATACTCCTTCTAGCAGCAGCACCACCAGCGGACAAAGTGGTCACCACCAATGGCTGGCCCGTATGGTGACTGATTACTTGGGGTCGGCCAGTGCTCCAGAAAATATGGAGAGTAATGATGACTAGAGATGGGCCGAACGGTTCCAGGCGAACCTTGGGTGGTCTGCGTTCGCCTGCGAAGGCGAACTTTTCCGGAAGATCGGTTCGCCCCCATAATGCTCCATTACGGTCAACTTTGACCCTCTACATCACAGTCAGGAGGCACTCACTCCTGGAGCCCTACCACCCTTAGAAAAGGCAAGGTTCTCCGGCCGTTTTACTCACTCGTCTGCCTACAGTAATTGGTGAAGGAACAGCTGCTGACAGACTCTGCTAGGGGAAGCTTAGTTAGACTCTTGTAGGCTTGTTAGCTTGCTCCTGGCTGATTGTTATTCTTTAAATAGCACCCCACAACAGCCAGGATCTTGTCTTCCAGGGATTTATAGGATGTCAAAAGCACACTCACATACATTGGCCAGGAATCGAACCCAGATAAACTGCTTGGAGGGCAGCTAGGGCTCACCACTATGCCACCAACACTACAGGCTGAAGCCAGCTTAGCTGGCCTGGAAAGGATGAAAAGCTAGGTGGCCATGCAACCATTCCTGCTAACCTAAAGCTTACTTGTGTCTTACAACACATTTTTTTTTTAAGTGTAGTGTCACAGTTCACTCATCTCTTCAACTACAAGAAAGGCCCAGGCAGGGGCGGACATACGGCCGTGCAGCCGCACAGGGGCCCCTCAAGTTCCGTTTCTTGAGGGGCCCATTATGTACTGCTGACGTTTTTTAAAACTTTTTTTTTTACCACTTGCAGTTCGCACGCAGCTTCCCCCTCCCGTGTCATCACTCCCCCTTCTTTCCTGCCTGTGCTCTGTGGGCCCCCCTTCACCAATAAATAGCTCACATGACGTGGCCCCGATCAGGAGAGCCTCTGCTCCAGAAGAATGGAACAGAGGCTTGAATAGCAAGCAGCACTGCAGTGCTGTCATGTGTCGCTCCTCCCACTCTTTCCCCGGCAGATTCTGAATCCACAGGCTGCAGAGCTGAGTCCATGTCCTGAGTTCCAGGGAAGCAGCGCTGTTCAGTAAGTGGCTGTGCTGTGCACTGTGTAGGAGTCAGTCAGCCTGCAGCTGCTTTAGAAATATGTCTGGCTGTTATTTTTCTTGACAGTGCAGTTTCTAGGTAAAATTTCTCCCAGGGCGAGTGCCAAAAAATACGCCCCCCTCCCCGTACAGGTGGTGATGTCACTTGCCTCTTGCTGCCTCCCATACTCCCTTAGCCAAGGCCGGATTTTTATTTTTCACTGCCCAAGGCCTCATGGACCGCCCCTCCTAAGACCAAAGCGCCGTGTACATGGTAGACCAATATTGCCCTCCATGTTTGATCACTATATTGACAGTTTTTGGGTGCACAGCCCACAAAGGCACACTGCTGAGCTATACTTTCTACTCAATGAAGAAAAGAGCAGGTGGGATGTACAATTGGCTGGCACATAGTGTCGCCATTTAAAGATTTACCAATGTTGTGGGGAAACTATAGACATGGCAAATTCTCAACTAAATTGCTTCTTCTAGCATGCTATGGGAGGGGAGGAATATGTGAAAGGCAGCAATGTGTTACAGGAATACGCTGGGGGACAAGGGAGACTGCAGCAGTAATGCATGGAACGCAGCAGTGTGTCACAGCTATGTGCGGAGGTAACAGTCTGTTGCAGGAATGGGCGGGAGCCATAGATGGTAGAGGAAAACAGGATCTGACACTGATTGAATTGGTTAGCTTTGGGAAACATTATATCAAAATAGGGGCACAGCCTGGAAGAATTGATCTGCCAGGAAAACAAGCTGGAAATCAGGTGTAAATAAGCAGAGATGAGCAAAAGGAAGGCGGTCTGTTACAGAGAGGAGATAGCATGCAGCACTACAGACTACACAATACATACATAGCAGTGGCGTACCTAGGGCATTTGACACCCGGTGCTCGGTATTAAATTACACCCCCCCCACTAAAAAAAAAAAAGCAAAGGAGTGTGGCATGCTAAGCGCACCACGGCGGGTAATGCCCGGAATTGTTGCCCCCAGTATAGGTTGTGTAGTAGTCACATTACGCGGTGTTTCCCTACAGAATACACATGATGCAGCAGTATATAGCATATAGCACAGGTAGCCAGATGACCCCCACCATTTATAAGATAGGTAACCCCCCATTTTGGATTGGTAACCAACCTATAACCAGACACCCCCCAACCTTTAGTATATAGCCAGTGTATATATTCAGATCCTCCCCGTATATAGCCAATGTATACAGTTAGATCCCCCTGTACATAGTCAGTTTATAGTCAGATCCCCCAGGTACATAGCCATTGTATATAGTCAAATCCCCCTGTAAAGGCAATTGTATATAGTCAGATCCCCCCTGTACATAACCATTGTATATAGTCAGATCCCCCTGTACATAGTCAGATCTCCAGTGTATACGGTTAGCTCCCCCTTCATATAGCCAATTTAATTCTGATTGAGTGACCCCCAGGAGAGAGAGGACAGGAAGAAGAGACTGAGACACAGAGAACAGAGACAGAGGAGAGAGACAGGAGGAAGAGGGAGCAGAGAGAGACAGGTGGGAGAGAGCAGAGAGACAGGAGGGAGAGAGAGCAGAGAGAGAGAAAGAGACAGATGGAGAGACAGGAGGATGAGAGCGGAGACAGACAAGAGGGAGAGACAGGTGTACACATGCACACCACACAGAAACGTGAGAGAGAAGACAGGAGGCAGATAGAAACACAGAAAAGAGAGACAGAGGAGAGAGAGACAGGAGGAAGAGAGTGCAGAGAGAGAGACAGAGGAGACAGACAGAGCAGAGACAGAGGAGGGAAAGAGACAGAGGAGAGAGAGACAGGAGCAAGAGAGAGACAGGAGGAAGAGAGAGACAGAGGAAGAGAGTAGAGAGAGAGAGAGAGAGAGAGAGAGAGAGAGAGGAGGGAGAGACAGAGGAAAGAGACAGGAGACAGAGGGAAATACAGGGGAAGAAGAGAGCGGAGACAGGAGGGAGAGACAGAACAAAGAGAGAGAAAGGAGGAAGAGACAGAGGAGAGAGAGAGAGACAGAGCAGAGACAGAGGAGGGAGACAGAGATAGAGGAAGAGACAGCAGAGAGAAGGGGAAGAGAGAGAGAGCAGAGGGAGACAGAGGGGAGAGACAGAGAGAGACACGAGAGAGAGGAGGAAATGACATAGGGAGAGAGAGAGACAGGAGGGAATGACATGAGAGAGAGAGAGCAGGGAGACAGAAGAGAAAGACAGACGGAAATGAGAGAAGAGAGAGACATGAGGAAGAGATAGAGGAGGGACAGAGATGGGAGGGACAGATAGACAGGAGAGAGATAGAGTGGAGGGAGAGAGAGACAGGAGAGAGAGCGGAGGGAGAAAGGCAGAGCAGAGAGAGAGGGAGACAGGAGGGAGATAGAGACAGGAGGGAGAGACAGGACAGAGAGAGAGAGAGACAGGAGGGAGAGACAGGACAGAGAGAGAGAGAGAGACAGGATGGAGAGACAGGACAGAGAGAGAGACGGGAGGGAGGGAGGGAGGGAGAGAGAGAGAGAGAGAGAGAGAGAGAGAGAGAGAGAGAGAGAGAGAGAGAGAGAGAGATAGAGAGAGAGACAGGAGGGAGGGAGAGAGAGAGAGAGAGAGGGAGAGAGAGAGAGAGAGAGAGAGAGAGAGACAGGAGGGAGAGAGAGAGAGAGACAGGAGGGAGAGAGAGAGAGAGACAGGAGGGAGGGAGAGAGAGAGAGAGAGAGAGAGAGAGAGAGAGAGAGACAGGAGGGAGGGAGAGAGAGAGAGAGAGAGAGAGAGAGACAGGAGGGAGGGAGAGAGAGAGAGACAGGAGGGAGGGAGAGAGAGAGAGAGACAGGAGGGAGGGAGAGAGAGAGAGAGAGAGAGACAGGAGGGAGGGAGAGAGAGAGAGAGACAGGAGGGAGAGACAGAGGGAAATACAGGGGAAGAGAGAGAGCGGAGGGAGACAGGAGGGAGAGACAGAGCAGAGGGAGACAGAAGGGAGAGACAGAGGGAAATACAGGGGAAGAGAGAGAGAGAGCAGAGGGAGACAGAAGGGAGAGACAGAGAGAGACACGAGAGAGAGGAGGAAATGACATGGGGGGGGGGGGAGAGAGAGAGAGAGAGAGAGCAGGGAGACAGAGAGAAAGACAGACGGAAATGAGAGAAGAGAGAGACAGGAGGAAGAGATAGAGGAGGGACAGAGATGGGAGGGACAGATAGACAGGAGAGAGATAGAGTGGAGGGAGAGAGAGAGACAGGAGAGAGAGCGGAGGGAGAAAGGCAGAGCAGAGAGAGAGAGACAGGACAGAGAGAGAGAGCAGAGAGACAGGAGGGAGAGAGAGAGAGAGAGCAGAGAGACAGGAGGGAGAGAGAGAGAGACAGGAGGGAGAGAGAGAGAGAGACAGGAGGGAGAGAGAGAGAAAGACAGGAGGGAGGGAGAGAGAGACAGGAGGGAGAGAGAGAGAGAGAGAGAGAGAGAGAGAGAGACAGGAGGGCGGGAGAGAGAGAGAGAGAGACAGGAGGGAGGGAGAGAGAGAGAGAGAGAGAGAGAGACACAGGAGGGAGGGAGAGAGAGAGAGACAGGAGGGAGGGAGAGAGAGAGAGAGACAGACAGGAGTAAGAGAGAGCGGAGAGAGAGTAGGAAGCGAGAGAGACAGGAGAGAGAGGACTCTGGCAGCCGGCAGGGTTGTCCATTGATGCATTGCCCACAGCGGAAGGTGTTGCGACTTACCTGCCCGTGGTGGTGTTCCACGATGGTGTGCCTGGGTGGCCGAGCTAGCCGGGAGATGAGCAGCAGCAAGGAAGTGGCAGGTGGCGGCTTCTCTGGCTGTCATGGCCCCAGTGGTGGAGGAGGTGCAGCGTGCATGGGCCTGCCTGTGGGTTCCCCGTGAGCCTGGAAGTTAGGGGGCACAGAGCAAGTCCTTGCTTGGCAGCATCGGGTGATGGTCCCAGCCCAGGTTGTGGCGGTGTCGGTGACGTGGTGGCGGCGGCGGCAACAGCAGCAATGGTGCCAGGGATCATGGCAGAGATCCCACGTGTGTCCCATGCGCAGCTCCAGGTGGCTTCCGCAGAAGGCGGAAGCTGAACTGACAGCTGAGGTGAGGGAGGCGGGGCCGATGGGGGTCTAAGCCAGCTGCAGCCAAGCAATGCAGAGGGAGGCAGAGCAGGTACTGCTGGCTTGATATGTAATAGGTTGGGCTGGCCTCTTTGACACCCCCCTCCCCCCCTGTCACCCGGAGCGGCGCGCCCCTCTGCGCCCTATGGACGGTACGCCACTGATACATAGATATATGACTATGGGAGGGATTATATTGTGAGCCCCTCTCGGGGACAGTTAAGTGACATGCCTATACTCTGTACAGAGCTGCAGAAGATGTTGCTGCTATAGAAGTACTAAATAATAATAATAATAATAATAATAATAATATAATAATGGTGTGCAGCAGACTTGGGTTTATTGGCAGCAGCAGTCTGCAGCTAATGGGGTGAGGCATGAAGTAGTTTGGTATTGATGTTTGGAGGTAAATGGTTAAAAAGAAGTACATGGTATTGATGTTTGGAGGTAAATGGTTAAAAAGAAGTACAGAAGGGGTTAACACTTTCTTAAAAACATCCAATAGGAGAAGCTGTCACTGTGTTAAAGGGTGTCAGATTATGCCGCTGCACTTTCTGGTCAAAGTGAAAGTAAATCTTCCCAGCTCACTGCCCGTGCGTTCCCACAGTCATCCTTACTACCACAGACTGTAAGCAATGTGCACACAGAAGCACCTCCTCGCTGTGCTTAATCAGTGACTTACAAGAGCCAGGAATGCCCATCCATCACTATTGCTGTGGGGAACATTGTATACCAGTATACCAAACCACAACTACAGTCAACCATCTCTTTTGTGTGCTATCTGAGTGGCATCATAAAAAGCACCCATGGCTGAAGCAATGCATATATAAAAAAAAACATTTCTTATTAGTCAATCCATTTCCTCCTGCAAAGTTTGCCCATCTAAAGTGCACCTGGTGGGAGTGAGAGTACATACAAGTTACTCTCACTGTTCTGTATTTCTTTACTGGCACTTCTCTAACGTGCTCTGAAATGTGAGGGAGGGGTATTCAGGGTCAGGGGAGAAGCAAACTAGCCTTGTGATTCCTCCCTGCTGCAGCTCTGTTTTGTTCCCGCTGACATCCTCCCTCTTCCCTGGGCAGTATAAGTCTCAGCAGCTACTTCATAAATACCTGTCCCATCCATGCACACTTTTCCCCCTCTCAAGGGCTAGGGCGATACTTTCCTTCCTCTCAGTAGCAGAGGAGCTGGGTCACATGATCGCACATCTTCCTCTCATTTCCTCCTCCTCGAGTCTCCTGCTCTGCTAGGTCTGAGAGTGTTTCTCCTCTCCACAGCGCCCCCTGCTCCAACCTCCTGCACTGCGCTCAGGGCAGTTGCACGCACTGCACGGCCCAAGAAACGGCAGTGCCGGCAGCGTTCATACGTTTCCCCACTCACTCACCTAATTCCTGCATCCCCACCAACTCAAACTTCTTTTTTTTTTTTTTTAATATATAGCCATTCGACCGACAACTTCTACTCTCCACTCAACCTACTAATTCAATCAGACTCCATCTTTATTTGGAGTGACACATTTATTGTCGGCCACAGCTTAACACAATAGTATGTAACACCATAAACCAAAAATGAAAACATTGTATAACAACATAACAATGATAACAATAGCAGTATCCCAACTTTGTTCTTCATCCCTCCCCGTCAGCTTGACTGGTGGCGACCGAGGAGCCCCGACATAACCGACCCCCAAATTGTTGAGAGCATGCAAACCAAAATTGCCTCCCCAGCCGTGTTACCAAGCCTGAGGGGCCCGGGCTAGCATGCGTAAACACCTTTTTGTTTTCCACTTTAACGATGCCCCCGAATGCAGTAATACTCCCCCCACAATCTTTTACAGATTACCAGGTTATGTGACCCCTCGGTCCCGATGTTTTGCCCTCTCAACTACCAACCTAGGGAGGGACCGCCGCCGTTGCTGTGACATCTAGAAAGAAATAAGAAAACATTAGCACCATGACCCACCAATCTCCTATCAATTTAACCCCCTAACCCCTAAATAATTGTCTCCCACCTGCCCAATGTGCCACACATTGCGGCCCCTAACTTAAAATAAAAAAGCCCCCCCCCCCCCTACTGCCTAACCCCCAATTAGAAAAAATTAGGGAGGGCGGGTGGGAAGTTTGCTACCACTGCCAATCCAGGAGGTACTGAACCTCCCCCGGATGCTCCCCTACACTACTTCCCCTCTCTAGCTCCAGCCCAACCCCTTCCTGCCTACCTCGTAACTCCCCACCTCCCAGCTAACTTAACCCCTTCACCCCCTTGTAAGTTCACTAGGAACTCACCAGGGTCATGATGCTGCGAGGCTAATTGCATCGCGCATCTCTGGACGCTCTCTGTACCTCTGTACATGTAGCGTTATGCTGTCTGTGTTCAGGCAGAAGACACACAGCTCTGTCTCTGCCTGAACTTTTGACCCTCTATATGCTGCTTTTATTCCCCCTGCCCCTCACAGAGAGACACAAATGATGTGCTGCCCTGCAGCCAGAACATCACCCTCTCCTCTCCAGCTGACTGTGCCAGGATCCCCAAAACAACCAGCCAAAAGGTCACAGAAACCGTAGAAGCTGAGAGGTATGAGGAGCAGTGATGGTGAATTGTCTTTTCTTTTTTCTTCTTCTGCAATTCCCAATAACAAACCTCTCTTCCTCTAAATGCGTCAATTCACCAGAGGTTACCAACCTATTTATCTCTTGGGAGGTAATTTACCTCCTGTGATATCTCCAAATAGCAATTCTCCAGAAGGATAGGGGAAAATATCGACAGAGAGAAATGCAAGAGATAAATGTGAGATAAGTATGAGATAAATAAGTGATAGTTAGTAGTTAGTTTTTCTCCAAATCACAATTCACCAGGGAAGAAAGGGGGTGTGGCCATTCGTTATTTTTTCATCTCTTTATCCCCTGAATGAACCTGGAGATATCGTGGTTTTCACACAGCAGCTGCTGCTGTGGAAGATGGAGCCTTTTGAGCTTACTCTGTTAGGCCTAGTGCACACCAAAAACCGCTAGCAGACCCGCAAAATGCTAGCAGATGTTGAAACGCTTTCTCTTCTTTTTCAGTAGCGTTTCAGCTAGCATTTTGCGGTTTTGTGAAGCGTTTTTGGTGTAGTAGATTTCATGTATTGTTACAGTAAAGCTGTTACTGAACAGCTACTGTAACAAAAACCGCCTGGCAAACCGCTCTGAAGTGCCGTTTTTCAGAGCGGTTTGCTTTTTTCCTATACTTAACATTGAGGCAGAAACGCCTCCGCAATCCAAAATCTGCAGCAGCCCAGGAGTATGCGTTTCTGCAAAACGCCTCCCGCTCTGGTGTGCACCAGCCCATTGAAATACATTACCCAAGCGTATCCGCAGCTGCAAGCGGATCGCAAAACGCAGCCGAACCGCTCTGGTGTGCACTAGGCCTTAGAGCTTGCTTCTATTATGAGGAGACGAAGGCGCAGGAGGAGGGTCTGTTTAATCGCCCCTCGTATTTTTCGTGAGAGAACAGTTCTTGATAATTTTACTGAGACAGAGGTGGTGAAGAAATTCAGACTCACTCGTGATATGATTTATGATCTGATCCGGCAGTAAAAGGCGGGAATACTCTGGTCAGGTAGTGGTAAAACTCCGCCTCCTACCCACAATGCTTCACTTTCAAGCTTACAGAGAGGAAAAGTATCCCATGTAAATCATTAATACCGATTACCTAACTCTGCTTTCTCACACTTTCCTCGTGCATATCTCTCCATTATCCCCTGCTATCAAACACTTTTCTCTCTGTCCTCTCACACTGGTGAATTGACTCCAGAGTGTTAAAATACCTCATGAGATAAACTACCTACCTTTTTTCTCTTAGTAAATCCTCTCTGGTGAATTGACGCCTTTGTCTCTCTTACCCATTTCTCTCTCTCCCTATAGCTATCACTCTTTCCCTACCCCACTTTCTTTCTCCCTTTCTCTTTGCTCTCCCTTCAAAGAAAGCATCCAAGCTAAAAAAAAAAAAAAACAACTCTACTTACCTGGGGCTTCATCCAGCCCCTGGCAGTTGTTCTGTGCCCAGCTGCAGCTCCGGTGTCCTTTTCTGCAGAAGCCAACCTCACCGGCTTCCGGGTCGACTTCTTGTGCACTCCACGGCGCGGGTCACGTGGTCCGGGCCGACGTCATCAAGATTGTACTGCGCAGGCGCAGTATAATCCTGATGATGTCGGCCGGACTGCATGGTGGAGCACAGAAGAAGCCGACCCGGAACCCGACCTGGCGAGGTTGGCTTCTGCAGCGGGGAACACCGGGAGCTGCAGCGAGGGCACAGAACGACTGCCAGGGGCTGGAGGAAGCCACAGGTAAGTGGTTTTTTTTTTTTTTTTAGCTTGGACCTTCATTTTAAAGAGAACCTGAACTGAAAATAACTTACCTCCCATGTAGTCTACTTATCAATCTCTTTCTCCTCTCCCATGTCGTATTTGTCCACTGTGATCAATGGAATTCTCCGTCCTCCATTTTGAAAATGGCCATTACCCCATAACAGCTTCCTGGTCAGCACACTGTTAAACTGTAACATCGCCCACTTGAGCCATAGGGAAGCATGGACATTACCTTGCACATTCAGTTATAACTGACAGCAGCTGATATATAACTGACAGCAACTGGTATATTTCAGTTCTGACAAAATATTGTCAGAACTAGAAGGGATCATTGTCAGAAGAAAATAGTGAGCTTCTGAGAGGAACTGACGGTGAGGTTAGTATGTAATATTCATTTGAAGCTACATCATGTGTTTATTTTAACCCTCCTGGCGGTATGAAACATTCCGCCAGGAGGCAGCACAGCAGTTTTTTTTTTTTTTAAATCATGTAGCGAGCCCAGGGCTCGCTACATGATAGCCGCTGCTCAGAGGCATCCCCCGCCCGCTTCGATCGCCTTCGGCGATCTCCGATCAGGAAATCCCGTTCAAAGAACGGGATTTCCTGGAGGGCTTCCCCCGTCGCCATGGCGACGGGGCGGGATGACGTCACCGACGTCGTGACGTCGTTGGGAGTCCCGATCCACCCCTCAGCGCTGCCTGGCACTGATTGGCCAGGCAGTGCACGGGGTCTGGGGGGGGGGGCGCGCCGCAATGGATAGCGGCGATCAGGCGCAGGGCGGCGGTGATCGGTGTGCTGGCGCAGCTAGCAAAGTGCTAGCTGCGTCCAGCAAAGAAAAAAATTATGTAAATCGGCCCAGCAGGGCCTGAGCGGCACCCTCCGGCGGCTTACCCTGTGTCACACACGGGGTTACCGCTAAGGAGGTTAAATAATTTTACTCACTACAGGTTCCCTTTCAGGTGATTACAAACAACACAATTCAGCAATCAATCAGTTACTAACAATTATTCATATGATCTATCGGAAATAAATGTTTGGGACCACTGATGGACAAAAAAATCTCCTAACTGAACCGATCAGATTAATGAAATCATTCCGTCAATCAGATTGGTTGGGAGATTTATGTCCATTTGTGGGTCCCAAACATTTCACTTCCGATCATTCATCGAAATAATCATTTCTGAACGATCGTTCAAGGAATGGTATCGTTAGTGGCCACCTTACCTCTCATATCTCAATTTCCTCTTCCTCCCCACCTTTTCTCTCTTCATCATCTCTCTCTTTCCCATATCTCTGTCTCTCTTTTCCCCCTTCCCTCCTCTCTATAGCAGTTGAGCTGCTATACACCTCTGGCTTTATTGTTGCTGAACTCTGGGCTTTGGGGCCTGGTTAGTGTTAGGCATAAATGAAAGAGGGCTAGTGTTAAGAAGTTGGTGGTGAGTGGTTAGTGTTAGGAGTAGATAGCAGAGGGTTTGTGCGAGGGCTGGTGCACACCTAAAAGCACTGACATAATTGCAAACCGCTAAGCGTTTTTAGATTTGCCTGGCGATTTCCTAGGTACAGTATGTCTAGCGATTTTTGGAGTGTTTTGGTGTAGCATTTCTTTTTAATTTTTTACAGTAGAGCTGAAAGTGTATAGATTTTGTAAAAAAACACTTGGAAAATCGCTCTGTTCTAGCGTCCAGTGATTTTTCCACTTTCCTTTACTTAACATTGAGGCTGAATTGCCTCAGAAATGCTGCAGGACCCACGTTTGCATCTGGGGAAAAAAATCACATCACTCTGGTGTGATCCATCCCATTCAAATACATCAGCCAAGCGCTTTTCAAAGAGCTAGCATTTGAAAAAGCGCTCAGAAGAGCTCTAGGTTTGCACCAGCCCTGAGAGTTGGGATACACCGAATAGTAGTATATCAGTAAAATATCTTAGGGGGCCCAAAGAGCACAGGGAGGGAGGAGTTGGGGACATGGTGATACAGGAATCGGGGGGCACAAAAGGTGACACGGGGGAGCTGGGGGACAAGAGATGACAGGGGAGAAGCTGGGAACAAGAGATGATGGGGAGAAGCTAGGAACAAGAGATGACATGGGGGGACAAGAGATGACACAGGTTAGCTGGGGGGCAAAGAGATGACATGGGGGAGCTGGAGGGGACAAGAGATTAAGGGGGGAAGCTGGGGGACAAGAGATGACACAGGAGGGAGCTGGGAGGACAAGAGATGATGGAGAAGCTGGAGGGACAAGAGATGATGGGGGGAAGTTTGGGGGACAAGAGATGACAGGGAAGCTGGGGGAACGAGATGACAAGGAAGTTTGGGGGACAAGAGATGACGAGGAAGTTTGGGGGACAAGAGATGACGGGAAAGCTGGGGGGCAAGAGATGACATGGGGAGAGCTGGGGGAAAAAGAGATGATGGGGGGGAAGTTTGGGGGACAAAAGATGGCACGACGAGAGCTAGGGGAACAAGAGATGATGGGGGGAAGTTTGGGGGACGAGATGACACGGGGGGGAGCTGGGGGAACAAGAGATGACGAGGAAGTTTGGGGGACGAGATGACGGGGAAGCTGGGGGAACAAGAGATGACGAGGAAGTTTGGAGGACAAGAGATGACGGGGAAGCTGGGGGAACAAGAGATAACCAGGAAGTTTGGGGGACAAGAGATGACATGGGGAGCTGGGGGAACAAGAGATGAGGAAGCTGGGGAACAAGGGATGACGGGGGAAAGCTGGGGGGGACAAGAGATAAACAGGAAGTTTGGGGGACAAGAGATGACATGGGGAGCTGGGGGAACAAGAGATGAGGAAGCTGGGGAACAAGGGATGACGGGGGGAAGCTGGGGGAACAAGAGATGCTGGGGAGGGCAAGATATGACACAGGGAGGAGCTGGAGGGACAAGGTGACACATGGGAAGCTGAGGGCACAAAAGTTGACATAGAGGGGGCTGGGGGGACAAGAGACAACATGTGGGAGAAGCTGGGGACCAAGAGATGACACGGAGGGAAGCCGGGGGCACAAGTGGTGATGGGGAAGCCGGGGGCACAAGAAGGAACATGGGGGAAAGCTGGGGGCACAAGAGGTGACAGGGTGGAAGCTGGGGGCACAAAAGGTTACATGGGGGAAGCCGGGGGTCACGAGGTGACACGGGGAAGCTGGAGTCACAAGAGGCGTCACAGGTGAAGCCAGGGACACAAGAGGTGACACAGGGGAAACACAGTGGGGGGGGGGGGGGGACGAGGTGATACAGTGGAGGGGACAAGAGTTGGTGACACAGGGGAACAGAATAGATGAAGTGACACTGAGGTGGACAACTGGTAACATCGGGCAAAAGAGGCATAGCAGGACATGTGTTTACACAAAGGGGGACAAGAGGTTACACAGGGAACAGAAGGGGATGAAAGAGGCACAGGGGGAACAGAGGGGGGACGAGAGGTTACACAGGGGGAACAGAAGGGGATAAAAGAGGCACAGGGGGAACAGAGGGGGACAAGAGGTTACACGGGGAACAGAGGGGGATAAAAGAGGCATGGGGGAACAGAGGGGGACAAGAGGTTACACAGGGGGAACAGAGGGGATAAAAGAGACAGAGGGGGACAAGAGGTTACACAGGGGGAACAGAGGGGGATAAAAGAGGCACAGGGGGAACAGAGGTGGCACAGGGGGAACAGAGGGGGACAAGAGGTTACACAGGTGAAATAGAGGTGACACCAATGGGGATAAAAGAGGCCCAGGGCCCAGGGGGGACAAGAGGTTACACAGAGGGAACAGAGGTGACACAGAGGGGGACAAGAGGTGCCACAGAGGGGGACAAAGAAGACACAGGGGGACATGAGGTGACAGAGGGGTACAAAATAGGTGCAGGAACAGAGGAGACACGAGGAACAGATGTGACACAGGACAGGGGTAACAAAAGAGATCAGAGGTTAGTGGGCCATATTGAAATGATAGCGTCATGCAAGTTGCTCTGCCTACCTCATGTCATGGCCACGTTAATGTTTTTGCCACAGCGTGCAAACCATGCCGCTTCCTTCAGGAGGGGGACGCAGGATGTGGGCCGCTTGGGCCACAAAAACCCTTGCTGCACCCCTGGAATGGCATATGGGGGAATCACCACAGTCCAGAAGGGTAGGGAATAGTGGATAATGGCGCAGTGCAGGGCTGCAGCTAGTAAGCAAGTCTTGATAAAGAGTATTGATTTTAATTTATGAGTAATACATGGAGTGAGCAAGGGATCAGTGCTATGTGGTAATGGCAGGATTGATTTATTAACAACCTGGCAATGGTGCTTTGTACTACCTGCAGCCTGTGCAAGATCATTATGTGCGATGCCTGTGTAGAGGGAATTGTAATTGCATGAGTATTAACTGGAGCGAGCAAGGGATCAGTGTTATGTGGTAATGGCAGGATTGGTTTATTAACAAATAGCTGCATTTTTTGCTTTTGTTCAATAAGCTGTATAATGCATTTGTCACGTTATGCATCATGTATAGATATTTCTGGGCCTCAGGGAAGATTGCTACAGACTGTATTGGTAAATATATGCATTGTGTGACCACACCCACTTTTGTTATAGCCACACCCACTTTTGTTATGGTCACACCCACTTTTAGCTGCATGTCAGGGGCCCACAGTTGGAATTTTGCATAGGGGCCCACAGCTGGCAGTGTCCGCCACTAGGCCCAGGAGTAGTCTTAGCTACCGTAATATCTATGTTACGGCAGGGCCCTTATTACACTTTCTCTTACAGGGCTATGGAAACCGTTTTGCCCATGCGATAAAGCGAGGTGCAAAAATCAAATCATTCCTAGCAGAGGATGGTTTCGATCCATCAACCTCTGGGTTATTGGCCCAGCACACTTCCACTGCACCACTCTGCTTACATTTGTACACAATCTTCAAGTTTAAAGGGAACCTGTAGCGAGTAAAATTATTTAAAATAAAAACATGACGTAGCTGCAAATGAATATTACATATTAACCTCACCGTCAGTTCCTCTCAGAAGCTCACCATTTTCTTCTTACAGTGATCCCTTCCAGTTCTGACAATATTTTGTCAGAACTGAAATATACCAGTTGCTGTCAGTTATAGATCAGCAGCTTTCAGTTACAACTGAATGTGCAAGGTAATGTCCATGTTTCCCTATGGCTCAAGTGGGTGCTATTACAGTTTACAGGTCTGCTGACCAGGAAGCTGTTGTGGGGTAATGGCCATTTTTAAAATGGAGGATGGAGAATGCCATTGATCACAGTGGAGAAATGGGACGCAGGAGAGGAAAAAGATATTGAGGTGTATACTACACAGGAGGTAAGTATGACCTGTGTATGGTTATTTTGACTTTTTATTTTCAGTTCAGGTTCTCTTTAAAGAGACTCCGTAACAAAAATTGCATCCTGTTTTTTATCATCCTACAAGTTCCAAAAGCTATTCTAATGTGTTCTAGCTTATTGCAGCACTTTCTACTATCACAGTCTCTATAATAAATCAATGTATCTTTCCCCTGTCAGACTTGTCGGCCTGTGTCTGGAAGGCTGCCAAGTTCTTCAGTGTTGTGGTTCTGCTATGAACTCCCCCTTCCAGGCCCCTCTATGCGCACTGTATTATTTAGATTAGTGCAGCTTCTCTCTTCTCTCTTATCTTTTACAAGCTGGATAAATCGTCCTCTGAGCTGGCTGGGCTTTCACATACTGAAGAATTACAGACAAGGGCAAAGCTGTTTGCAGGAAGAAACAAGCAGCCTGAAACTTCAGTGCATGAGAACAGGGGGAAAGAAACACACAAATGATCTCTTGAGATTCAAAAGGAAGGCTGTATACAGCCTGCTTGTGTATGGATGCATTTTCTATGTGTGGACATACTGTACATCAACCTACTTCCTGTTTTGGTGGCCATTTTGTTTGTTTATATACAAACTTTTAAAAACTGTTTTTAACCACTTTTAATGCGGCGAGGAGCGGCAAAATTGTGTCAGAGGGTATAGGAGATGTCCCCTAACGCACTGGTATGTTTACTTTTGTGCGATTTTAACAATACAGATTCTCTTTAAGAAGGGTACAGGAAGTGTATTATTAGATTGTAAGCCCGCAAGGGCAGGGACCTCCTCCTAGTGTTTCTTATACTGATGTTATTTTAACATATGTACATGTACCAACTACACATCAACTATGTATGTATCTATATTTATTCTATTCAATGTCATGACTGTACAGTGTCTTGTATTTCTTATGTATATTTGTTCCTTAGCAGTATGGCTTGACAAAGGACGTCAAGTTCGAAACAGCGGGCTGTCGCCATTGCTACATTTTTGATTACTGACTGAATGTCATTTTAATGACGTTTGAATAAAGAGCTTTTTTACTACATTCGGTGGTGCCAGCTTCGTGGAATTTTTGTTACTGGGTCACTAGGTACTGTGACCATGAGCTAAGGCACACAGAGGTCTTCTTGCATGGGTGCTTCTCCATTTTTGTGAATTGTGTATATTTGTTCCCCATTATTTGTTTGTATTATGTACAGCGCTACGGAAGATGCTGGCGCCATATAAATTAATAATAATAATACATTAGTTGAAATAGTTACACTACAATCTATGTTACAGCAAGGCCCTAATGACACTTTCTCTTAAGTACAGTGACCAGATTTTTGCAGGCTCAACCTGGGACAGGGGCGGGGGGGATGAGGGGGCTGCGGAGCACAAAGCACGGCGCGCCGAAAAATAGGGGGTGCGCGCCGCGGCGAAAAATGTGGTGCCTGCCACACCGAAAAATGGGCGTGGCCATAACATTCTATGGGCGGAGCTAATGTAATGATGCAACAGCGAGGCATAAGAAAGCAGTGTTTACGCCGTGATGTGGTCAAACGAGGATTCGCAACATGGGTGTGCAAAAACTGTGTGATGCTATTTAATAGTATACCATAGCTCCAAAGCAGCAAACACAGCCAACTATGACCATTAAATAATAAATGCAGTAACAGTTACCCCAGACAACACAAAATAAACGCATTGGGCAACATGTCAGCACAAAATAAACGCATTGCGGGCAACATTTCAGCACAAAATAAACGCATTGCGGGCAACATTTCAGCACAAAATAAACGCAATGGGGGCCAACATGTCAGTACAACATAAACGCAATGGGGGCAAACATGTCAGCACAACATAAAAGCATTGCGGGCAACATTTCAGCACAAAATAAACGCATTGCAGGCAACATGTCAGCACAAAATAAACGCAATGGGGCAAACATGTCAGTACAAAATAAACGCAAAGGGGGCAAACATGTCAGTACAAAATAAACACACTGCAGGCATACATGTCAGTACAAAATAATCGCACTGCGGGCAAACATGTCATTACAAAATAAACGCAATGGAGGCAAACATGTCAGTACAAAATAAATGCACTGCGGGCAAACATGTCAGTACAAAATAAACGCACTGCGGGCAAACATGTCAGTACAAAATAAACGCAATGGAGGCAAACATGTCAGTACAAAATAAACGCACTGCGGGCAAACATGTCAGTAAAAAATGAACGCAATGGGGGCAAACATGTCCGTACAAAAAAAACGCACTTCGGGCAAACATGTCAATACAAAATGAACCCAATGGGGGCAAACATGTCAGCACAAAATGTACGCAATGTGGGCAAACATTTCACCTGGAAAAAAAAAAGCATTTACTTACTGACATAAGTCAGTCAGCCAGCCGGCCTCTGGTGTGTGTGCGCAGCTCCCCGGGCTCACAGGCACTCAGGCAGAGCAGGGCTATGGCAAGATGGCGTCCGGAGGCAGAGCCCTGTACTGGAGACACAAATAGTCTCCAGTACAGGGCTCCACCTCCGGACGCCATCTTCCCGCAGCCCTGCTCTGCCTGTGCCTGCCGGAGGAGGACAATGCAGGCTGCTGGAGCGGGGCTGCGGGGCATGAACTAGCGCAGCGTCTAGGTGACGCTCCGGCTAGTTCATTGTACGGTGGCCAGAGTCCCGAGGCCGGGATGTCCCGCTGCTAAAAGCGGGATGTTTCCCGGGACCTCATGCAGCCTGGGACAGCGCCCCCCGAAGGCGGGACGCGTCCCGGGTAAAGCGGGACGTATGGTCACCGTATCTTAAGGGGCTATGGCGGCCGGTGCTTTTGACATCCTACAAATCCCTGGAAGGCAAGATCCTCCTCCTCGGGAGAGGAAAGAGGGAATTGCACTTCCTGATAGATGTCTACACATGCAAGATGTTGTAAAGCAGTTTAGGCCTGCAATTCAACATTCAATGTGATTTCTGACCTTAAAACAGTGGTTTGTGTCAAATCTAGGTTTTTTATTGAGACTTTTGAGGTGTATCCCACTCAAGCATGTCTCCATCCAGGCAGAGGCGTCTGAGCCTTTAGGCAGCTATAAATTCTTGCCTAGAGCGACAGGAGGAGGGAAGGGCGCTGCTGCACTGAGTAGTGAGAGAAGAAATGCCTCTCAGCTCACTCAGGTATCAGTTTACACAGCAGCAGCAGCAACAGCGCCTGACTCGACTCATAACTGATTTACTGACTGATTCATTTATTTCCTTCAGCTCAATGATTCAAAGAACCACAGTAATGAATGAGTCAGTGAGAGAAGGCACTCACCCTAGTCAGGGATCCGAGTACAGCATCAGCTCCTGAATCCTGAGATTCATTCAGTCCCTCTCTCTCGGCTACTGGTAACTGCGTGGAAGTAGAGACTGTGTAGCAGCCAGACATTGACTGCCCCCCAGGCCGCCTTTCATTCAGTGATTTAGGGTTGGTCCTGTTTCTGCTGTATTCAGGTTTGTTGTTGTAAGGCATTGTAAAACACTAGGCTAGCTGATAAAAGTGCAATTAGAGGGCAGGCAAGCTGGTAAATATACACAGCATGATGCAGAGGAGGGTCCGTGGAAAAAAAATCTGTCTGGTCTCTCCCCAATTGTTAAAATGACTGCATGTGCAGATAAGGTGTTAAACAGGTTGAAAAGTTTTGACAGTTCCTAGACTTCGGGAGGGCTGCTTTCTGACTTATGTGAGAGACTGGCAGGGACAACAGTCCTATTACCAGCAACTAGCCTCTGTGTAATGTGGGACTGCAATACAGATTAGCTCTCTGCTCCATCTCAGGCTATTCTCATTCTCACTCCACTCCTCCTATCTCTGGGATAGTGCACGACAAAATCACAATAGCAATCGCTAGAAATGCGACTTTATGAAGCGATTTTTTAAAGAATCGCTCCAATAAATGCTACCTGCAGCATGTTTGCGATTTTAAAAAATCACAACACTGCTGTGGGAACACCCTCATAGGGTAACATTAGCCCAGCGCTTTTCAAATTGCTGTAAATTTGAAAAGCGCTCTGAAGCACTCTTGGTGTGCACCAGCCTTCTTCATTCACCTTTGTTTCCCTCTTTCCCTAGTGCTGGGTGTCTGTGTCTTCTTGTCATACAGGAAAGCTAAATAAAAGTGCAATCCTGGTGAGGCAAATGTCTTCTTCCCTCTCTTCAGATTTTCTCTCCTCATTATTTCTCTGCATAAGGGATCAGACACACTATAAGGTAGTGAAAACTGGGATTATTATTATTATTATTTATTGTATTTATAAAGCGCCAACATATTACGCAGTGCTGCACAATAGATAAATGGGTTAACATACAGGTAGAACATACGGAAACTCACAACAAAACAAGATCATGCAAATGATTTGATAACAATACAGTGTCATAGGTCAAGATAGAGACTGTTCGAATCTACAAGAAGGGTGGTTGTGAGTAAGATTGCATAATCAAGCTGGATACATTAGGGAGGAGGGCCCTGCCAGAGGCTTACAATCTAAAGGGTGGGGTGGAGACAATAGGTGCATCTTTTGAGAGGGGGTCTAACAGAACATATTATGATGCTGGTGTAGGGGGGTATGCGAGCGCGAAGAGGTGAGTCTTGAGAGCTTGTTTGAAGGTATTAAAAGGTGGGGGCGAGTCTGACGGCTGGTGGGAGAGAGTTCCAGAGAGTAGGGGCAGCCCTGGTGAAGTCCTGCAATCGTGCGTGTGACTGAGTTATGTGAGGTGCGACTAGGCGCAGGTCATTGGAGGATCGGAGGGGGCGGGCTGGTATGTGCCTGTGGAACAGATCAGAGATGTAGGTCGGGCAGGTCTTGTGCACTGATTTGTAGGCCAAGCACAGGATTTTGAAATTGATCCTAAAGCTGATGGGGAGCCAGTGTAGTGCTTTACAGAGCGGAGTTGTAGAGGCGCTGCGGTGAGAAGAATGTATCAGTCTGGCTGCCGCATTCACTACCAATTTAAGTGGGTCAGTACGGTTAGAGGGGAGGCCAGATAAAAGAGAATTGCAGTAGTCTAAGCGGGAGATGACAAGGGCATGGATAAGGAGTTTAGTAGTGTCAGGGGACAGGTAGGAGCGGATCTTGGAGATGTTGCGGAGGTGGAAGTTGCAGGATCTGGCAATACCTTGGATGTGGGCTGTAAAGGAAAGTTCAGAGTCCAGACTAACGCCTAGACAGTGGGCTCGGGAGGTAGGGTGGATAGTAGTATTTTCAATAGTGACGTGCAGATCTGGGAGGGGTGCAGCTGTGCGGGGTGGGAATATTAGAAGCTCAGTCTTGTCCAAATTAAGCTTCAGGTACCTGGCAGCCATCCAGGAGGAAATGGATGTGAGGCAGGCAGAGAGTTTGTCCATGGTAGCGGAGGAGAGATCTGGGGTGTGGAGATATATATGGGTGTCGTCGGCATACAGGTGATAATTGAAACCCATGGAGGAGATGATTTTGCCAATTGAGGCAGTATAGAGTGAGAACAGTAGTGGTCCTAGGACAGAACCTTGAGGAACACCAACTGAAAGGGGTGTAGGAGTGGATGAGGAGCCATTGAAAAATACTGTGAAGGAGCGGTTGGAGAGGTAGGAGGAGATCCAGGCTAAGGCTAGGTCCTGAATGCCCATTAGCTGCAGGGAGTGGAGGAGGAGGGAGTGGTCGACAGTGTCAAATGCCAAGGAGAGGTCCAGGAGGAGCAGGATGGAGTATTTACCTTCGGCTTTGGCAAGGGCAAGGTCGTTTACCACTTTGGTGAGGGCTGTTTCTGTAGAATGGGCTGTGTGAAAACCAGACTGCAGGGGATCGAGAAGTGAGTTGGAGTTAAGGAAGTTGGTCAGGCGTTGGTGGGCCAGGCGTTCAAGAATTTTTGAGGCAAAAGGGAGGAGAGAGATTGGGCAGTAGTTGGATGGCAGAGCAGGGTCAAGTGAAGATTTCTTTAACAGGGGAAGCACAGTGGCCTGTTTGAATATGGAGGGGAAGAAGCCGGTGGAGAAGGAGAGGTTGAACAGATGGGTGAGGACAGGGGCCAGATCAGAAAAATGTGGGCGCAAAGAATCAGATGGGACCGGATCTAGGGGGCAAGAAGTGGCAGGTGAAGTTGCCGGCAGCTGGTTGACTTCCTCCACCGTGACAGGATTGAAGGAGGTAAGGGAGGAGAAAGAGGCAGGAGTCGGATGTGGTGGGGAGGCGGGGGCGATAGAGTGGAGGAGAGAAATATCCCTCTGGATGGTTGTAATTTTGTTGATAAAGTAGTTTGATAGGTCAGTGGCTGAGAGGGTGGAGGTTGGGGGGGGGTTAAGTAGGGCATTGAAGGTGGCAAAAAGACGACGTGGGTTGGAGGCTTGTGTAGCGATCAAGTGAGTGAAGTATATCTGTTTACTATCAGCGAGGGCAGTATGGTATGTCTGCAACTTGGTCTTGTATCCCAGGAAATCATTGTTGTGGCGGGCTTTCCTCCATTTGCGTTCTGCAGCTCGTGTCTCATTTTGTAGTTTTTTTGTGAGGGCAGTGTGCCAAGGTTGGGGGTTGGGGCGACTGTTGGTATGAAAGGTCAGGGGAGCAGCATGGTCTAAGGCTGCGGAGTGGTTACTGTTGTATTGAGCTGCCACTTCGTTGGGGCAGGTTAGGCTGGGGAGGGAGGAGGAGAGAGAGTGGAGGGGTGTGGCTAGTACATTGGGGTCAAGGTTGCGCAGATCTCTCTGCCAACGTCCAGTTTGGGGAGGGGGGCAGGGGGTGCTGGATGGAGTGAGGGTGAAGGTGATGAGGTGGTGGTCGGAGATGGGGAATGGTGTAATGTCCAGGTTGGTAAGTGCGATGGCTTTGGAGAAAATTAGGTCCAAAGTATTACCAGCACTGTGGGTTGTGGCGTTAGTATGCTGAGTGAGGCCAAGGGAGTTGGTGAGCGAGAGAAGCTGAGTGGCAGCAGAGGTGGTAGGCTCATCAATTGGAATGTTAAAGTCTCCAAGGGTGATTGTTGGGAGGTCGGAGCACAGGATGTGTGGGAGCCAGGAGGCAAGGTTTTCTAGGAAGTGTGATATTGTACTGGAGGGGGGGCGGTATAGGACTGCAATAATGGCTGGGAGGGATGATAGAGGCAGATAACATGGGCCTCAAAGGAGGTAAAGTAAAGAGAAGGGGGAGGGGTAAGGACACGGAAGGTGCAGGATGGGGAGAGGAGTAGGCCCACCCCTCCCCCAGGCCTGTTATCTGGTCTTGGGGTATGGCTGAGGTGTAGAGCCCCGTAGGATAGGGCTGCAGCTGCAGGCAGGTCAGAGGGGGTGAGCCAGGTCTCCGTAAGGGCAAGAAAGGTGAGGGTTTTTGAGATAAAGAGGTCATGGATAGTTGTAAGCTTTTTGCGGATAGATCTGGCATTTCAGAGAGCGCCAGATAGAGGAAGAGATTGTCTGAGTATGGGGCGGATGGGAATGAGATTGGGGCGAGAATGTTCGTGGGAATGGGGAGGGTGGGAGGTGCGGCGGGGAGAGGGGCTTGGTGGGTGAATTTGGATGTGGTGGGTGAGGTGGGAAGTATGAGGAGGGGAATGGGGGGGCTGGGAGACCAGAGTGGGCCTGGGGTTAAGATGTGTGGTGGACAAGGGAGCAGGGGGAGGAGCAGATGGAGCCAGAACATGAGGCACCAATAGGGCTGGTGATCAAGGGAAAGAGGAGAAGGTATGAGGGGGGTACGCATAATGATGTGTTGGGGATACATACTGTTGCACTGGGAGTGGTGGTGAAATTAGGTAGGGAAAATGGTGTAGCAGAGGTTGGAGGATACTTGGTGGTGGGCTTACCTAATGCAATGGAGCAGCGTTTAGTCGTTTATCAGTGCAGTTTGTATGTATTTGGTGGGGTGGCTTGTACACTGTGCAGTTCAGATTCAAAGGCAGAGTTGATCTAGTTAGACAGCAATAGTGTGCAGCAGTACAAGTAAGTTACAACAAAGTTAATATTACCTTGATGTGGTGCTTATTTCTGCAGAATTAATGTTGAATTCTGGTAAATTCGTTTTTGCCCTTTGAAAGCTGCCCTTAGAAAGCTAACCTACTTGTCGAACCGACAAGGTGTTTCTCCTTATATACACATAGCTATAGCATTAGCAATGTGTAATCAGGAAGGAAGGCCTAGTCAGCTGGCAGACAATATGCAAATTAAGTAATAGGGGTGGTCTTATTTCCTGCAACTCAAAGAGATCCGTATGTGATACAGGCTTTGATGGAAATTGCAGATCAGCCCCCAGAAAACAAAGTGTGAACAAACAAAGCCAGAATTCAATAGCAATTACAATACTGTCTGTAATTTAACTCAGGTGCTACCACTATTACAGAGGAAGATCAAGAAAGCAAAAAGTGAAAAAAAATAAAAAAGAAGGAAGAGATTAGACATACACAGCAGATGCAGGATGAAATTAAGCGTTTGCTTGCAGATATTTCAGAGCAGTTCAGATTCAGAGATTAGACATACACAGCAGATGCAGGATGAAATTAAGTGTTTGCTTGCAGATATTTCAGAGCAGTTCAGATTCAGAGATTAGTAGAGATGGTGGTGAAGGGGAGGACATAGGTAGGTGTATGAGTGTGTGTGTGTGGGGGGGGGGGGATTGGCCTTGAGGGAATTACAGTGGCCATACTTCTGTTGACTTAAGAGCCGATCGACCAACCGTTTTGATATTAGCAAATCGGATAAAACATTTTGGGTGGAAATTGGTTGAATGTATCAATCTGAGATGTTGGGAAATCTTGGGCCAATGTGGTTGTCAGGTGCGATAATCATGGAGTGCAATAACCACAAATTATAGACAAGATGGAAACCCCAGCCGTTGTCCCTAAAAATGTATTGTGCCCCCCTGATGCCTGTACTTTACCTGTCACACTGTTCACAGAGTGTCCTTGCTGTATTTCCTCCACGTGATTACTGGCATATACGACATGGGGTGAATGTGTGACATAATTTGGGCTGAGGCTGCCATGATAACGGGCCTCTAGTCTGTGCTCCCCTGGTAGCAGCATAGTGTGTGTGTGTGTGTGTGTATAGTGTATGTCTACTGTGTGCTGTGTATAGTGTGCTCTGTGTGTGCGTGTGTATAGTGTGTGTGTGTGTATAGTGTAGTGTGTGTGTGTGTACTGTGTATAGTGTGTATGTTGTGTGCGGTGTGTGTGTGTACTGTGTGTATAGTGTGCTCTGTGTGTGCGTGTGTATAGTGTGTGTGTGTGTGTATAGTGTAGTGTGTGTGTGTGTGTACTGTGTATAGTGTGTATGTTGTGTGCGGTGTGTGTGTGTACTGTGTGTATAGTGTGTATAGTGTGTGTGTGTGTGTGTACTGTGTGTGGTGTGTGTGAGTGCATGCCACAATAAGTGTATTTTCTGGTGAAACGCTGCTGCATTATGATTTTCGGGGATTTTGTGGGTGGGGTTCACCACAGGAGTGGTGTTCACCACAAGGGGTGGGGGGTATGGGTCTGGGGGCAATCACGGGGGGGGGGGGGGGCGCCATAGGATTTCTCGCCTGGAGTGACAAAATGGCTAGAGACGCCCCTGCGCTTGAGGCAGGGCAAGACAGAAGTTGGATGGCAAATTGGGACAGCACTGGCCGCAAGTCAAGCCTGTGCACCCAGTAGTCCAGGGATTCATCACTGCTCACAGTGTCTACATCCACACTTAAATGGACACTTAAGTCAAACAAAAAAAATGAGTTTTACTCACCTGGGGCTTCCAATAGCCCCCTGCGGCTGTCCGGTACCCTCGCCGTCTCCCTCCGATCTTCCTGGCCCCGCCGGCAGCCACTTCCTGTTTCGGTGACAGGAGCTGACAGGCTGTGGACGCGAGTGATTCTTCGCGTTCCTGGTCACAATAGCGCCATCTATGCTGCTATAGCATATATCATATACCATATAGCAGCATAGAGGGTGCTAATGTGTCTGTGTATTTTCTGGTGAAACGCTGCTGCATTATGATTTTCGAGGGTTTGGGGGTGGGGTTCACCACAGGAGTGGTGTTCACCACGAGGGGTGGGGGGTATAGGGCTGGGGGCAATCACCGGGGGGGGGGGGGAGGGTGTGGGCGCCACAGAATTTCTCGCCTGGAGTGACAAAATGGCTAAAGACGCCCCTGCATCCAGGTATTAGACCGCTTGAAACATCTTTTCCATCATTTTTCTAGCCAGCATAATTTTTTCTAAATTTTCAAGTTCACCTCTCCATTGAAATCTATTGCGGTTCGCGAAAGTCACACGAACCGAACTTTCGCGGTACGTTTGCGAACCTAAAACCGGAGGTTCGGCCCATCTCTAATGATGACCCCATGCAGTATTGGACAAAACAACTGGATACCTGGCCTGAACTCGCTCAGTATGCACTGGAGGTTCTTGCATGCCCCACCGCCAGTGTTCTTTCTTAGTGAGTATTTAGCTCTGCAGGTGGGGTGGTCACTGACCAACGGACCCGTCTGTCCACAGACAATGTGGACATACTAACGTTCATAAAAATGAACGAGTCATGGATCAGTGACAATTACAAGGCCCCACTCACTGATTCATAAGATAATGACTACTACAATACAATAATAAGATACTGACTACAATAATTGGCCTACGACAACTCCTGCTGCTCCAAACAACATTTTTTTACGACTGCCGTGGAACCAGCTCTAGGTCCCATGACCTACAACAACTCTGTCTCCTGCTGCTCCAAACAAAAATTGTAATGACTGCCGTGGAACCACCTCTAAGTCCCATGGCCTACGACAACTCCTGCTGCTCCAAAAAAAATATTGTAATGACTGCTGTGGAACAGCCACTAGGTCCCATGGCCTACGATATTTAAAAAACGAGGTTTCAAATGAGATTACTGAAACTGTACCGCCGGAATGTAACGGTCACGGAATTTCATTGTGACGGAATTCCGGATTTCCGTGGAACCGGAAATTGCGTTTTTCGAACCGACAAGGTGTTTCTCCTTATATACACATAGCTATAGCATTAGCAATGTGTAATCAGGAAGGAAGGCCTAGTCAGCTGGCAGACAATATGCAAATTAAGTAATAGGGGTGGTCTTATTTCCTGCAACTCAAAGAGATCCGTATGTGATACAGGCTTTGATGGAAATTGCAGATCAGCCCCCAGAAAACAAAGTGTGAACAAACAAAGCCAGAATTCAATAGCAATTACAATACTGTCTGTAATTTAACTCAGGTGCTACCACTATTACAGAGGAAGATCAAGAAAGCAAAAAGTGAAAAAAAATAAAAAAGAAGGAAGAGATTAGACATACACAGCAGATGCAGGATGAAATTAAGCGTTTGCTTGCAGATATTTCAGAGCAGTTCAGATTCAGAGATTAGACATACACAGCAGATGCAGGATGAAATTAAGTGTTTGCTTGCAGATATTTCAGAGCAGTTCAGATTCAGAGATTAGTAGAGATGGTGGTGAAGGGGAGGACATAGGTAGGTGTATGAGTGTGTGTGTGTGGGGGGGGGGGGGGGGGATTGGCCTTGAGGGAATTACAGTGGCCATACTTCTGTTGACTGAAGAGCCGATCGACCAACCGTTTTGATATTAGCAAATCGGATAAAACATTTTGGGTGGAAATTGGTTGAATGTATCAATCTGAGATGTTGGGAAATCTTGGGCCAATGTGGTTGTCAGGTGCGATAATCATGGAGTGCAATAACCACAAATTATAGACAAGATGGAAACCCCAGCCGTTGTCCCTAAAAATGTATTGTGCCCCCCTGATGCCTGTACTTTACCTGTCACACTGTTCACAGAGTGTCCTTGCTGTATTTCCTCCACGTGATTACTGGCATATACGACATGGGGTGAATGTGTGACATAATTTGGGCTGAGGCTGCCATGATAACGGGCCTCTAGTCTGTGCTCCCCTGGTAGCAGCATAGTGTGTGTGTGTGTGTGTGTATAGTGTATGTCTACTGTGTGCTGTGTATAGTGTGCTCTGTGTGTGCGTGTGTATAGTGTGTGTGTGTGTGTGTATAGTGTTTTTTTTTTTTTTTTTTTTTTTCATTGACCAAAAGGTTTATTGAATAAAAAGGAGGCATTACAGAGTATATAGAGGTGTGTGTGTGTATAGTGTAGTGTGTGTGTGTGTGTACTGTGTATAGTGTGTATGTTGTGTGCGGTGTGTGTGTGTACTGTGTGTATAGTGTGTGTGTGTGTGTGTGTGTGTGTGTGTACTGTGTGTGGTGTGTGTGAGTGCATGCCACAATAAGTGTATTTTCTGGTGAAACGCTGCTGCATTATGATTTTCAGGGATTTTGTGGGTGGGGTTCACCACAGGAGTGGTGTTCACCACAAGGGGTGGGGGGTATGGGTCTGGGGGCAATCACGGGGGGAGGGGGGGGGCGCCATAGGATTTCTCGCCTGGAGTGACAAAATGGCTAGAGACGCCCCTGCGCTTGAGGCAGGGCAAGACAGAAGTTGGATGGCAAATTGGGACAGCACTGGCCGCAAGTCAAGCCTGTGCACCCAGTAGTCCAGGGGTTCATCACTGCTCACAGTGTCTACATCCACACTTAAATGGACACTTAAGTCAAACAAAAAAAATGAGTTTTACTCACCTGGGGCTTCCAATAGCCCCCTGCGGCTGTCCGGTACCCTCGCCGTCTCCCTCCGATCTTCCTGGCCCCGCCGGCAGCCACTTCCTGTTTCGGTGACAGGAGCTGACAGGCTGTGGACGCGAGTGATTCTTCGCGTTCCTGGTCACAATAGCGCCATCTATGCTGCTATAGCATATATCATATACCATATAGCAGCATAGAGGGTGCTAATGTGTCTGTGTATTTTCTGGTGAAACGCTGCTGCATTATGATTTTCGAGGGTTTGGAGGTGGGGTTCACCACAGGAGTGGTGTTCACCACGAGGGGTGGGGGGTATAGGGCTGGGGGCAATCACCGGGGGGGGGGGGGAGGGTGTGGGCGCCACAGAATTTCTCGCCTGGAGTGACAAAATGGCTAAAGACGCCCCTGCATCCAGGTATTAGACCGCTTGAAACATCTTTTCCATCATTTTTCTAGCCAGCATAATTTTTTCTAAATTTTCAAGTTCACCTCTCCATTGAAATCTATTGCGGTTCGCGAAAGTTCACACGAACCGAACTTTCGCGGTACGTTTGCGAACCTAAAACCGGAGGTTCGGCCCATCTCTAATGATGACCCCATGCAGTATTGGACAAAACAACTGGATACCTGGCCTGAACTCGCTCAGTATGCACTGGAGGTTCTTGCATGCCCCACCGCCAGTGTTCTTTCTTAGTGAGTATTTAGCGCTGCAGGTGGGGTGGTCACTGACCAACGGACCCGTCTGTCCACAGACAATGTGGACATACTAACGTTCATAAAAATGAACGAGTCATGGATCAGTGACAATTACAAGGCCCCACTCACTGATTCATAAGATAATGACTACTACAATACAATAATAAGATACTGACTACAATAATTGGCCTACGACAACTCCTGCTGCTCCAAACAACATTTTTTTACGACTGCCGTGGAACCAGCTCTAGGTCCCATGACCTACAACAACTCTGTCTCCTGCTGCTCCAAACAAAAATTGTAATGACTGCCGTGGAACCACCTCTAAGTCCCATGGCCTACGACAACTCCTGCTGCTCCAAAAAAAATATTGTAATGACTGCTGTGGAACAGCCACTAGGTCCCATGGCCTACGATATTTAAAAAACGAGGTTTCAAATGAGATTACTGAAACTGTACCGCCGGAATGTAACGGTCACGGAATTTCATTGTGACGGAATTCCGGATTTCCGTGGAACCGGAAATTGCACTTTCCGATCATCCCTAGCTGTAAGCAGCAGGGGGAGCTCATCACAAGCAGCTCATGGCAGTGTCCAACAGAATGAATCAGCACCTAGGAACAGCCAGCCAACAAGCCTTTCAATGCTTGGTGCTGCCACCACCAGAATGCCGCTATCCCAGAGCTCACCAGTGTGGCTATTTTTGTGTCTTGCCTCAGATTACAGCAATGCAAGATCTGCCAATGAAAACTGAGTCGTGGAAAGGGAAACACCCACCTAGGGACAGCTGCCTTACGAAGGCACATGATGTCTGTCAGGCTTGTCTGGTCAATGACTATTGGTTAGGCTGTATGCCCATATGACTTACCTATAGCCCAGCCCGTAACACCTGCACAAACTCCTACCTAGCAAAGAACTACAATAACCCTGCAGGTAGATGTAGCATACAGACTGACAGATAGTAGCCACCAAACAGAACCAATAATAATCATACAACAAGGCACAGTATCACAAGTATAATAGTCACCTGAGGCCTGGAGGATGAGGCAATCCAGATGAGAGTAAGATGACTGCAAGCAAAATACATGATATGCAGATCAGGCACTTTAGTGATAGCATGGTCAGTACTAGCCAGATGTCAGTCCAGGCAGCATTCTTTCAAGTCCTTATCCAGGCAGAGGGCGATCCAGGCGGCAAAACAGATAGAGTCCAGGTACAATAGCAGAGTCGGCAACAGGTAATCCAATAGGGGGTCCGTTAAAAATGGCGCCAGTTATCGTAGTTAAAAAACGGCGCCCCATAGAGAACCACTATCGCTAGTTATTTTTCGTTTTTGACAGCTAAAAAACGGCGCCGGCTTTAAAAACGAAATTTATCGTTTATATTTGTATTTCTCCCAAACGATATTTTTCATTTTCACCCCTGCTTTGCTGCCGTTTAGAAAATATCTGCCCGCCGGCTTTAATGTTTAATAGCAAAGCCCCCTTAAAAGTTAAAAACACCAAATTTGCAGGGAATATTAAGAAGAAAATTGTGAACAAGAGGAAAAAAAAATTTCAAAAAGACCTTATAGTTTTTGAGAAAATCGATTTTGAATATTCTTCTTCTGACCGTGGGAAAATTAAACGCCCGCCGACTTTAGCGGTTAATAGGAAAGCCCCTTTAAATGCCAGAAACACCAAATGTGTAGAGAATGTTAAGAAGAAAATTGTGAACAAGAGGAAACCTTACAGTTTTTGAGAAAATCGATTTTAAATCTTCAAAGAGGAAAATGTATCTATTTAAATCGCATACTGACATTTCCACGGCGGAAACAATTCCCGCCAACTTTAGCAGTTAATAGCAAAGTCCCCTTAAATCCTAGCAACACCAAATTTGCAGGATATATTAAAAAGATACTGGGAAACAATATTTAAAAAAAAAATGTAAATTTTTTTTTTAATTTAAATTTTTGGGTTATGTTCAGAGTGTGGGAAATTTTTTGAAAAAAATGACGTGGGGTCCCCCCTCCCGAGCCTCTGTAACCCCTTGTCCCCCATGCAGGCTGGGATAGCCAGAATCAGGAGCCCCGGCCGACTGGGGCTTCGCACCCTGAGCTATACCAGCCCGCATGGTCCATGGTATGGGGGGCTTCGGGGGGGAAGGGCGGCCAAGCCTTCCCCTCCCCCCCGGAGCCCTTGTTCAATCCATGGACAAGGGGCTCTTCCCCACCTCCGGTGCCCCAGGAGGAGGTGGGGGCGATGACTCCCTGGGGGGGGGGGTTCATGGTGGCATCTGAGGGTCCCCTTTAAGAAGGGGAACCCAGATGCCTGTCCCCCTCCCAGGAGAAATGAGTATAGGGGTGCAAAGTACCCCTTACCCATTTCCATAAAGGGTTAAATGAAATAAAAACGCAACAACGAGAAAAGTCCTTTAATGTTCTAAATTAACCAGAAATACTTACCTGTACCTTTAAGAAAAAAATCCCAAGCCAATTAGGTCCCACGACAGTATCCTCCATCTTGCGATCTTCAGAAATACTTACCTGTACCTTTAAGAAAAAATTCCCACGCCATTATCCTCGGAAAAGGTCCCGCGCCATAATCTGTTATGTCCCACGACGACAATATCCTCTGTCTTGCGATCTTCAGAAATACTTACCTGTACCTTTAAGAAAAAAATCCCACGTCAATCAGGTCCCACGACAGTATCCTCTATCTTGCGACCTTCTGATACATGTTGATTGAAGATCTCCGCCGCCCCGACGCCACACACGCCGCCTCCGCCGAACTACTCTCGTTCACAATTTTCTTCTTAACATTCCCTGCAAATTTGGTGTTTTTAACTTTTAAGGGGGCTTTGCTATTAAACATTAAAGCCGGCGGGCAGATATTTTCCAAACGGCAGCAAAGCAGGGGTTAAAACGATAAATATCGTTCAGGCAGGACAAAAAAAAAAAGTTTTAAAACGATACATTTCGTTCAAAAGGTCTGCACTATTTTACCCTTTAAAACGATAAATATCGTTTTAAACATATATCGGGCAGAAGGGGGCGCCATTATTTTGCCGGCGCCATTTTTCACTAGACGCATCCAATAGAGCGTGGTCAGGATACAGGCAGAGTCGGCACCAGGGAATAAAACTAGAGTAAACGTGGTCAAGATACAAGGCAGAATTGGCAACAGGAGTCACAAGGTTTTGTGAGCGCATAACCAGCAACAAGCCAAAAGCCTATGCTATCACGGGCGATGTCTGGGGACTCTCACCATGCTTAAATACAATGACTAACCAATCAGAAACAAACAGAATTGAAAACAACCAATAGAATCTCAGCGTGTCAGCTGGTCAGCTGACATGCAGGCAGACACGTGGCTACTGTTTACATCGGTGGAGCGGGTACTGAGAGCGCGTCTTCTGCCTGCTGGCCTGCACAGCGAGTGAGTCAGTGGCAGGGCTGGCAGCATTATGTTAGTCAGCGGCAGGGCCTGCGGCGGCATGCACATTCTTTACAATGTCCTAGCACAAGGACCAATGGGATGAGCAAATGAGGAAAAGCAGCACACAAACGCAACGCCACCCTCCGCTTCCTCTTCCTCCTCCTGGTCTAGCCCTCTGCCCACAGCCAGGTGTCTGTTAAGGAAATATTTGAGTGGAAGAAGCCAATGTCTGCCAGTCACTCCCTTGCCCGACATCTGACAGATGGCTTGTCAAAACTGTTAGCCTGCCAGCTGTTACCATATAAGCTGGTGGACTCTGAGGCCTTCCAAAAATTTGTGGCAATTGGGACACCGGACTGGAAGATACCGGGCGGCAATTATTTTTCCAAAAAGGAGATACCCAAACTGTACCGTGATGTTGAAAGGCAAGTGGTGTCATGTCTGGCACATAGCGTTGGGTCAAGGGTCCATTTGACCACGGATGCCTGGTTTGAAAAGCACGGTCAGGGCAGGTATATTACTTATACCCCATATTGGGTAAACCTGCTGACTGCTGGCAAGCATGGAGTACGTGGAGTACGTGGCTGTGCAGCGGACTTGGTGACACCACCACGGCTTGCAGGCAGGCCTGCTGCCACCTCCTCTTCTTCTCCTCCTACTCCTCCTCCTACATCCCCTTCCTGTCTTCCTCCTCCTCGGCTGAATCATACTCTGCTGCTGCACTTTACTCTCAAACTGGACACTCCCAGCTCCCCAGGGCCTATTCTGCATGCCAGGTACGACAGTGTCACGCCATCTTGGACCTGTCTTGCCTCAAAGCCAAGAGTTACACAGGACCAGCACTCCTGGCCGCTCTGAACAAACAGGTGGCTCAGTGGCTAACCCCGCACCAACTGACGATTGGCAATGTGGTATGTGACAACGAAAGCAATCTCTTGTCAGCTTCAGTTTGGGCAGGTTGACACATGTGCCCTGCATTGCATATGTGCTGAATCTTATAATCCAACAATTTGTGTGTAAATTCCTAGGCTTACAGGAAGTCCTGAAGCAGTCCAGGAAGGTGTGTGGACATTTCAGGCATTCCTACACGGCCATGGCGCGCTTCTCCGATATTCAGCAGAAAAACAACTTGCCAGTGAGGCACTTGATTTGCGATAGTCCGACTCACTGGAATTCAATGCTCCCTATGTTTGACCGCCTGCTACAACAGGAGAAAGCTGTCAACGATTATCTGTAAAGCCAAGGTGCTAGGGCAGGCTCTGGGGAGCTGGGGATTTTCTTGCCGAGGTACTGGACACTCATGAATAATAGAGATGTCCCGAACGGTTCGCCGGCGAACTTTAGGTTGTTTGCGTTCGCCGGCGAACGCAAACTTTTGCGAAAGTTCGATTCGCCCCATAATGCTCCATTGAGCAGATCTTTGACCCTCTACATCACAGTCAGCAGGCACATTTACCAATCAGACTGCACTCACTCCTGGAGCCCCACCCCCCTTATAAAAGGCAAGGTTCTCCTGTCGTTTTACTCAGTCGTCTGCCTACAGTATTTAGTTATGGGACAGCTGCTGAAAGACTCTGCTAGGGAGAGTTTAGTTAGGCTCTTGTAGCCTTGTTCCTAGCTGATTGTTATTCCTTACAGGAGGGTCTCGTCTTCCAGGGAATTGTAGTATTCCAAAAGCAAGCTTACATACCGTGGCTGGAAATAGAACCCAGGTCTGAGTTTGTGGTAGGTAACTCACTTAACCACTATACCACCACTACATGCGGAAGCCAGCCTAGCATGTACCATTTTGATCAATCCAAGAGAAAAATTAGCTTGCTTAAGGATTTGTAGCATGTCAAAAGCCAACTCACATTGGCTGGTAATAGAACCCAGGTCTGAGTGTGTGGTAGGTAACTCACTTAACCACTATACCACCACTAACATTACATGCTGAAGCCAGCCTAGCATGTATATGGCAGATATCCCCACAAAATGCAATTAGATTGGCAGCAGATATGCCCACAAAATGCAATCTGTTTGGCAGCAGATATCCCCACAAAATACAATTAGATTGGTGGCAGATATCCCTGCAAAGGCAGGTCCCCAGTTAGTGGGGGCCCCCATGCTGAAAGGGGGTGCAGTGGGCACAGAGGGACCCCCCTCCCTCACCTGGAGCTACCCCCCAGTTTAGGTCGGCAGGTCACAGGTGTCCCCAGTTAAGTAGGCAGCAGCCAGGTCTAAGTTCTTCCCCCCCCAGCTTGGAAGGTGGGGCAGTGGGCACACAGCTGCGGGGAGGGAGGAAGCTTCCTACCCCCCTCACCTAGGGGCCCCCCTTGCGCGCTCCCCCTTCCACACTCCCCCTCCCTCCAAAATTGCAGCCAGCGGCATCGAGTGGGGAATAGCTTACCGGCATGATGAGATGAGAAGATCCATCGCTCTGTGTGCCGCTGGCTGGTCCGGTCTCCTGCAATGCACTGTGTCCAATCACGCTCTCGCAGGAAGTACTGCGAGAGCGTGATTGGACACAGTGCATTGCAGGAGACCAGACCAGCCAGCGGCACGCAGAGCGATGGATCTCCTTATCTCATCATGCCGGTAAAGCTATTCCTCGCTGCAGCTGGCAGCAATTTTGGAAAGAGGGGGAGTGCAGAAGGGCGAGCGCGGAAGGGGGGCCCCTATGTGAGGGAGGGGGGAAGCTTCCCCCCTCCCCGCCGCGCTGTGTGCCCAATTTCCCCCCTTCCTTTGCTGTGCCTGCTCTGGGGCTCCCAGGAGGCGGGGCCCACCGATGTTTCCATCGGCAGTTCGGTGGGTCAGTACGAGCCTGCCTGTATATATCTGAAAAATTGTCTTGTCCTGTTGGTGCCTTAGAAAATGTTTTTTCTTTGGTTCTGGTTGAGTCAATGACTTTTAAGTCTGATTCAGAATCACTTTGTAAAAATCCAGTGGTTGAGAGTGAGACTGCTGGTCATGATGGTTCCTTGCCCTGTTCTGGTCCTGGTCTGGCTGCGACAGTTTCAGGGGTCCACAGTTCCCCAGCGTGCCCTGAAGTTGCTCTTGTGCCAGTGTGCCTAGACGTGTTCCGTGAGTCAAGTTGCCCAGAAGTGCCCTGTGTGTTAGTGTGCTCTGATGTTCCCCTGGTGGTGCTGTGTCCAGATGGTGTCGGTAGTGCCACATGTCCTGATACAGTTCTGATTCCTGAACACTCTGATCGAGACAGTAGTCCACATGAATCTGGCCTGGTAATTTCTCTGAGTTATATTGGGGGTCTCGATAGATCACCATGTGACCTTCAGGGATGTTCTAATTGCTTAGAGTCTCTTTGGAACTTCAAAGTGTTCTGGGAAATCTCTGAGGAATCTTGCCTTGGTACTTTGGACTGGTTCGACAATGAGTGTTTTGGAAAGGACAGTTCCAGTGGGCATGGTTCTGAAGGGTTCAGGATCTTTGGACATAGCCTTGGGGACTATGGGTATCACACCAGGGGTTTCGGTGGGTGTTGCTCTGGAGATCACGGGTCTGATGGGTGTTACACTGAAACTTGTTGTATTGATGGGCATGGCCTTAGGGGTTCTGGGTCTGACTGTTTCTGTCTTGGTTTGACCAATTCTGGAATTCTGTTTTGTTGGGCTACTCCGGCCCTCATCTTTCAATCCTGAAAGCCGTGTGTGGGCGTGGCCAAAACATGGTGTGGGTGGAGCCAAATACTAGCAGTTTCTAGGCTAAATTGCACCCGGGGTTGGGGCGTAAAATGCGCCCCCAACGTGGAAAGGTATAGGTGCCCGCAGTATAGGTAGCCAGCTATAGCCCCCCCCCCCCAGTATAGGTAGCCCATATAGTTGCCCCCAGTATAGGTTAGATAGGTATATGTCCGCAGTATAGATTAGATAGGTATATGCCCCCAGTATAGGTTAGATAGGTATATGCCTCCAGTATAGATTAGATAGGTATATGTCCCCCAGTATATGTTAGATAGGTATATGTCCCCCAGTATAGGTTAGATAGGTATATGTCCCCCAGTATAGCTTAGATAGGTCAGTGGCGTTCCTACTGTAGTGCGCAGGGGGGCGTGGCGCACCGGGTGACAGGCTGCTAGGGGGTGTCGCCACGACCCCCCCACAGCAGCAGAGCAGGAGGGGGGAAGCAGCGCTAGAAGGAGGGGCAGTGGCGGCAGCGGTGGGGAGTGGGGAAATATCCCCCCCCTCCCTCACCTGGGACCCCTCCTTCTGCCTCTCTTCCCCTCCATAGAGTAGCGGTGGCAACTGCGGGCTCGGCGGCGGGGAGACATACACAGAATTACTCACCCCTTCCGCGTTCCAAGCGCCGGCAGCGTCATGTCGTCACAGATCTCCGCCTTCAAAGCCGCCCACTGTGCTTCCTGATTAGTGGAAGCACAGTGGCCGGCATTGAAGGCGGAGATCTGTGACGACATGACGCTGTCGGTGCTTGGAACGTGGCGTGGTGAGTAATTCTGCGCATGTCTCCCCGCCGCCGAGCCCGCAGTTGCCACCGCTACTCTATGGAGGGGAAGAGAGGCAGAAAGAGGGGTCCCAGGTGAGGGAGGGGGGGGATATTTCCCCCCTCCCCACCGCTGTCGCCACTGCCCCACCTTCTAGCGCTGCTTCCCCCCTCCTGGGGCATCTATACTGGGGGCAACTATACCAGCTATACTGGGGGCAACTATACCAGCTATACTGGGGGCAACTATACTGGGGGCAACTAAACTAGCTATACTGGGGGCAACTATACTAGCTATACTGGGGGCAACTATACCAGGTATACTGAGGGCAACTATACCAGCTATACTGGGGGCAGCTATACTGGGGGCAACTATACTGGGGCAGCTATACTAGCTATACTGGGGCAACTAAACTAGCTATACTGGGGGCAACTAACTAGCTATACTGGGGGGCAGCTATACCGGGCAAGCTATACTGGGGGCAACTATACCAGCTATACTGGGGGCAACTAAACTCGCTATACTGGGGGGCAGCTATACTAGCTATACTGGGGCAACTAAACTAGCTATACTGGGGGCAATTAAACTAGCTATATTGGGGGGTAGCTATACTGAGGGCAACTATACCAGCTATACTGGGGGCAACTATACCAGCTATACTGGGGGCAGCTATACCAGCTATACTGGGGGGCAGCTATAGCAGCTATACTGGGGGCAACTATGCCAGCTATACTGGGGGCAACTATACCAGCTATACTGGGGGCAACTAAACTAGCTATACTGGGGGCAGCTATACTAGCTATACTGGGGGCAGCTATACTAGCTATACTGGGGGTAACTATACTAGCTATACTGGATGCAACTATACTAGCTATACTGGGGGCAACTAAGCTAGCTATACTGGGGGCAACTATACTAACTTCATTGGGGCAACTAGTTTCACTGGGGGTAACTATACTAGCTTCACTGGGGGCAGCTATACTGGGGGAAACTACTAGCTATACTGGGGGCAACTATACTAGCTATACTGGGGCAACTATACTAGCTAATACTTTAAATTACAGTTAGCTCCGCCCTCATCCGGTCATGACCACGCCCATTTTTGCCGTGAAGCACGCCGCAGGTTGTGGCCACGCCCATTTTTTAGGGGGAGGGTGTCTTTTAATACCCAGCACCGGGTGCCAAATGCCCTAGGTACGCCACTGAGATAGGTCTATGCCTCCAGTATAGATTAGATAGGTAAGTGCCCCAGTATAGGTTAGATAGGTATATGTCCCCAGTATAGGTTAGATAGGTATATGTCCCCCAGTGTAGGTTAGATAGGTATATGCCCTCAGTATAGGTTAGATAGGTATATGTCCCCCAGTATAGATTAGATAGGTATATGTCCCCCAGTATAAGTTAGATAGGTATATGTCCCCCAGTATATAAGTTAGATAGGTATATGTCCCCCCATATAAGTTAGATAGGTATATGTCCCCCAGTATAGATTAGATAGGTATATATCCCCCGGTATAAGTTAGATAGGTATATGTCCCCCAGTATAGATTAGATAGGTATATGTCCCCCAGTATAGATTAGATAGGTATATGTCCCCCAGTATAGATTAGATAGGTATATGTCCCCCAATATAAGTTAGATAGTTATATGTCCCCCAGTATAAGTTAGATAGGTATATGTCCCCCAGTATAGATTAGATAGGTGTATGCTCAGTATAAGTTAGTTAGGCGGGGGGGAGCGGGGAGAGCTGCGGGGAGAGAGGAGTTTCCACTTACCTGCCTTGATCCTGCACGCAGCTTCTATCTTTAGCCTCTCCCGGTGCGTGTCGCATCGGTAAGAGCTCCCCCTGTGATGACATGCGGTACGCCATCACAGGGGGCGCTGTTACCATAACGACAGACGCCGGCCGGGACAGGAAGTACATAGAGGCTGCGCAGGATCCAGGCACTGTAAGTGGAAGTCTTCTCTCTCCCCACAGCGTGAGGCCCGTACGCCCGCCGCCACCCGCCAGCAGCAAGCGAGGCCCCCCGCAGCATAAGGCCTGCTCATGAGACCCTCGCCGCACACACCCCACTTCCGGTCTCGGTGCGGGGGGGGGGGGGTGTTCCAGACACTCGGAACACTCCCCTCCGTGCGCTAGTGCTCATGAATCATCAGTCAGATTGCTTTACTGGGAATGTCAGTCTTGGAAGGCGTCCGGAATCCACCTTTAAAGGAGGGGGGTACTGTCATGATCGCTTTTGCAGCCTGTACTGCTGGCTGCAGTTGTACTGCAGCCAAGCAGTTCTGATTACTTTACATACATTTGCTTGCATAGCTTTGCTTGCACTCATTTTAAGTGTTGATTCCATTTGCAATAGCTTTGCAGTTCATGGCAGCTTGAGATGCTCTTGTGAGTTCAAACATTGCCTGTTGCAACTGAGCTGCAATTCCTTTCATGCAGGTTGCATAATTTTGTCTGTCTTTTCCTGCTGTCAGCTTGTGACTGATTACCATTCACCTGTGTGGGAATTTCCATGTCCACTCCCATATGATGACCTCAGTATAAAGAGTTGCTTCCTGCTGTGCTCCCCGTCCGTCATAGTTTCAGTCTCAGTGTGTCTAAGCTGTTACTCCTGGACCTCTGTTTCTGGTTCTTGTGTTTCTCGTGCGGATTGCACTTGCTCTGGCAGAGGAGCAGTGAATCCTTCCAGTCCTGTTCCTGGAGATTAGTCATATAGCTGTGGTTGCTATTGACTATCTCACTCCTGTCTGTTTGTCTACGTATGAACGCTTGCTGTCACTGAGGAGTGACTGGATTAGCAAGCGTTCATTCCGTTTGTCTCAGTCCTTGTTTATGTGTGTCCTTCGGGACCGTAGTTAGTTCCTGATACGTGCATATATATTGGTTCGCCAGTATATTCGTATCTTAGTTAGAATTGTTATTTTGCTAGTCTTGCGTCATATATTGGTTCATTGCCAATATATATGCATACTAGCGTGTTTGTTATTTTCCATATTGCGACGCGGATTACTGTATATTTTTGTGTATCTCCTGTACCTGTTTCTTGCTCTGCCTTTGTCTTGCCTTGTGGATTGCACCATCTCTTGTGGAGGAGTGGCGAATCCTTTCAGTCCTGTTCTTGCGAGGTAAGCCATTGCTGCGGTCGCGAGTGGCTGCCTCGTTCCAGTCTGTCCTGTTTGTGAATGCTTGCTGTCACTGAGGAGTGACTAGATTAGCGAGCTTTCATTCTGTCTGCCTGAGCTTTTCTCTCTGAGTTCTGGTTAAGAACGCTCAGCGCTGCTCTTGCGCTGAGCAAACTTTGTTAAGTATCAGTGTGGTTGCTCAGAGCTACGCCTGCTCTGTGCGCCACATCTCTTGCTGGAGTCCGTCCTCTCCTCCACCAGTGCGTTCGCACTATACCCTGAGATTCATATTTTTATGCCTTGCTTGCATCTTGTGCGTGTGTTTCCTTTACGTCAGAGTGTGCATTGCGCGCTGACTGTAGAGGATACACTGAAAAGCGTTACATTACATTGTGATTTTGGATCACAGCGACTTGAAAGGAAAACTGTAATAGATAGCGGAGATGCCGCCACAGCGGTGAGCGGCATGATGGCTGTCTCCGCGTCTCAGCCGGCGGCCTTCACCATGCAGTTACATGGTGGAGTTTTGCCTGGTCCTTCAGTTGCACATAGACTGAGGGCTACGCATGCGCGAGCCAGGCGACAGGACCTTTATGCGAACAGAAGGGGAGTCAGCTGATCGGCCGGTCAGCTGACTCCAGCAGTGCTCCTGATTGGCTGAGTGACTGGGGCGGCGCTATGGGGCGCTCTCAGTATATATAGGACCTGCCTGTCAGTAGCTCTTCGTCTGCTGTTGCAAATGCTACGTGTTAGCACTCAGACCTTAGTCAGATCCCAAAGTGTGCTAGAACCAGCAGGAGCTGGGGATCCACACTTAGTCAGATTCTGTTGATAGCTAAAGTACTAATTGAATTGTATTATTTGTTATGACCTTCTGCTAGCCTTGACTACTCTTCTGCTTACTGATTCTGTGCTTCTGCCTATCTGATCCTGTTGCCGACTCAGCCGGAACACTACTCTGATTTAAGCCTTCTGTCTTTGTACCGTATCTGTCCGTTGTTGCCGAATCTGCTTGTCTGACTCTCCTGCCCTCACCAGTGAGCCAAGTCCCTGGTGAGGGATTCTCTGTACAGCTTAATCACCTGCTCCTCAGGTGACCAGTAGCTGCAGTACAGTCTTAAATCACCTGCTCCTCAGGTGACCAGTAGCTGCAGTACAGTCTTAATCACCTGCTCCTCAGGTGACCAGTAGCTGCAGTACAGTCTTAATCACCTGCTCCTCAGGTAACTAGTAACCACGGTACTGTCCTCATCACCTGCTCCTCAGGTGATTAGGAACTGCAGTACAGTCTTGATCTCCTGCCCCTCAGGTGATCACCTGCTGCAGTACAGTCTGAATCACCCGCTCCACGGGTGATCAGTATACGTTGTCTTACTGTGCACCACCCGCTCCTCGGGTGGACTGATTACTACTGGGAGTGCAGAATTATTAAGCAAATGAGAATTTTGACCACATCATCCTCTTTATGCATGTTGTCTTACTCCAAGCTGTATAGGCTCGAAAGCCTACTACCAATTAAGCATATTAGGTGATGTCCATCTCTGTAATGAGAAGGGGTGTGGTTTAAGGGCATCAACACCCTATATCAGGTGTGCATAATTATTAGCGAAAATACAAAATCATTACTGTCTAACTCACCCTTAGCTTTACGGTCCCACACCAACCAAGGTAGGGGGAGGTCACAAGAATCTGCAGTAACTACTTCAAAGAAAAATTATGTGACCACCCTGGGGATACCAATATATCAATTGCTTTATTGTACTCACAAATATAAAGAACACCACCGTCTTAAAAACATTTAAAATACATGTGGAGCGCTCCGTGTGTTTGAACGGAGCGCTCCACATGTATTTTAAATGTTTTTAAGACGGTGGTGTTCTTTATATTTGTGAGTACAATAAAGCAATTGATATATTGGTATCCCCAGGGTGGTCACATCATTTTTCTTTGAAGTGCATAATTATTAGGCAACTTCCTTTCCTTTGGCAAAATGGGTCAAAAGAAGGACTTGACAGGCTCAGAAAAGTCAAAAATAATGAGATATCTTGCAGAGGGATGCAGCACTCTTAAAATTGCAAAGCTTCTGAAGCGTGATCATCGAACAATCAAGCGTTTCATTCAAAATAGTCAACAGGGTCGCAGGAAGCTTGTGGAGAAAACAAGGCGCAAAATAACTGCCCATGAACTGAGAAAAGTCAGGCGTGCAGCTGCCAAGATGCCATTTGCGACCAGTTTGGCCATATTTCAGAGCTGCAACATCACTGGAGTGCCCAAAAGCACAAGGTGTGCAATACTCAGAGACATGGCCAAGGTAAGAAAGGCTGAAAGACAACCACCACTGAACAAGACACACAAGCAGAAACGTCAAGACTGGGCCAAGAAATATCTCAAGACTGATTTTTCTAAGGCTTTATGGACTGATGAAATGAGAGTGAGTCTTGATGGGCCTTGTGGGCCCGTGGCTGGATTGGTAAAGGGCAGAGAGCTCCAGTCCGACTCAGACGCCAGCAAGGTGGAGGTGGAGTACTGGTTTGGGCTGGTATCATCAAAGATGAGCTTGTGAGGCCTTTTCGGGTTGAGATGGAGTCAAGCTCAACTCCCAGTCTTACTGCCAGTTTCTGGAAGACACCTTCTTCAAGCAGTGGTACAGGAAGAAGTCTGCATCCTTCAAGAAAAACATGATTTTCATGCAGGACAATGCTCCATCACACGTGTCCAAGTACTCCACAGCGTGGCTGGCAAGAAAGGGTATAAAAGAAGAAAAACTAATGACATGGCCTCCTTGTTCACCTGATCTGAACCCCATTGAGAACCTGTGGTCCATTATAAAATGTGAGATTTACAAGGAGGGAAAACAGTACACCTCTCTGAACAGTGTCTGGGAGGCTGTGGTTGCTGCCGCACACAATGTTGATGGTGAACAGATCAAAACACTGACATAATCCATGGATGGCAGGCTTTTGAGTGTCCTTGCAAAGAAAGGTGGCTATATTGGTCACTGATTTGTTTTTGTTTTGTTTTTGAATGTCAGAAATGTATATTTGTGAATGTTATATTGGTTTCACTGGTAAAAATAAATAATTGAAATGGGTATATATTTGTTTTTTGTTAAGTTACCTAATAATTATGCACAGTAATAGTCACCTGCACACACAGATATCCCCCTAAAATAGCTAAAACTAAAAACAAACTAAAAACTACTTTCAAAAATATTCAGCTTTGACATTAATGAGTTTTTTGGGTTCATTGAGAACATGGTTTTTGTTCAATAATAAAATTATTCCTCAAAAATACAACTTGCCTAATAATTCTGCACTCCCTGTAGCTCATCTGCATCTCCAGCTTGCTGGAGTGCTGATCCCTGTGTTCTATAGAGATATCTCCCTCTACCAGCTTCTCTGGGGGAGTTGGTATTTCTATCTGTATTACTGTTGCACCAAACACCTACTGTATCTTTACATCTGGTTGGCCTGTGTCTCACTATACGAGCATTATTGGTGATTCTGCAGATCACCACATAATCAGGTATAGTATCTGTATTATTGGTGATACTGCAGATCACCAATAATCAGAAAATCTGTTCTTGCTGACACCAATCGTTACAAAAACCTTTGGAATTTCTAGCCTTTGTGATCCATAACTGGCTGGGAATAGCTCATTTACCTTACACTCTTAATGAGCTCCTGTCAGCTAGTCAATCAGCTGTTTCATCAACTGCTTGCAAAAACAATCTGCAAGCAGGTGGTTGCACTGACAGTTTTCCGTCATCTATGAAAAAGTCACCAAAAGCTGGTAAGCCTAAAATTTCAAACAGAGCTAAACGGAAAATATCCAGAAAAGTTTCCCAGCCTATAGTTCGGTTACCCATAGCTACAGCATGTGAGAAGTCTAAATATGTGAAATCTTTAACTCTGTTACCCATGGCAACCAGACCTTTGTTTCTCAGCAGTGGGTTGAGACGTTCCAATTATGATCCTGTGATGGTGAAAATCCTTAGACAATTTTATCTTGTAAAGAAATCTGCCAATCTACTGCTAAATAAAACTATCCATGTTCCTGTCCCAGCTCCATCTGCAAACTGTGCTCACTATGAATGTTCAACCTTTGTCAAGTGTGCATGGGAGCCCCCGTTTGGGAAATGGGAGATTGAAGCTCTGGTCTATGAATTGGAGTGTGATTGGAAGTCGTTTTGTGATTATTACATTGCTAAGAGTGAAGCAGTTTTGAATGCATGCATTGAGTCTGCTTGTACTTTAATACAAACTGATGAATGTATGTATGACTTTGTGATTCCGTTGATTGACATGTGGAAAATGATTTTGGATGAACTACATGTGCTTCAATCTGCTGATACCTGGGGAAGCACACTGTCAGTAGGAGATTCTTCCAGTTGTTCAGTTCCTGATGCTCAGCAAGTCTGGTGACCTCAGAGCCTCTGTATCTGAGCTTTTCAGCTTCACAATTAAACTTGACTTCGGATTTGCAAATTTTGCGTTCTGATGCTCCTGCTTCAGCACTTTTGGCTGATTCAGTGAATGATTCAGGGCTCCTGCTATGTGAAACTGAGGCTCCGGAGTCCTTGTCTTGTTCAGTAAATGTTCCTGTGATTTCGCCCTGTACCATGGATAACTCAGTGTTTCTTACCAGTAAAACTGAAGTTTCTGAATCCTTGCCTTGTCTAGTGAATGTTCCTGTTATTTCACCCTGTACCATGGCTAACTCAGTGTTACTTTCCATTAAAGAGACTCCGTAACAAAAATTGCATCCTGTTTTTTATCATCCTACAAGTTCCAAAAGCTGTTCTAATGTGTTCTGGCTAACTGCAGCACTTTATACTATCACTGTCTCTGTAATAAATCAATGTATCTTTCCCCTGTCAGACTTGTCGGCCTGTGTCTGGAAGGCTGCCAAGTTCTTCAGTGTTGTGGTTCTGCTATGAACTCACCCTTCCTGGCCCCTCTATGCACACTGCCTGTGTGTTATTTAGATTAGAGCAGCTTCTCTCTTCTCTCTTATCTTTTACAAGCTGGATAAATCGTCCTCTGAGCTGGCTGGGCTTTCACATACTGAGGAATTACAAACAAGGGCAAAGCTGTTTGCAGGAAGAAACGAGCAGCCTGAAACTTCAGTGCATGAGAGATGCAGGGGGAAAGAAACAAACAAATGATCTCTTGAGATTCAAAAGGAATGCTGTATACAGCCTGCTTGTGTATGGATGTATTTTTCTATGTGTGGACATACTGTACATCAACCTACTTCCTGTTTTGATGACCATTTTGTTTCTTTACAAACAAACTTTTAAAAACTGTTTTTAACCACTTTTAATGCGGCGAGGAGCGGCGAAATTGTGACAGAGGGTAATAGGAGATGTCCCCTAACGCACTGGTATGTTTACTTTTGAGCGATTTTAACAATACAGATTCTCTTTAAGACTGAAGCTACAGACACTTCCTTAGCCTTGCCCTGCACTAATTTCTTAGCAGAGGACTCAGAAGTCCTCCTGACTTCTGTTGGTATTGCAGTAATACTCACCTGTTTATCAGCCGTTTTAGAATTACAGTCTAGCCTAGCCAGTACTCATGATTCTTTGTTCCGTGAAACAGAAACCAAAGAATCATTGCCCCCTTCAGCAGACACTTCTGTGTTGATAAAGTTCAGTCCCTGTCTGTTGCAGAGACCCCCATGGAACTCCAGCCCTGTCCCCTGAATGTTTCAGAAATCCTGCCCTGTAACATGGATAGTTCTGATCATTCTCCTGAGGTCTTGCCTTGTATCATGGAGAATTCTGATTCTCTGTCCAGTGTGGCAATGGTTCCAGGGTACCTTTCCTGCCTCTCGAGTTCCTCAGAAGTGTTGCCCACTTCAGAGGGCATTGCTGAAATCACAAGACAACTGAAGAGAAAATGGAGCGCGCCATAGTGCATTAAACGTATGAGGGGTATTTTATTGACACATAAAAATTATACTCACAAACAAATGGAGTTAAAATCGCATATCAGCGGGCAGCCAGCCGCTTTCCTCAGTGGTGGAGAATGACGCGCTGTGGCCAGCAGCGCGGCTTCCGATGTCCTGGACTCCGGTACGCTGAGGAGTGGGCGTGGCTGAATTCAGTAAGCGTGTGACGTCATGATGCGTTTCGGCGCACGGCGCCTTCGTCAGATGACGTCTACACGCTCTAATGGGCTTACTTGTAGTGTTGCTTCGTGTGGTCGTCATGGCGACTTGAAGAAGCTAAAACCAACTTTATTGGGCGTACTTTTTGGAACAACAAAGAAGGGAAGGAGGGCGGGTATACGGGCACTTTGGCCAGCGCGTCATCCTCCATAATAGTAAATAAATTATAGCTAAAATAGACATAAGTAAAACAAAATGGAAAAGAGACCTTTCATTAAAAACATATAAAGATAAATTAGATAAAGCGGAAAGTGTATGACAACCAATGGCAGCATCAATAATTCATAGTTTGAACTCCAATCGATACTTATACATGCGACTGCACAATAGATCATAACTACAGTCACTGCTGGTACCACCACCAGTTGATGTCCAAAGCACGTCATCGCCCACCTACAGTGGGCGCTATTTTGTGCTTAACCTCTGGTCACATGGCAACTCATATACAAAACATCATAAAAACATTATAATTTTTTCATTTTTTCATAACCATGACCCAATAGTTGCTAATTGCTTAAAACTACAGAGACATTGTATCTATAAAAATTACATAAAAGTTGCTTACAACACATGGGAATCAGGGGTGTTGGACTAAAAACCAATGTTTCTCCCAAACGGGTAATATCCTAAATAATATATATTGGATTGGTCCGGGACTGGGCGATCCAATTTCTGCTCCTGAGCATTACACCCTGTGTGCAGGAGAGAATGAGGATATGTGCATAGATAGATGTGCACATACCCTTTCTATCTAAAACACACAGGTCCGGGGACCCATAAGGGGTCCCAGGTGTGGCGGAGGGATGTGCGGAGGGGATATGGCTTTAGGGGGGCTAGGGGGTGTGCTGCTTAGCAGCGGTGGCACAGGGTGCCCGTGGTGGACATTATCCAGTGGTCCCGGTGTGTGGCATATAGTATATATAAAAACACATGTGCCCACATACACCACATGGATCCGCCTCTGGGGGAAGGAAAGGGGAGGGGGGCTGGGGGAGGGGGGAAGGGGAGAATGGGACCTACTATGGACGATGCCTATTGAACAGCATACTCACCACCCTCATCTAGTGTACATTCTGCTAAGTGGGGAGTGCTGAAGGGAGAGAAGGAAAAAGAGGGATCACGTTAATATAACAATATCTGACCACCAACAATCAATTCAAAACAGTACTTGGTTTATCATAATTATTGATGTATCACAGATAAGTCGATATCTCAAGACCTTCATTGAGGCCCTTAGGACTGAGGGTATCCAATTTAAAAATCCAAAAGGTTTCCCTCTCACAGAGCCTTCTGAATCTCTGTCCTTGTAATAGGGATCTAGGAATCATTTCTAGACCAATTATCTTCAGTGTGTCCACCATGCTGTTATGATGTTCCTTAAAATGACGTGGGACATGGCATTGCTGAAATGCCTACCTGTTTGGCAGCCCATTTAGGGCTTGATTCACAAAGCGGTGCTAACTGTTAGCACGCCTGTGAAAACCCACTTAGCACGTCTAAACAAGCTTTTCGCGCATAAAACTTTACGCGCGCAAAACTTTATGCGCGTAAAACTTTACGCGCGTACTGCACAGAGCGCAGGGCGCTCCGCTTGAAGTGCCTATTAAAGCCTATGGGACTTAGCGCGCGTAAAACTTTGCGCGCGTAAAACTTTGCGCGCGCAAAGTTAGCGCGCGATCTGATTGAGAAATCCGGTGCTAACCTACTTAGCACCCTACTTAGCGCGTCTAAAGACTTTAGACGTGCTAAGTAGGTTAGCACCGCTGTGTGAATCAAGCCCCAAGAGCTCCAGTCGATCAGTGATGAGTCTCTGTTTGGTTCAGAAGAAGCCACTGAGGCCCTGTATACAGGGTCGGACTGGGACACTAAGGGCCCACCGAGGAAGTTTCAGCCTGCCCCCCCCCCCCCCCCCCCCCCCCACCATTTTTGGCTCACATACACATGTACTCCCGAAATTTTGCATGATTTTATGGTAGGGAATAGATTGTAAGAACTTCTGAGGACAGTCTTCAATAGGGATACATCCACATGCGGCGCGCGCAATGCGCCGCAGCAACGATAAATGGGCATCACCACGCACTGGAACATCGGTGTAGTCATGATGAGTAATGGACAGACTTTAAAAAAAAAAAAACACAAAATAAGTAGCGGTGTTATTCACAGAGATTAGGTCCGACCAGATACATTTTAGATAAAATAATCAAGTAGTTACATGCCTCATGATAACTCATCAAGTAGTCAAATGGCAGCAGATTTTCCGACAAAATGCAATCAGATTGGCGGCAGATTCCCCACAAAATGCAATCAGATTGGCAGCAGATATCCCCACAAAATGCAAATAGATTGGCGGCAGATATCCCCACAAAATGCAATCAAATTGGCGGTGGATTTCCCAACAAAATATAATCAGATTGGTGGCAGATATCCCCACAACGCAATTAGATTGGCAGCAGATATCCCCACAAAATGCAATTAGATTGGCGGCAGATAACCCCACAAAATGCAATCAAATTGGCAGCAGATATCCCCACAAAATGCAAATAGATTGATGGCAGATATCCCCACAAAATGCAATCAAATTGGCGGCAGATTTCTCCACAAAATACAATCAGATTGGGGGCAGATATCCCCACAAAATGCAATTAGATTGGCGGCAGATATCCCCACAAAATGCAAATAGATTGGCGGCAGCTATCCCCACAAAAATGCAATCAAATTGGCGGCAGATTTATCAACAAAATACAATCAGATTGGTGGCAGATATCCCCACAAAATGCAATTAGATCGGTGGCAGATATCCCCACAAAATGCAATTAGATTGGCAGCAGATATCCCCACAAAATACAATCTGTTTGGCAGCAGATATCCCCACAAAATACAATTAGATTGGTGGCAGATATCCCCGCAAAGGCAGGTCCCCAGTTAGTGGGGGCCCCCATGCTGAAAGGGGGTGCAGTGAGCACAGAGGGACCCCCCTCCGTCACCTGGAGCCCCCCCCAGTTTAGGTTGGCAGGTCACAGGTGTCCCCAGTTAGGTAGGCAGCAGCCAGGTCTAAGTCCCCCCCCCCCAGCTTGGAAGGGGGGCAGTGGGCACACAGCGGCGGGGAGGGAGGAAGATACCCCCCCTCCCTCACCTAGGGGCCCCCCTTGCGCGCTCCCCCTTCCGCACTCCCCCTCCCTCCAAAATTGCAGCCAGCGGCAGCGAGTGGGGAATAGCTTACCGGCATGATGAGATGAGAAGATCCATCGCTCTGCGTGCCGCTGGCTGGTCTGGTCTCCTGCAATGCACTGTGTCCAATCACGCTCTCACAGGAAGTACTGCGAGAGCGTGATTGGACACAGTGCATTGCAGGAGACCAGACCAGCCAGCGGCACGCAGAGCGATGGATCTTCTCATCTCATCATGCCGGTAAAGCTATTCCTCGCTGCCGCTGGCTGCAATTTTGGAAAGAGGCTGAGTGCGGAAGGGGGAGCGCGGAAGGGGGGCCCCTATGTGAGGGAGGGGGGGAAGCTTCCCCCCTCCCCGCTGCGCTGTGTGCCCAATTTCCCCCCTTCCTGCGCTGTGCCCGTTTTGGGGCTGCCAGGAGGCGGGGCCCACCGATGTTTCCATTGGCAGTTCGGTGGGTCAGTACGAGCCTGCCTGTATATATCTGAAAAATTGTCTTGTCCTGTTGGTGCCTTAGAAAATGTTTTTTCTTTGGTTCTGGTTGAGTCAATGACTTTTAAGTCTGATTCAGAATCACTTTGTAAAAATCCAGTGGTTGAGACTGCTGGTCATGATGGTTCCTTGCCCTGTTCTGGTCCTGGTCTGGCTGTGACAGTTTCAGAGGTCCACAGTTCCCCAGCGTGCCCTGAAGTTGCTCTTGTGCCAGTGTGCCCAGACGTGTTCCGTGAGTCAAGTTGCCCAGAAGTGCCCTGTGTGTTAGTGTGCTCTGATGTTCCCCTGGTGGTGCTGTGTCCAGATGGTGTCGGTATTGCCACATGTCCTGATACGGTTCTGATTCCTGAACACTCTGATCGAGACAGTAGTCCACATGAATCTGGCCTGGGAATTTCACTGAGTTCTATTGGGGGTCTCGATAGATCACCATGTGACCTTCAGGGATGTTCTAATCGCTTAGAGTCTCTTTGGAACTTCAAAGTGTTTTGGGAAATCTCTGAGGAATCTTGCCTTGGTACTTTGGACTGGTTCGACAATGAGTGTTTTGGAAAGGACAGTTCCAGTGGGCATGGCTCTGAAGGGTTCAGGATCTTTGGACATAGCCTTGGGGACTATGGGTATCACACCAGGGGTTTCGGTGGGCGTTGCTCTGGAGATCACGGGTCTGACGGGTGTTACACTGAAATTTGTTGTACTGATGGGCATGGCCTTAGGGGTTCTGGTTCTGACTGTTTCTGTCTTGGTTTGACCAATTCTGGAATTCTGTTTTGTTGGGCTACTCCGGCCCTCATGAATCATCAGTCAGATTGCTTTACTGGGAATGTCAGTCTTGGAAGGCGTCCGGAATCCACCTTTAAAGGAGGGGGGTACTGTCATGATCGCTTTTGCAGCCTGTACTGCTGGCTGCAGCAGTTCTGATTACTTTACATACATTTGCTTGCATAGCTTTGCTTGCACTCATTTTAAGTGTTGATTCCATCTGCAATAGCTTTGCAGTTCATGGCAGCTTGAGATGCTCTTGTGAGTTCAAACATTGCCTGATGCAGCTGAGATGCAATTCCTTTCATGTGGGTTGCATAGTTTTGTCTGCCTTTTCCTGCTGTCAGCTTGTGACTGATTACTAGTGTTGGGCGAACATCTAGATGTTCGGGTTCGGGCCGAACAGGCCGAACATGGCCGCGATGTTCGGGTGTTCGACCCGAACTCCGAACATAATGGAAGTCAATGGGGACCCGAACTTTTGTGCTTTGTAAAGCCTCCTTACATGCTACATACCCCAAATTTACAGGGTATGTGCACCTTGGGAGTGGGTACAAGAGGAAAAAATTTTTAGCAAAAAGAGCTTATAGTTTTTGAGAAAATCGATTTTAAAGTTTCAAAGGGAAAACTGTCTTTTAAATGCGGGAAATGTCTGTTTTCTTTGCACAGGTAACATGCTTTTTGTCGGCATGCAGTCATAAATGTAATACATATAAGAGGTTCTAGGAAAAGGGACCGGTAACGCTAACCCAGCAGCAGCACACGTGATGGAACAAGAGGAGGGTGGCGCAGGAGGAGAAGGCCACGCTTTGAGACACAACAACCCAGGCCTTGCATGAGGACAAGAAGCGTGCGGATAGCAATTTGCATTTTGTCGCCATGCAGTCATAAATGTAATACAGATGAGAGGTTCAATAAACAGGGACCGGAAACGCTAACCCATCACAGATGTTCATTGTTCATGTTACTTGGTTGGGGTCCGGGAGTGTTGCGTAGTCGTTTCCAATCCAGGATTGATTAATTTTAATTTGAGTCAGACGGTCTGCATTTTCTGTGGAGAGGCGGATACGCCGCCGATCTGTGACGATGCCTCCGGCAGCACTGAAACAGCGTTCCGACATAACGCTGGCTGCCGGGCAAGCCAGCACCTCTATTGCGTACATTGCCAGTTTGTGCCAGGTGTCTAGCTTCGATACCCAATAGTTGAAGGGTGCAGATGGATTGTTCAACACAGCTACGCCATCTGACATGTAGTCCTTGACCATCTTCTCCAGGCGATCGGTGTTGGAGGTGGATCTGCACGCTTGCTGTTCTGTGTGCTGCTGCATGGGTGTCAGAAAATTTTCCCACTCCAAGGACACTGCCGATACCATTCCCTTTTGGGCACTAGCTGCGGCTTGTGTTGTTTGCTGCCCTCCTGGTCGTCCTAGGTTTTCGGAAGTCAGTCTGTCGGCGTACAACTGGCTAGAGGAGGGGGAGGATGTCAATCTCCTCTCTAAAGTCTCCACAAGGGCCTGCTGGTATTCTTCCATTTTGACCTGTCTGGCTCTTTCTTCAAGCAGTTTTGGAACATTGTGTTTGTACCGTGGATCCAGAAGGGTATAAACCCAGTAATTGGTGTTGTCCAGAATGCGCACAATGCGTGGGTCGCGTTCAATGCAGTCCTAGGCCGAAGAGGTCATAGCCTAGGGTCACAAAACCTGTTTATTGGGCAATTTCAATGGTGGCGAGTCTGACGTACATAAATCGCAGCAATGGCCGTTAGCAACGTCTGAATCTCACGAAATGTCTCATGCAGGTAGAAGACATATTGTTAGACTTGGGCTCCAAAGATGGGTTCCCTACATCTCTGCAAACCAGAGTTACAGGGCTCCAAATTTGGTAAAATCCCCCATAGGCTTTCATTGGGCCTCCTATTTACAGTTCCAAAATCTCACATCTTTTCAAAGGGCAATTACTCAGCAGTGGCAAATTTTCTAGCATTGTAGGGACCCTTAGGGGGAACATGACTGGTGAGTTTCGGGCCCCTAGGCCAAAGAGGTCATAGCCTAGGGTCACAAAAACCTGTTTATTGGGGCTATTTCAATGGTAGTGATGGTGACGTACATAAATCGCAACAATGGCCGTTAGCAAAGTCTGAATCTCACGAAATGTCTCATGCAGGTAGAAGACATATTGTTAGACTTGGATTCCAAAGATGGGGTCCCTACATCTCTGCAAACCAGAGTTACAGGGGTCCAAAATTGGTAAAATCCCCCATAGGATTTCATTGGCTCCCTATTTCACTTTCCAAAATCTCACATCTTTTCAAAGGGCAATGGCTCAGCAGTACCAAATTTTCTAGCATTGTAGGGACCCTTAGGGGGAACATGACTGGTGAGTTTCGGGCCCCTAGGCCAAAGAGGTCATAGCCTAGGGTCACAAAAACCTGTTTATTGGGGCTATTTCAATGGTAGTGATGGTGACGTACATAAATCGCAGCAATGGCCGTTAGCAAAGTCTGAATCTCACGAAATGTCTCATGCAGGTAGAAGACATATTGTTAGACTTGGATTCCAAAGATGGGGTCCCTACATCTCTGCAAACCAGAGTTACAGGGGTCCAAAATTGGTAAAATCCCCCATAGGATTTCATTGGCTCCCTATTTCACTTTCCAAAATCTCACATCTTTTCAAAGGGCAATGGCTCAGCAGTACCAAATTTTCTAGCATTGTAGGGACCCTTAGGGGGAACATGACTGGTGAGTTTCGGGCCCCTAGGCCGAAGAGGTCATAGCCTAGGGTCACAAAAACCTGTTTATTGGGGCTATTTCAATGGTAGTGATGGTGACGTACATAAATCGCAGCAATGGCCGTTAGCAAAGTCTGAATCTCACGAAATGTCTCATGCAGGTAGAAGACATATTGTTAGACTTGGATTCCAAAGATGGGGTCCCTACATCTCTGCAAACCAGAGTTACAGGGGTCCAAAATTGGTAAAATCCCCCATAGGATTTCATTGGCTCCCTATTTCACTTTCCAAAATCTCACATCTTTTCAAAGGGCAATGGCTCAGCAGTACCAAATTTTCTAGCATTGTAGGGACCCTTAGGGGGAACATGACTGGTGAGTTTTGCCACTGCTGAGCCATTGCCCTTTGAAATGGTGTGAGATTTTGGAACGGTAAATAGGAGGCCCAATGAAAGCCTATGGGGGATTTTACCAATTTTGGACCCCTGTAACTCTGGTTTGCAGAGATGTAGGGACCCCATCTTTGGAATCTAAGTCTAACAATATGTCTTCTACCTGCATGAGACATTTCGTGAGATTCAGACGTTGCTAACGGCCATGGCTGAGATTTATGTACGCCACCATCACTACCATTGAAATAGCCCAAATAAACAGGTTTTTGTGACCCTAGGCTATGACCTCTTCGGCCTAGGGGCCCGAAACTCACCAGTCATGTTCCCCCTAAGGGTCCCTACAATGCTAGAAAATTTGGTACTGCTGAGCCATTGCCCTTTGAAAAGATGTGAGATTTTGGAAAGTGAAATAGGGAGGCAATGAAATCCTATGGGGGATTTTACCAATTTTGGACCCCTGTAACTCTGGTTTGCAGAGATGTAGGGACCCCATCTTTGGAATCCAAGTCTAACAATATGTCTTCTACCTGCATGAGACATTTCGTGAGATTCAGACTTTGCTAACGGCCATTGCTGCGATTTATGTACGTCACCATCACTACCATTGAAATAGCCCCAATAAACAGGTTTTTGTGACCCTAGGCTATGACCTCTTCGGCCTAGGGGCCCGAAACTCACCAGTCATGTTCCCCCTAAGGGTCCCTACAATGCTAGAAAATTTGGTACTGCTGAGCCATTGCCCTTTGAAAAGATGTGAGATTTTGGAAAGTGAAATAGGGAGCCAATGAAATCCTATGGGGGATTTTACCAATTTTGGACCCCTGTAACTCTGGTTTGCAGAGATGTAGGGACCCCATCTTTGGAATCCAAGTCTAACAATATGTCTTCTACCTGCATGAGACATTTCGTGAGATTCAGACTTTGCTAACGGCTATTGCTGCGATTTATGTACGTCACCATCACTACCATTGAAATAGCCCCAATAAACAGGTTTTTGTGACCCTAGGCTATGACCTCTTCGGCCTAGGGGCCCGAAACTCACCAGTCATGTTCCCCCTAAGGGTCCCTACAATGCTAGAAAATTTGGTACTGCTGAGCCATTGCCCTTTGAAAAGATGTGAGATTTTGGAAAGTGAAATAGGGAGCCAATGAAATCCTATGGGGGATTTTACCAATTTTGGACCCCTGTAACTCTGGTTTGCAGAGATGTAGGGACCCCATCTTTGGAATCCAAGTCTAACAATATGTCTTCTACCTGCATGAGACATTTCGTGAGATTCAGACTTTGCTAACGGCCATTGCTGCGATTTATGTACGTCACCATCACTACCATTGAAATAGCCCCAATAAACAGGTTTTTGTAACCCTAGGCTATGACCTCTTCGGCCTAGGGGCCCGAAACTCACCAGTCATGTTCCCCCTAAGGGTCCCTACAATGCTAGAAAATTTGCCACTGCTGAGTAATTGCCCTTTGAAAAGATGTGAGATTTTGGAACTGTAAATAGGAGGCCCAATGAAAGCCTATGGGGGATTTTACCAAATTTGGAGCCCTGTAACTCTGGTTTGCAGAGATGTAGGGAACCCATCTTTGGAGCCCAAGTCTAACAATATGTCTTCTACCTGCATGAGACATTTCGTGAGATTCAGACGTTGCTAACAGCCATTGCTGCGATTTATGTACGTCAGACTCGCCACCATTGAAATTGCCCAATAAACAGGTTTTGTGACCCTAGGCTATGACCTCTTCGGCCTAGGACTGCATTGAACGCGACCCACGCATTGTGCGCATTCTGGACAACACCAATTACTGGGTTTATACCCTTCTGGATCCACGGTACAAACACAATGTTCCAAAACTGCTTGAAGAAAGAGCCTGACAGGTCAAAATGGAAGAATACCAGCAGGCCCTTGTGGAGACTTTAGAGAGGAGATTGACATCCTCCCCCTCCTCTAGCCAGTTGTACGCCGACAGACTGACTTCCGAAAACCCAGGACGACCAGGAGGGCAGCAAACAACACAAGCCGCAGCTAGTGCCCAAAAGGGAATGGTATCGGCAGTGTCCTTGGAGTGGGAAAATTTTCTGACACCCATGCAGCAGCACACAGAACAGCAAGCGTGCAGATCCACCTCCAACACCGATCGCCTGGAGAAGATGGTCAAGGACTACATGTCAGATGGCGTAGCTGTGTTGAACAATCCATCTGCACCCTTCAACTATTGGGTATCGAAGCTAGACACCTGGCACAAACTGGCAATGTACGCAATAGAGGTGCTGGCTTGCCCGGCAGCCAGCGTTATGTCGGAACGCTGTTTCAGTGCTGCCGGAGGCATCGTCACAGATCGGCGGCGTATCCGCCTCTCCACAGAAAATGCAGACCGTCTGACTCAAATTAAAATGAATCAATCCTGGATTGGAAACGACTACGCAACACTCCCGGACCCCAACCAAGTAACATGAACAATGAACATCTGTGATGGGTTAGCGTTTCCGGTCCCTGTTTATTGAACCTCTCATCTGTATTACATTTATGACTGCATGGCGACAAAATGCAAATTGCTATCCGCACGCTTCTTGTCCTCATGCAAGGCCTGGGTTGTTGTGTCTCAAAGCGTGGCCTTCTCCTCCTGCGCCACCCTCCTCTTGTTCCATCACGTGTGCTGCTGCTGGGTTAGCGTTACCGGTCCCTTTTCCTGGAACCTCTTATATGTATTACATTTATGACTGCATGCCGACAAAAAGCATGTTACCTGTGCAAAGAAAACAGACATTTCCCACATTTAAAAGACAGTTTTCCCTTTGAAACTTTAAAATCGATTTTCTCAAAAACTATAAGCTCTTTTTGCTAAATTTTTTTTCCTCTTGTACCCACTCCCAAGGTGCACATACCCTGTAAATTTGGGGTATGTAGCATGTAAGGAGGCTTTACAAAGCACGAAAGTTCGGGTCCCCATTGACTTCCATTATGTTCGGAGTTCGGCCATGTTCGGCCCGAACCCGAACATCTAGATGTTCGCCCAACACTACACGTGACCCGTTCGGCCAATCACAGTGCTAGCCGAACGTTCGGGTAACGTTCCGCCATGCGCTCTTAGTTCGGCCATATGGCCGAACAGTTTGGCCGAACACCAGCAGGTGTTCGGCCGAACCCGAACATCACCCGAACAGGGTGATGTTCTGCAGAACCCCAACAGTGGCGAACACTGTTCGCCCAACACTACTGATTACCATTCACCTGTGTGGGAATTTGCATGTCCACTCCCATTTGATGACCTCAGTATAAAGAGTTGCTTCCTGCTGTGCCCCCCGTCCGTCATAGTTTCAGTCTCAGTGTGTCTAAGCTGTAATTCCTGGACCTCTGTTCCTGGTTCTCGAGTTTCTCGTGTGGATTGCACTTGCTCTGGCAGAGGAGCAGTGAATCCTTCCAGTCCTGTTCCTGGAGATTAGTCATATAGCTGTGGTTGCTATTGACTATCTCACTCCTGTCTGTTTGTCTACGTATGAACGCTTGCTGTCACTGAGGAGTGACTGGATTAGCAAGCGTTCATTCCGTTTGTCTCAGTCCTTGTTTATGTGTGTCCTTCGGGACCGTAGTTAGTTCCTGATACGTGCATATATATTGGTTCGCCAGTATATTCGTATCTTAGTTAGAATTGTTATTTTGCTAGTCTTGCGGCATATATTGTTCATTGCCAATATATACGCATACTAGCGCGTTTGTTATTTTCCATATTGCGACGCAGATTATTGCATTTTAGTTGGTGTTGCGCCATATATTGGTTCATTGCCAATATATACGCATACTAGCGCGTTTGTTATTTCCATATTGCGACGCGGATTACTGTATATTTTTGTGTATCTCCTATACCTGTTTCTTGCTTTGCCTTTGTCTTGCCTTGTGGATTGCGCCATCACGAAGGGTAACCAGACTTCGCAATTTGATGAACTGACTAGCGGAGGGGCGTTCGGATGTCAAAGGATTCACCACACGCATACAATTCAAAGATCTGCCATGTCACCAAGCGGGTTACACAGCCCGCTACTGTAATTATACTAGTACTTCGAGAACGCTCTATTAACCCTTAGCAGTATGCAGGAACCTGGGTCAGATCTTTATATCTGGGCCGGGTTCTCACATACGGGTTATAAAGGTACACTTCTATTAACCCCCCTGGCGGTATGATTGCTGCGGCTGCACGGCCGCCAGGGTTTTTTTTTAACTTTTTTTTTTTAGCATGTAGCTAGCCTAGCGCTAGCTACATGCTTCCCCCCTCCCTGCGGCATCCCCCCGTCACCTCCGATCGCCGCCGGCGCCGCTTGCCCATAAGGAAATCCCGTTCTGAACGGGATTTCCTTGAGGGCTTCCCCCGTCGCCCTGGGCGACGACCGGAGTGACGTCATCGGAGTCAACGATCCACCCCATAGTGCAGCCTGGCGGCGATTGGCCAGGCTGCGCAAGAGGTATGCGGGGGGGGCCCTGTTTAGCGGCGGGTAGCGGCGCATCTGCGGCAGGCAGCGGCGATCGGACCAAACATGCAGCTAGCAAAGTGCTAGCTGCGTGTTTGAAAAAAAAAATATGCAAATCGGCCCAGCAGGGCCTGAGCGGCACCCTCCGGCGGCTTACCCCGTGTCCAGCACGGGGTTACCGCTAAGGAGGTTAAACACGGTAGCGGTTTCAGGAGAATAGGTATGTTTGTGTATATTCAGAACAGATTGTAACCATAACGATTTTTAAATGTTTTTATAACAAATTTACACAGATTAACACATAGACACATAGCTAAAAGTAAAAGAGATAAAATTAGAGAGTTCTTACTTAGTTACGGCTGAGCAGTCCATTTGGAGAATGAAGAAAGAGTCCAGTTTAAATGAGCTTTTAGGCCCCGTTCACACTTGCGGTTTTGCTAAAACCGCACCGGATGTCCGGACCGCACCGGAGCCGGATCGGACCTGACCCGTACGGTTCCAGTCCGGATCCGGTCCGGATCCGGTCCGGTTGCATATGGTTTCCGTGCGGTATGAACACGGTTGCGGTCCGGATCCGGATTCTTAAAGAGATAACAACCTGTATAAATACCTGGGGTTCTGGGAGGTCAGCAGAAGCTCTGGGGTCATTGTTGGAGACAGCTGGACGTGTGGAGACCATCCTTGGATACAGAGACAGCAGTTGGGACCATGGATCCAGTCATTTTTTACGCTTATTACCTGGGAATTCTCTCCTTCTTGTTGTTTACCTACTACTATGTGGGGAGAAGGCGTGCTCCTCGCAGGAGATGGTGGGTGCACCCTCTACTAGCCAGGAGGCAGAGGAAGGGAGAGTTCCAGGCCCTCTACCGGGACCTCAGACGACACCCACAGAAGTTCTACAGCTACACTCGGATGTCTATTCCCCTGTAAGTATCTAGGCCTAAATACACCAACCCCCACCATCCCTAAACACCCCACCCTCACCCCCACAACACCTCATCCCTGTATACCTAGCTAAACACACCACCCTGACCCCCACACCCCTGTATACCTAGCTATACACTACACCCCCACCCTCCACAACACTCCCAAACCTCTGTAAACACACCTCCCCCATCCTCCACCCAACACCTTGTCCCACAACATAATTTACAGCTTCTTCCTTTCCATCTCCTGACAGTTTTGATACCCTTTTGGAGATGGTGAAGGATGACCTTAGGAAGAAGGATACCACGTTCAGGAGAGCAGTCAAACCACAAGAACAACTACTCATCACACTGAGGTATGTAAAAACAAATTTTTTTATTGCAAAAACAACCACTTTCCAACATGGAAACATTCTTCCAACATGGAAGACAAAAAATAACATATCTATGGTATAGCCCGGTCAGTTTTAAGGAACACCAACCACCAACTTTGTGCTGGAAGAGTTGCAGGGCATAGCTGCCCAAGTGTCTTTCGGGGACACCAGTCCCTAATATTAAAGTGCTTCAAAAACCTAACCACTGGCACAGGACCCTCTGAGCCATGGATGAAGGACACAGGTCAGTGAAAAGGCTAGGCCTCTCACCGACCAGTCAAGGTGTCCTTCACCCATGGCTCCAAGGGTCTTGTGCAAGTGGTTAGGAACAAGAACAAAGTGAGGAGCAAGAGGAACCGATGGCAGAGGTGCATGACTACAGGTGCAGTGCAACAGGCACAAGGTTGTGACCCAGGTAGTGTCTTTCGGGGACACCAGGCCCTAAAATTGAAGTGCTTTAAAAACCTAACCACTGGCACATGACCCTCTGAGCCATGGATGAAGGACACAGGTCAGTGAAAAGGCTAGGCCTCTCACCGACCAGTCAAGGTGTCCTTCATCCATGGTTCAAAGGGTCTTGTGCAAGTGGTTAGGAACAAGAACAAAGTGAGGAGCAAGAGGAACCGATGGCAGAGGTGCATGACTACAGGTGCAGTGCAACAGGCACAAGGTTGTGACCCAGGTAGTGTCTTTCGGGGACACCAGGCCCTAAAATTGAAGTGCTTTAAAAACCTAACCACTGGCACATGACCCTCTGAGCCATGGATGAAGGACACAGGTCAGTGAAAAGGCTAGGCCTCTCACCGACCAGTCAAGGTGTCCTTCATCCATGGTTCAAAGGGTCTTGTGCAAGTGGTTAGGAACAAGAACAAAGTGAGGAGCAAGAGGAACCGATGGCAGAGGTGCAGGACTACAGGTGCAGTGCAACAGGCACAAGGTTGTGACCCAGGTAGTGTCTTTCGGGGACACCAGGCCCTAAAATTGAAGTGCTTTAAAAACCTAACCACTGGCACATGACCCTCTGAGCCATGGATGAAGGACACAGGTCAGTGAAAAGGCTAGGCCTCTCACCGACCAGTGTAGGTGTCCTTCATCCATGGTTTCAAGGGTCTTGTGCAAGTGATTAGGAACAAGAACAAAGTGAGGAGCAAGAGGAACCGATGGCAGAGGAGCAGGACTACAGGTAGTGTCTTTCGGGGACACCAGGCCCTAAATTTTTAGTGCTTCTAAAACCTAACCACTGGCACAGGACCCTCTGAGCCATGGATGAAGGACACAGGTCAGTGAAAAGGCTAGGCCTCTCACCGACCAGTCAAGGTGTCCTTCATCCATGGTGCAAAGGGTCTTGTGCAAGTGGTTAGGAACAAGAACAAAGTGAGGAGCAAGAGGAACCGATGGCAGAGGTGCATGACTACAGGTGCAGTGCAACAGGCACAAGGTTGTGACCCAGGTAGTGTCTTTCGGGGACACCAGGCCCTAAAATTGAAGTGCTTTAAAAACCTAACCACTGGCACATGACCCTCTGAGCCATGGATGAAGGACACAGGTCAGTGAAAAGGCTAGGCCTCTCACCGACCAGTCAAGGTGTCCTTCATCCATGGTTCAAAGGGTCTTGTGCAAGTGGTTAGGAACAAGAACAAAGTGAGGAGCAAGAGGAACCGATGGCAGAGGAGCAGGACTACAGGTAGTGTCTTTCGGGGACACCAGGCCCTAAATTTTTAGTGCTTCTAAAACCTAACCACTGGCACAGGACCCTCTGAGCCATGGATGAAGGACACAGGTCAGTGAAAAGGCTAGGCCTCTCACCGACCAGTCAAGGTGTCCTTCATCCATGGTTCAAAGGGTCTTGTGCAAGTGGTTAGGAACAAGAACAAAGTGAGGAGCAAGAGGAACCGATGGCAGAGGAGCAGGACTACAGGTAGTGTCTTTCGGGGACACCAGGCCCTAAATTTTTAGTGCTTCTAAAACCTAACCACTGGCACAGGACCCTCTGAGCCATGGATGAAGGACACAGGTCAGTGAAAAGGCTAGGCCTCTCACCGACCAGTCAAGGTGTCCTTCATCCATGGTTCAAAGGGTCTTGTGCAAGTGGTTAGGAACAAGAACAAAGTGAGGAGCAAGAGGAACCGATGGCAGAGGAGCAGGACTACAGGTAGTGTCTTTCGGGGACACCAGGCCCTAAATTTTTAGTGCTTCTAAAACCTAACCACTGGCACAGGACCCTCTGAGCCATGGATGAAGGACACAGGTCAGTGAAAAGGCTAGGCCTCTCACCGACCAGTCAAGGTGTCCTTCATCCATGGTTCAAAGGGTCTTGTGCAAGTGGTTAGGAACAAGAACAAAGTGAGGAGCAAGAGGAACCGATGGCAGAGGAGCAGGACTACAGGTAGTGTCTTTCGGGGACACCAGGCCCTAAATTTTTAGTGCTTCTAAAACCTAACCACTGGCACAGGACCCTCTGAGCCATGGATGAAGGACACAGGTCAGTGAAAAGGCTAGGCCTCTCACCGACCAGTCAAGGTGTCCTTCACCCATGGCTCCAAGGGTCTTGTGCAAGTGATTAGGAACAACAAAGTAAGGAACAAGAGGAATCAAAGGCACAGGTGCAGGACTACAGGTGCAGTGCAACAGGCACAAGGTTGTGACCCAGGTAGTGTCTTTCGGGGACACCAGGCCCTAAAATTGAAGTGCTTTAAAAACCTAACCACTGGCACATGACCCTCTGAGCCATGGATGAAGGACACAGGTCAGTGAAAAGGCTAGGCCTCTCACCGACCAGTGAAGGTGTCCTTCACCCATGGCTCCAAGGGTCTTGTGCAAGTGATTAGGAACAACAAAGTAAGGAACAAGAGGAATCAAAGGCACAGGTGCAGGACTACAGGTGCAGTGCAACAGGCACAAGGTTGTGACCCAGGTAGTGTCTTTCGGGGACACCAGGCCCTAAAGTTCAAGTCCAGCAAAAACAAAAGTTCCCTGACATGGTCATCTGAACACCTCTGAACCTTGGTTGAAGGAGATGGGGCAGGGAAAAGGTTGGGCTAAAAAGCCCTGGGATGGTATCCTTCCTCCGAGGATCGGAGGTATTCAGAGGAGCATGTCCAGGAACAATTTGACTTTTTTATTCAAATTGTATCGGCACCACTACTAGAAAAGGTGGGAGTTGCTGCCTGGAAATCTGGACTCTCTTGGGTGCTGGTCGTGGATGAGCTGGACCCTGACAGCGGTGGCCCATATTGACTGCCTCTGTAGCCGGTGTACATCTGTGATGATTGCCAGGTGGGCACCGCTGTTGGTTGTGGGGGTCTAAAAATTGGTGGTTGCAATAATGGCGTGTCCATGTGTTGTTTGATCACCTCCAGCAAAGTGGAATGGCACGCCATCATGTTTTGGGAAGGCACCTTTTCCAAATATGGTATTAGAGACATCACAGTGTGAAAACACGGGTGTGCCTGCAATTTCAGTAGTTCCTTGCTTTGTTGATGCATTTGCTGCATCATGTTCTGCAGCTGGCCCACCGACTGATGATGCTGCGCACGTAGTTGGTCGATTTCTCCTCTGTGCATCTCATGCATCATTTTAAGCTCGTCCCTGTAGTGCCCATGTACAGCGTCGAGCTCACATTGCAGTGAAGTGATGTGGGACTTGTACTGCTCCATGATATGGCCCCTGTCCTCATCTTGCAACTGCCGGGTTATGAGAGTTTGGTGGCTCTAAAGAATCCCGAGAAGTCCGGAGACAGCCCCGGACATCTCGGACTCTGTCTCTCTCCTTGTTGGGGGGAGGGTACCTCGACGCCTCACTGGTGGGGTGGTCCTCACTGGTGGTGTGGCAGCATCTTCCCGTCCTCTGGCCTGTGTCGGGGTTGCCCTGCGCGCTGGTTGTGCTGCAGTCTCTCGGTGCTCCTCACTTTGTTCTTGTTCCCCTGTATCTTCCATAGCGGTCGATTGTGGAGGTGCAGCTTCTTCCACACTCGGTCCTGCAACCTCAACATCCAAGCTCTCTTCTACCAAGTCATCATCAAAGGAGAGAGCTGGGATAGCTAAGGACTCCCTCCTGCTACTCCTCTCCTCGGGGCAATAGGTTACATCGGCGACGTCATCATCCACCAAGCTCTCCTCACTGCTGAACCGTGCCTCCTGGGTCGGTTCCTCTTGCTCCAAATTGTCTTCAGTCCTGTAGATAAAAACAATATTTATTGGTGTGCCAAACAGCATGTGGCGTCAATTCACAGAGCTAGCAAACACTAGCAAACACTTTATCAACCGTTTCTACCAAACATTTGATAAAGCTTGTGAGAAAAGTTCGCTAGCCATGGGAATTGAGGCCAGTTTATAGCAATACATGGCCGAAGTCATGGTAGTTGTCTGCTAAAATGAGCTCTCAGTTCCTGCCCACAGTAGTGGTACTTACAGTCTAGGTTCCAGGCTTGCATTGATGAAAGACAATTGCTTGGCAAATTGGTAGTCTTTTTGTCGCTTTCCCCCGCCACTGCCACTTCGTTCGGCAAGTTTTTTCTTCCGTAGCCATTTCACGTATGCATCACGTATATTGCGCCACCTTGTCTTGAACCTTTCTCCTGTAACGACATGAAAAATTGATTTCGATTATTTCTCTTGTAGGTACATCGCAACTGGACAAACATATACATCGCTACATGTCACATTTCGTATTGGGAAGAGCATGGTGGCAGGCATCGTCGTGAGGACTTCGAGGATCCTTTGGACGTGACTGAGGGCCAGATACATGCCTGTGCCGGACACCACGAAATGGTAGGAGATCGCCCAGGGCTTCTGGACCGAGTGCAAGTTTCCTAATTGTGTTGGCGCACTGGATGGGAAACACATCCGGATTCAGAAACCCGTGGGTAGTGGCAGCCATTATTTCAACTATAAAAAATACTTCAGCATTGTTCTAATGGCAGTGGCAGATGCGGACTACAAGTTTGTGTACGTGGACGTGGGGTCGTACGGTAGTTCCAATGACTCTGGAATTTTCCAGCGTACGACCCTTTGCCGGCTGATGGAGGAAGGCAGACTGCGTCTCCCCCGTGACAGACCCTGGCCTGGGACAAGGGCACCGGCCTACCCCTATGTGTTTGTGGGGGACGAGGCCTTCGCCCTGTCCGACCATGTAATGCGTCCGTACCCAGACAGGGGACTTGATGCCAGCCAGCTACACTTCAATGCTCGGTTGAGCCGTGCAAGGAGAATGGTGGAGTGCACATTTGGGATCCTGGTGTCAAAGTGGAGGGTGTTCCACACGCCCATGCTGCTGAAACCGGGCAACGCAGTTGTCGTGGTGAAGGCAGCATGCATCCTCCACAACTTTGTGCGGCAGGAGGAAAGAGAGACTCCGGAACCCCCGAATGTGCTTCCACTAATGCCCCTGCGGAGGTATGCAACCAGGCCAAGGGTAGTGTCACTGCGGAACAGGGACCAACTGAGACTTTATTTTACCACACCACCAGGACGAGGGTGAATGTTTGGTTTTTAATATGTTTTGTTGAAATGTGTTTATTTTGGAGTTTCAAGTTTTTAAGTGATTTTAAATGTCTTAATTTTTTACAATAAATTGATGTTTAATAATTGGTCATTGTGTATGTTTTATGTGCACAGGTGGGGTACATCGCAGGTGGGTGGGAGACATCACAGGTGGGTGGGAGACATCACAGGTGGGTGGGATACATCACAGGTGGGTGGGATACATCACAGGTGGGTGGGATACATCACAGGTGGGGTACAAGTGGGTGGGATACATCACAGGTGGGTGGGATACATCACAGGTGGGGTACAGGTGGATGGGATACATCACAGGTGGGTGGGATACATCACAGGTGGGGTACAGGTGGGTGGGATACATCACAGGTGGGTGGGATACATCACAGGTGGGGTACAGGTGGGTGGGATACATCACAGGTGGGTGGGATACATCACAGGTGGGGTACAGGTGGGTGGGATACATCACAGGTGGGTGGGATACATCACAGGTGGGGTACAGGTGGATGGGATACATCACAGGTGGGTGGGATACATCACAGGTGGGGTACAGGTGGGTGGGATACATCACAGGTGGGTGGGATACATCACAGGTGGGTGGGATACATCACAGGTGGGGTACAGGTGGGTGGGATACATCACAGGTGGGTGGGATACATCACAGGTGGGGTACAGGTGGGTGGGATACATCACAGGTGGGTGGGATACATCACAGGTGGGGTACAGGTGGGTGGGATACATCACAGGTGGGTGGGATACATCACAGGTGGGTGGGATACATCACAGGTGGGGTACAGGTGGGTGGGATACATCACAGGTGGGTGGGATACATCACAGGTGGGGTACAGGTGGGTGGGATACATCACAGGTGGGTGGGATACATCACAGGTGGGGTACAGGTGGGTGGGATACATCACAGGTGGGTGGGATACATCACAGGTGGGGTACAGGTGGGTGGGATACATCACAGGTGGGTGGGATACATCACAGGTGGGGTACAGGTGGGTGGGATACATCAGAGGTGGGTGGGATACATCACAGGTGGGGTACAGGTGGGTGGGATACATCACAGGTGGGTGGGATACATCACAGGTGGGTGGGATACATCACAGGTGGGGTACAGGTGGGTGGGATACATCACAGGTGGGTGGGATACATCACAGGTGGGGTACAGGTGGGTGGGATACATCACAGGTGGGTGGGATACATCACAGGTGGGGTACAGGTGGGTGGGATACATCACAGGTGGGTGGGATACATCACAGGTGGGGTACAGGTGGGTGGGATACATCACAGGTGGGTGGGATACATCACAGGTGGGTGGGATACATCACAGGTGGGGTACAGGTGGGTGGGATACATCACAGGTGGGTGGGATACATCACAGGTGGGGTACAGGTGGGTGGGATACATCACAGGTGGGTGGGATACATCACAGGTGGGGTACAGGTGGGTGGGATACATCACAGGTGGGTGGGATACATCACAGGTGGGTGGGATACATCACAGGTGGGGTACAGGTGGGTGGGATACATCACAGGTGGGTGGGATACATCACAGGTGGGGTACAGGTGGGTGGGATACATCACAGGTGGGTGGGATACATCACAGGTGGGGTACAGGTGGGTGGGATACATCACAGGTGGGTGGGATACATCACAGGTGGGGTACAGGTGGGTGGGATACATCACAGGTGGGTGGGATACATCACAGGTGGGGTACAGGTGGGTGGGATACATCACAGGTGGGTGGGATACATCACAGGTGGGGTACAGGTGGGTGGGATACATCACAGGTGGGTGGGATACATCACAGGTGGGTGGGATACATCACAGGTGGGGTACAGGTGGGTGGGATACATCACAGGTGGGTGGGATACATCACAGGTGGGGTACAGGTGGGTGGGATACATCACAGGTGGGTGGGATACATCACAGGTGGGGTACAGGTGGGTGGGATACATCAGAGGTGGGTGGGATACATCACAGGTGGGGTACAGGTGGGTGGGATACATCACAGGTGGGTGGGATACATCACAGGTGGGTGGGATACATCACAGGTGGGGTACAGGTGGGTGGGATACATCACAGGTGGGTGGGATACATCACAGGTGGGGTACAGGTGGGTGGGATACATCACAGGTGGGTGGGATACATCACAGGTGGGGTACAGGTGGGTGGGATACATCACAGGTGGGTGGGATACATCACAGGTGGGGTACAGGTGGGTGGGATACATCACAGGTGGGTGGGATACATCACAGGTGGGTGGGATACATCACAGGTGGGGTACAGGTGGGTGGGATACATCACAGGTGGGTGGGATACATCACAGGTGGGGTACAGGTGGGTGGGATACATCACAGGTGGGTGGGATACATCACAGGTGGGGTACAGGTGGGTGGGATACATCACAGGTGGGTGGGATAAATCACAGGTGGGTGGGATACATCACAGGTGGGGTACAGGTGGGTGGGATACATCACAGGTGGGTGGGATACATCACAGGTGGGGTACAGGTGGGTGGGATACATCACAGGTGGGTGGGATACATCACAGGTGGGGTACAGGTGGGTGGGATACATCACAGGTGGGTGGGATACATCACAGGTGGGGTACAGGTGGGTGGGATACATCACAGGTGGGTGGGATACATCACAGGTGGGGTACAGGTGGGTGGGATACATCACAGGTGGGTGGGATACATCACAGGTGGGGTACAGGTGGGTGGGATACATCACAGGTGGGTGGGATACATCACAGGTGGGTGGGATACATCACAGGTGGGGTACAGGTGGGTGGGATACATCACAGGTGGGTGGGATACATCACAGGTGGGGTACAGGTGGGTGGGATACATCACAGGTGGGGTACAGGTGGGTGGGATACATCACAGGTGGGTGGGATACATCACAGGTGGGGTACAGGTGGGTGGGATACATCACAGGTGGGTGGGATACATCACAGGTGGGTGGGATACATCACAGGTGGGGTAAAGGTGGGTGGGATACATCACAGGTGGGTGGGATACATCACAGGTGGGTGGGATACATCACAGGTGGGGTACAGGTGGGTGGGATACATCACAGGTGGGTGGGATACATCACAGGTGGGTGGGATACATCACAGGTGGGGTAAAGGTGGGTGGGATACATCACAGGTGGGTGGGATACATCACAGGTGGGGTACAGGTGGGTGGGATACATCACAGGTGGGTGGGATACATCACAGGTGGGTGGGATACATCACAGGTGGGGTACAAGTGGGTGGGATACATCACAAGTGGGTGGGATACATCACAGGTGGGGTACAGGTGGGTGGGATACATCACAGGTGGGTGGGATACATCACAGGTGGGGTACAGGTGGGTGGGGAACAGGTGGGTGGGCCACGGGTGGGTGGGCAACACGTGGGTGACACAAATCCATAGCAAAAGTGGAATACATCACAAGCTAACCACAAGCCCCCCCAAAAACTTCTAGTCAACATACCCTCTGTGCCTTGCTGTCTCTTGCTCAAGTGCTCAAAGTCCTCCACATACAGCTTGGCAATTTTTTTCCACAGGCCTCTGCATTTTTTGATGTTGCTGTGGTCCGCATCCCCCTTGTCCCACAGGGCTGGTACCTGCTGCACCTGTAGGATGAGGTCTTCTGATGTGTAGGGCCTCACCCCCTCGTTATCAGACATATCGTCAGACATGTTGCTGCCAAAGAGCTCCAGCATGAAGTCACTGCTGCTCCACTCTGTGAACGCTGGTGACATGTGGTCCCCATCCAAAATGGCCACCATACCATAGAGTCAGCATAGGAAGTGTGGTATAACATCCGGTTTTTATAGCCAGTGTGTTGTGCGCTCTCCGGTTCTCATTGGTTTCCATTGGCCGGATGCAACATTCCGGCTCCGGTCCGGATACGTCAGCCGGAGCAGCCGGACCAAAAAATAGCGCATGTTGGAACGGACGCCGGAGTCCGGATCCGGTCCGGCTCCGGTCCGGACGAAACGGACGCATGTGAACGGTCGCATAGACTTTCATTGCTATGCCGTGCGTCCGTTTCGTCCGGTCCGCATGCGGTCCGGCTCCGGCACGGCTCCGGCACGGCGATTCCGGATAGCAACCGCTAATGTGAACCGGGCCTAAGAGTCCTTGGAAAAATGCATGCGTCGGTCCCTCTGTGGAACACATGCCCCAAGCTCTTCTTTAGCAGATGAAATGATGAAGGACAAGGCGGGCTCTGCTGGCCCCATATTTATACAATCTTAGAATTGGGGCTGGGTTACCTCCAAACTAGGTGTGTTTAGGGCGGAGTTACCTCCTGGTCAGCAAAAGGGGCAGGATTTCTGTGCAAGCCTAAAATGACACAATTTACCAATAACCTGCGCCATTTCTGTCTTGATTGGCGCACAGCGAATCCGAGGGCAGATTCGTAACCTGCGGCTGATGTGTGATCCGATGACACCAAATACTGTTAGATTAGCACGTGTGGTCTGCTTGTAAGGAGTAGTTGAGTCCCCCGTGGCAGCTAGCAGGTTAGAAATTGGATTAGTTATTAAGCTGATTTTTAGGTACTCGAAAATATATTTGTCTGTTGACTGCGATAATCACATCTTGAATTATTAATAAATGAAATTGGTCTATTGTCTGTTAACAGTTTATGGAGGGAAGCAAAGGGACTGATTGTTATCTGCTGAGTCTGCTGAAGCTACTCCATGGCCACCATTTGGTCCTAGCTTGTAACACCTATGTGTCACCAGCTACATGTGAAAAGTTGGAGGAAGTGGAGGGGGTGAGGGGCTCTACTTTTAAGAGAAGAGAGGGAAAAGACGTCTATTGTACATTTACACAGGACTGACAGTAATGGTGCTGGACCATACGAAAATCGTTGGCGATTACGCACGACTTTCCGTAATGTTCACCACATACACCGCCAAGCGTTACATTATGTCCTAAGAGTGTCAACTAATGACAACCCTTTCCATCTCTTTTCAGCGATGCATTAAACAGTGAGTTTGGTCTGTCAGTGTGAAGCAATACACTACTTACACTTCCTGATCAATGTATACACACGCAAGATGTTTTAAAGCACTTTATGCCTCCAATTTAGGAATGTAATGTGATTTCTGCCCTTTATTGATTATAACCCTACTCTGCATCAAATACGTAATTTTCCGAGGGACTTTTGGCATGTATCCCATTTCGGCATGCCCCTCCAGGTGTTAGACCGCTTGAAACAACTTTCCATCTCTTTTGTGGCCAGAAATAGTCCCTGTATGTTTTAAAATTCACCTGCCCATTGAAGTCTATGGCAGTTTGCCCGGTTCGAGCAAACTCAAACTTTTGCAGGAGTTTGCGTTCACAGTTTGCGAACCCAAAATCTAATGTTAAGGCCATCTCTACTGTGCAGTTACTGTGTTAGTTTAGTGTTAGACTTACACTAGCATACAGTCAGTGTCAGTCACTCAGTACTGCAGCATCTCTCTCACTAGCTTCTGCAGGCAGCTGCTGCCTTTGAGTGTGTGACAGGCAGTCTCTGTGTCACTCACTGTCACTCTCCTGTACGTGCTAATTTACTGTGTGAACACAGTGTGATTTTGCTATTTTACACCTGTAGAACATATATATTGTATTGCTGTATACTTGACATTTGATAGTCAGAGCCAGGGCCAGCCTTTGACCTGAGCGACCGGAGCGATCGCTCAGGGCGCCGACTTCCAAGGGGCGCTCCTGCCGCCCTGGCCGCATATGTTATCTACCTGGCTGTGGCCTGCAGGCTCCGGCTGGGTCCATCTAGTGTGGTAGCTCCGCCCCTTGATGCCGCTGGGGGTAATGGGGGCGAAGACCAGGAAAGTATTAGAGAATTGGTGACACTCATTGGATGCACCACCACGCCCCCTTTCTTCCCGGCTGCTTTTGAAAGTCCTAAGCAGCATTCTGCGACTTCCCAGGCCAGGCTGCTAGAGGGTGAGTTTACAGCTTGGCGAGTGTTCTTATCTATATAGGCATCGGGACCTGCTACAGAGTGTGTCTTCTCCAGACACTGCAGAGAGCATCAGATTTCATCACGTCCAGTGACTGTTGCAGCCTGTCACGGATAATGATGATGGCTGCCCATATGTGGAGAAGGTGACAGCAGGAGTCTCCTGATGCCTATTTAGATAAGTTGATTTCCCAGAGTTGCAGATAGCTAGATGCTCCTTGTCCCGCAGACACCCCATGTGATTGCTGTCCATCTCTCTCCTCTTCACTTCCACCTCTTTCACTTGTTTTTTTCCCCCCTAATGCAGGCTTTCTGTGCCTGCTGTGTGTCTGACATGACCCCGTTTCCCCTGCACAGTACAGCTGACTAAAACTGAATTCATGTTGCTGCTGCTAATATTCTCTCACCTGCCTTCCCACCACAACACTCTCTCTCCCAATCCTCTATCTCTTTTGTCCTCCCTTCTCTTATGATTTCCTACCCTCTCTCTTTCCCTGTCCTCTCTTTTGCATAGTTCTGTGTGTCTCTATCTCCTTTCATCTCATCTTTTATTTTCTCCTTTCTTACCTTTCTTACATTCACTCTCTATTCTGCCTTTCTGCCACACAGTCACTCTCTCCTTTACATTCTCTGCTTTCCTCCAATCTCTATTTGCCTACCATCTCCTTTCCATCCTACCACAATCTTCCTCTCTTTCTCTCCTTCTCTTGCACTCACTCCTTTATTCCTCTCTTTAGCACTCTTTTTCCTTTCTACCCCTCTCTCCTTTCTTTCTTTTCTTGCTCTCTCCTCCTTCCTGCTCCACTCTCTAGCTTTTGCCTTCAGATCTGCCTAAAAGCAGACCTGAACTCAGAACTTCCTCTCTGCTCTAAAAGATACTCAAAAGCATAATAACCTTTACAGAAAAACATTTCTTTGTTACACCTGATACACAAATTCAGCAATAAATCTGCAGTCTGTGTACTTCCTGCTTTCATGGAAGCAGTAATACTGGTAATATCCTGTGTTTTCAAATGAGCTTATCTCATCTGTGAGATCAAATTACAACTTGTGATTACAATTGCATTTGCGTTGGGCGTTTTTTGACGCTTTTTTCCCCCTTCCCGGCGATTTCTCTTTGATCCGGAAAATAATAAATACAATGAATTTATTCTTAAAAATGCAATCGCTGCACAAATCGATTTCATGAGCGTTTTGCGTTTTTCCTATACCTTCCATTGAGGCAGAATTGCCCCAGTAATGGTCCATGCAGCGTTTGTCTGAGCAGATCGGAAACAAACCGATCTGACTGTATGGAGGGGGGGGGCACCAAAATCTGGTTAAGCTCAGGGCGCTGTGAAACCTAAGGCTGGCCCTGGTCAGAGCAGTCAGTGTGTATACTTTATACAGTCGCTTAGCTTAGGTCTGTGCAGGCCAGTGAGGGCAAGGGCAGGCCTGCTTACTTAGCCTGCTACTAGCCTAGGGGGCGTAGCCTGTTAGGTTAGCGATTAGTCCTTGATTATATTATATCAGTTACTGTGTTAGTTTAGTGTTAGACTTACACTAGCATACATTGAAACACCACACGAAAAGATGCCCAATCTATGCAATACTAAGTCACAACTCACATCTCATTATATTGTGAAAAAAGTATATTTATTAAGGACTTATCCTATACACAAAATATGTTAAAAAAGGCAAATAAAACCACCTTCTTAATCCAAATGTAATTAGAAATCTCTGGAGCAGCAGAGCAATAAGGTGTCACAGTGTCTATAAGTATCTATAATGTAATCAATCAATATGCAAATTAGAGCTGGCCCGTACGGTTCGACCGCGAACCGATTCGCGTGAACTTCAGTGGTTCGTGTTCGTGGTGAACCGCGAACTATATGCGAGTTCGACCCGCCCCCTATACTTCATCATTAGGCTCAATTTTGACCCTCTACATCACAGTCAGCAGCAGAGATGGCCCGAACGCACACAAACTTATTCGCGCAAGCTTCGGTGGTTCGTGTTCGCGGTGAACCGCAAAATATATGCGAGTTCGACCCGCCCCCTATTCTACATCATTAGGGTCAACTTTGACCCTCTACATCACAGTTGTGTTGAGTGAACCCTGGTCACTGCATCTAACTACCTTTACTGTTCAGTGAAACCACCTCACTGCATATAACTACCTTTACTGTTAAGTGAACCCACCTCACTGCATATAACTACTTGTTGTGTTGAGTGAACCCAGCTCACTGCATCTAACTACCTTTACTGTTCAGTGAAACCACCTCACTGCATCTAACTACCTTTACTGTTCAGTGAACCCACCTGTGAGAATCCGCTCAGCTGCCTGCGCAGGCAGGCAGCCTTTTGACCATTGTTTAGGTTTGCTTGCTGCAGGACTCTGGAATGGAGACCTTCTGTCAGTTGTGCAGCTTGTGTTGCTGAGGGATTTGCATACATTAGTCATGCAAATCCCTTACCTGCCTTCTTTTGATGACTGGCACTATAAAAGCATTCTGCTCCCAGAATGCTTTGCTGGACATTTCCCTTCCATGGTCTGTTCCTGATGGACACTGCTGGAGTGTCAGCCGTTGCTATGTAGTATACACTCCTAATGAGTGTCAGCCATACTACTTCTCGTTGAAGATTAGTTTAGAGTTATTCGTGGGACTGCGCTAGGCAGATTCCCTAGTCTAGTTAGGATTGTATTATTTGTATTGCCTGTTCTGTCTGTCTGTGGGGTGCTAACCAGAGCAGCGGTTGCTACTGGTAGGCCCTTCTGTTCTGTTATTATCTTCTCTGGATCGCACTAGTCTCTTTGCGCTAGTGCTGTGGATCCTTCTGTTCTGTCTTCTGGGATCGCGCTAGCCACTTTTCGCTAGCGCTGGGGATCCTTCTGTTCTGTCTCCTGGGATCACGCTAGCTACTTTTCGCTAGCGCTGGGGATCCTTCTGTTCTGTCTTCTGGGATCGCACTAGCCACTTTTCGCTAGCGCTGGGGATCCTTCTGTTCTGCTACTCTGTCTCCTGGGATCGCGCTAGCTACTTTTTGCTAGCGCTGGGGATCCTTCTGTTCTGTCTTCTGGGATCGCACTAGCCACTTTTCGCTAGCGCTGGGGATCCTTCTGTCGCTTGTCCCTGTTTTCGTGTGTCTGTCTTGCCTGCTGCGCTTGCTGGAGGCTCGGTGAGGTAACCATTAAGCAAGCGCTCGCGTCCTCTGTTTCATGTTTGTCTGTTAATGGTTAGTTAGGCGTGCTTGTCTCTATTGTGCTTATCACGTGGAGACCGCGCATAACCGCGTGCACTGTTGCGAATGAGTGCGGTGTTCGCGGTTAGCTAGCGTTTGTTATTTTCCGTATCTCGTCATTGTATTATTTGCTGTGCCTTTGCTACTCTCGTGCTCCGCCTTGCTGTAACCTTGTGTCACGTCTGGCGATCGCACCTCTCGCGATCGCGTTCCTGCTTCTTATCTTCTGTGGTGTGTGCATAGTCGCGGGTTGGCGACTAATTTTATGCACACACACACAATCTGTCTCTGTTCTCACTCTCAATCGCTTCTCTTGCGATTGCATTTCTTCCCTTCGTACAATTCCTGTCTGGCGTGTGTGGTAGGGCAGAGGAGCTGTTCCTCTGCACTCCACAGCTCCACCTGCCGACAGGAATTTCCCTCTGCGGGTGCATAGCACCTAGCCTGGGTGTCCGCAATAATACGCTTGTGGAGGAAATCCGCCGCGTCAGCGCACGTCTGGTGCGCTGACCACGGAGACGATTCCACAATCGTTACACCACCTCACTGCATATAACAACTTTTTTTGTTGAGTGAACCCACCTCACTGCATCTAACTACCTTTACTGTTTAGTGAACCCACCTCACTGCATCTAACTACCTTTACTGTTCAGTGAATGCACCTCACTGCATATAACTACCTTTATTGTTCAGTGAACCCACCTCACTGTATCTAACTACCTTTACTGTTAAGTGAACCCACCTCACTGCATATAACTACCTTTTGTGTTCAGTGAACCCACCTCACTGCATCTAACTACCTTTACTGTTCAGTGAACCTACCTCACTGCATATAAAATGGACAAACCAGGTAGAGGAAGAGGTAGAGGCAGACCCAGAGGAAGGCCACCTGCCACCGGCAGGTCTGTACAAGGTGGTGTTGCTGTGATTTCGTGCAGACCTGGCCCAAAGTACAGTGCTCAGAAGAAGGCACGTGCCATCACTTCCCAAAATTGTGAGGACGTGGTTGAGTATTTAACACAGAACACCTCATCTCCCGCAGCCAGTGCCACCAGCGCTAGTACAAGCACCACATCCGCTGCATTTGACACTTCACAGGAGTTATTTGGTGGTGGTGGTGAAATCACTGATTCACAGCCACTACTGCAACAACAACAAGAAGGCGCAGGTACACCACCTCATAAGTCTGATTTAGGTAGTATGGACGTTACGTGTGAGGAGGGGGATGATAAACCACCTGATGTTGGTGCAGTTGTGGAGGTGTCTGAGGAAAGCTAAGCTGGGGAGGAGGATTATATTGACGATTATACGGATGCGACATATGTTCCCAATAGAGGAGATGACCAGGGGGACAGTTCAGAGGGGGAGTCAGAGAGGAGTAGGAGGAGACGAGTCCATGATAGAAGCAGAGGGAGCTCGTCCTCAGAAACAGTTGGGGGCAGTGTCCTGCACCATGTATCGCCAGCTATGGACACCCAGCCAACATGCCCTTCAATGTCAGCTGCTGATGCCACCGTAGTGCCATCACCCAAGGGGGGTTCAGCGGTTTGGAAATTTTTTAACATGTGTGTCTCAGATCGGAGCAAAGCCATCTGTTGTCCCTGCCAGCAAAAATTGAGCCGTGGAAAGGCCAACTCTCACATAGGGACAAGTGCCTTACGAAGGCACCTGGAGAAAAGGCTCAAACAGCTATGGCAAGAACACCTGAGGAAAAGCAGAACCCAAAAGACAAGCCACCCTCCTTCTCCTCTTCCTCCTTCAGGTGCATCATCTTATTCAGCCACCTTCTCCCTTGCACCTTCACAGCCATCCTCCTCCACACCGACTCTTCCCTTGAGCGGTTCCTTCTCCTCTGCCCACAGCAGTTGCCAGCTGTCCGTAAAGGAAGTATTTGAGCGTAAGAAGCAAATGTCTGCCAGTCATCCTCTTGCCCGGCGTCTGACAGCTGGCGTGGCGGAACTATTAGCTCACCAGCTATTACCATACAAGCTGGTGGAGTCGGAGGCTCTCTGTAAATTTGTGGCTATTGGGACACCGCAGTGGAAGATACCAGGCTGCAATTATTTTTCACAAAAGGCCATACCCAAACTGTACCGTGCAGTTGAGAGGCAAGTGGTGTCATCTATTGTGAAGAGCATTGGGTCAAGGGTCCACCTGACCACGGATGCCTGGTCTGCCAAGCATGGGCAGGGCCGCTACATTACGTACACAGCCCATTGGACCAACCTGGTGACCGATGGCAGCAAGCAGGGAGTACGTGGCTGCGCAGCGGACCAACTTGTGACACCTCCACGGCTTGCAGGCAGGCCTTGAAAAAACTCCAGCCCGTCCCCCACATACCCCTGTTGATCCAGAGGAAGGCGAAAAAAACCCCACAAGGCATGGTCCAATTAGCCCCAAAAGGGAAAAATTCCTTCCTGACTCCAGATGGCAATCAGATAAAATCCCTGGATCACAACAAGATGAAGGCGCTAAGCAAGTTACACCACCTCATATGTCTGAGTTAGGCGGCACTATGGACGTAAGGTGTGAGGAGGAGGATGATGAAATACCCGCTGTTGGTTCAGTTTTGGAGGTGTCTGATACAAGTGAAGCTGGGGATGATGATTATGATGATATGGATGTCACATGGGTTTCCAATAGAGGAGATGAACAGGGGGACAGTTCAGAGGGGAAGTCAGAGAGGAGTAGGAGGAGACGAGTTGCTGAAAGAAGCAGGGGGAGCTCGTCGTCAGAAACAGCTGGTGGCAGTGTCTGGTACCATGTATCACCACCTATGGACAGCCAGCCAACATGCCTTTCAACGTCAGCTGCTGACGCCACCATAGTGCCATCACCCCAGGGCTCAGCGGTTTGTAAATTTGTGTGTCTGCCTCAGATGAGAGCAATGCCATCTGTTCTCTCTGCCACCAAAAATTGAGCCGTGGAAAGGCCAGCACCCACATAGGGACAGCTGCCTTATGAAGGCACATGGAGAAAAAGCACATACTGCAATGGAAAGACCATCTGAGGAAAAGCAGCACACAAAATCAAAGCTATCCTCCTTCTCCTCTTCCTCCTTCAGGTGCATCATATTCAGCCATTTTCTCCCTTGCACTTTCACAGCCACCCTCCTCCACTCCGCCACTCACCGTGAGCGCTTCCTGCTCCTCTGCCAACAGTAGCAGCCAGGTATCCGTGAGAGAAATCTTTGAGTGGAAGAAGCCAATGTCTGCCAGTCACCCCCTTGCCCGGCATCTGACAACTGGCTTGGCAGAACTGTTATCTCTCCAGCTGTTACCATACCAGCTGGTGGACTCTGAGGCCTTCTGAAAATGTGTGGCCATTGGGACACCGCAGTGGAAGATACCAGGCCGCAATTATTTCTTAAAAAATGTGATACCCAAACTGCACCGTGAAGTTGAAAGGCAAGTGGTGTCATCTCTGGCACACAGCGTTGGGTCAAGGGTCCATCTGACCATGGATCCCTGGTCTGCCAAGCACGGTCAGGGCAGGTACATTACTTACACAGCCCATTGGGTCAACCTGGTGACCGCTGGCAAGCAGGGAGTAGGTGGCTGTGCAGCGGACCTAGTTGTGACACCTCCACGGCTTACTGGCAGGCCTGCTGCCACCTCCTATCCTTCTCCTCCTGCTACATCCTCTTCGCTGTCGTGCTCCTCCTCCTCCTTGGCTGAGTTGCAGTGCTACTCTACTGGTGCTGTGATCTCCTCTCCAGCTACACAGCCCCAGCTCCCCAAGGCCTATGCTGAATGCCAGGTACAGTGGTGTCACGCCATCTTAGACATGTTTTGCCTCAAAGCGGAGAGTCACACTGGAGCAGCTCTCCTGGCTGCTCTTAACAAACAGGTGGATCAGTGGCTGACCCCACACCAACTGGCAATGTGGTGTTTGATAACGGCAGCAATCTCATTTCGGCTTTGAATTTGGGAAAGTTGACATATGTACCCTGCATGGCACATGTGATAATAATTCAGATTTGTGTTATAACTATAGAAAAAGACAGCCCATATGCACAGCACCACTTTGGATCAATTGATAATGTAACAATATTTTTATTCCAAAAAAAATCTCACATAATATTTAATGACACAATGGGGAGTTCAATATATACATAAAAGCAATAAAAAAGACCACATAGTCCTAAAACACCAGCTGCAATAATTCATATATCCTAAACATATGTATGCGTATATACACACATAAATAAATGGAATAATTGCAATGGAAATAAATGCCAACTTGGTGGGCTGCAAATAAGAGCCCACCAGTGGTAGAACCCGGGTTCAGTACCTACATAAAGTGCACAATAATAAATACTAAATATAATTCATCCAAGAAACAAAGTGCTAAGTGCAAAACAATCATATACAATAGAAAAAACGGACTGCATAAATAATGGGAGCAGCCTAATAGATAAAGTGCATGAAAGGCAGAGAGTGAAAGTGAATAAAGAAATACTTAGCCCAGGACACTAGTGCAAGAAGCAGCTGAAGAAGACTGGGGTCCCCTCAGACATTCCACCAGGTTCGCGGGTGTCACTCCGCTTTGAAAGGAAGAGAGGACACCGTGTTGGTGAATGCCAGTCCGGCGTTTAAATAGTAAGAAGAGGGCGTATGCCGAGAGAGCGGACGTCGACTGGATATGACGTCATCGCTACTCGGACAAGATGGAGGAAAAAGGGAAGGCGGAAGAGACCACGCTGGAGCGCAGCATAGAGAGCCGGAAGGTGAGTAAAAAGACAGTTACCCAGGAAACCAATGCCCTAACAGAGACGGAGGAAGAGTACATAATAATACAACAATTATATGCAATAATATCTAATAATGCATCTGTACACACATATCTAGCAATATCCCAGGGGTATTCCTCACATAACATATATATGCATTAAATATTTATTTAACCAGCGAGCAAATCCATATTAAAACCCCTATTTAAAGGGCAAGTTTTTTGAAAAATGTTTTGAAAAATGTATTATAGAGGGTAAACGTAAAAAACTTATGAGAGACCGCCAGGACTATAATAATGGAGCAGCCTATAGGTGGAGGCATAGGGGTAATGGGAGGAGACGTAGAAGATACCCCAAACCTAGTAAGCCCAAACCCCAGGGGTATCCTAAACAGTTACCACATAATGGACATCATCCTAGGGTCCCAGTGCCCGGCGATCCAGCTTCAAATAGCGATTTTTTTTATCAGACAGCGATGTAGATGCAGAAAGCGAACAAGCAGGAGGCACAAAAACAGGGCCATTCAGGGATCCTCTAACTCCACGAGTGAAACGCTTGAGGGAGCAACAACACATGGATTAAAAGTAATAAACCTTACGAACTATGAATTAACTATGGCTGAGCAAAGTGTACTTACAAGGGGACTCACGTTTTCGCCTACTAAAGTCTGGATAAATTTGAAGTTTTAAAAAATGTGTATCTTTTTTGTAGGAAACTTGTATTCAAGAAATATTTTGAGGGAGGTACAGAGGCATCCCTACACATGGAGTCCCTGGATAGACAGGTCTTTGAGGACTTGATGGCATTAGTTATTACAAGAGAACCAGCAGAATGACTTGGTGAGTAATCGGTCGCACCTTTTTAGGCCCCTGATCTAAGTATACTATACCCTTTGGCTCCTGCCCAGTGGTAAAGATTTTCTTTGAGACAGTCTGGAAAGAGATTGAACGCTTACCAATTATTCCAAACCAGGGACAAAATTTGAGCAAAGTAGAACAGAAAGCCATAAAAAGTTTATCTGACAATGATTCCTTTTTAATCAAGGAATCGGTCAAAGGAGGGAATGTTGTTTTATGGCCTAAGGAGATGTACTTACAAGAAGCATACAAACTTACTATTTAAATGCCGGACTGGCGTTCACCAACATGGTGTCCTCTCCTCCTTTCAAAGCGGGGTGACGCACGCGAACCTGGTGGAATGTCTGAGGGGACCCCAGTCTTCTCGAGCTGCTTCTTGCACTAGTGTCCTGGGCTAAGTATCTCTTTATTCACTTTCACTCTCTGCCTTTCATGCACTTTATCTATTAGGCTGCTCCCATTATTTATGCAGTCCGTTTTTTTTATTGTAAATGATTGCTTTCCACTTAGCACTTTGTTTCATGGATGAATTATTGTAACAACTTTTGAGGAGGCAGCTGTGGCAAACCACGCCGCCACCGCAGCTGCCTCCATCTCCCTACCCTGCAGCGATCCCGTGCCTCGGGCATCTAGCACGCCAAGGACGGGTCTCCCTGTTGCACATAAGGCCGCATTGATGCATGTGCGTGCACACCGTCATGATCTTTATGCGGCCAGGAGATGTGTCAGCTGACCTGCGGGTCGGCTGACGTCTCGCCGTGCGCCCGCCGCTGCTGATTAGCTGGCAGCAGGGGGGCGTGCCTCAGGATCTCCTCGGGCTCTTAAGCCCGGAGGAGTCATTTGCAACTTGTCTGCTGTTGCGATCACTACGTGTTAGCGCTCAGACCTTAGTTAGATCTGGTGTGCTTTGATTCGGGAGGAAACCGGCGATTTCACACAGTGATAGGATTGTTCATTATATTGTTTATTACCTGTTTATGACTCTAGCTCATTTCTGACTATTTTTACTCTCTAGTGATTCTGTACCTTTGCCCATCTGATCTTGTTGCCGACTCTGTCTGAAAATCGTTACCTCTCTCTGCTCAGTGATTCTGTACTTTAGCCCTTCTGATATTGCTGCCGACTCTGCCTGTTAACCGTTACTTCTCTGCCTTCCGATTTTGTACTGTATCTGCCTGTCTGTTACCGACTCGATTAGTCTGACCTTTCTACTCACCAGTGAGCCCTTGTCACTGGTGAGGTGTTCGCTGTACTGACAGTGCCCACCAGCTCCTCTGGTGAGGGATAGTCAAATCTGCCAGTACTTACTGTTTGCACCAATCACTACACTCAGTACAATAAAGTTTGACTAAGGTCTCGATATTTCTCAGTGTTGCTATATTTGTATTATTGGTGATTCTGCAGATCACCATATAATCAGATATAGTATCTGCATTGTTGGTGATACTGCAGATCACCATATAATCAGAACTTTGTTATTACTGACACCAATCGTTACAAATATATTTAGTATTTATTATTGTGCACTTTGTATAGGTACTGAACCCAGGTTCTACCACTGGTGGGCTCTTATTTGCAGCCCACCAAGTTGGCATTTATTTCCATTGGAATTATTCTGTTTATTTTGGTGTGTATATATGCATACATATGTTTAGGATATATGAATTATTGCAGTTGGTGTTTTAGGACTATGTGGTCTTTTTAATTGCTTTTATGTATATATTGAACTCCCCATTGTGTCATTAAATATTATGTGAGATTTTTTTTGGGAATAAAAATATTGTTACATTATCAATTGATCCAGAGTGGTTCTATGCATATGGGCTGTCTTTTTCTATAGTTATATCTCTCTCAGTTGGGCCCTAAGCACTCTCTTATTTTTGTTAGTGTTGTGGACAAATTCTTTGATATTCTATTACTAAGGGTGGTTCTGTCCCTTATACCACCCTCTCGGTCCAGCACCTTACAATTCTTATTTGATGTTATTGAATTTTTATATATTATATTGTTGACACTGGGTGTGTTCAATATGGAGGGCTTCATTGATACTTTAGAGATTGGTTGAAATAGGAGATTTGAAACAGCTTTTTCTGGGGCTGGCCCTCAAAGTGTTAGTTGTGTTCCTGATGAAACAAAACAATTATGTAAAACGTTCAAAGATCTGAACAAAGCCTATCTTAAATTATGGTGGAACATACATAGTTTAAAACAATACTGTACAAAGAGGAAGGGATTTATCCCAGGGGCATTAGAGTCCAGATTTTTCCTGCCTGGGAGGTCACTGATGGTTACAGGGCCACCTGGGAGGAGGGTCTGGCAAAGTGCTCAGTTATTGCCATTGGTATGCTAATAGAGCATGATGAGAAACTAATGGCCAAGAAAAAGGTGGAGCTCAAGGCACTTGAGACCACACTAATGGGCCTCAACAGGAACACCACTATCCAGCCATTTCTTAGTCAATTAAAAATTGACATGGATAATTAAAAAAAAAAATTATTATAGAGGGTAAACGTAAAAAACTTATGAGAGACCGCCAGGACTAAGATAATGGAGCAGCCTATAGGTGGAGGCATAGGGGTAATGGGAGGAGACATAGGAGATACCCCAAACCTAGTAAGCCCAAACCCCAGGGGGATCCTAAACAGTTACCACACAATGGACATAATCCTAGGGTCCCAGTGCCCAGCAATACAGCTTCAAATAGCGATTTTTTTATCGGGCAGCGATGTAGATGCAGAAAGCGAACAAGAAGGAGGCACAAGAACAGGGCCATTCAGGGATCCTCTAATTCCACGAGTGAAACGCTTGAGGGAGCAACAACACATGGATTAAAAGTAATAAACCTTACGAACTATGAATTAACTATGGCTGAGCAAAGTGTACTTACAAGGGGACTCACTTTTTTATTTATTGCCCAAGGTACATAAAAATGCCATTTGTCCACCTGGCAGACCGATTGTGGCTGGAATTGGAAGTTTAACTGCTCCCTCTTGTGAATTTATAGATTTCTTCCTACAAAGACATGTGACCAGTTTGGAATCCTATTTGAGGGACAGCTCTGATCTGTTGAAAACTCTGGATGATCTCACAGCTGTACCAGGTACTCTATTGGTGTCATTTGATGTTGAGTTCTTATACACTAATATTTCACATGAATGGGCCCTAAAAACTATATCTTACTTCCTCAACATGGAGAGTAACCATCAAGGTGTCCTTAAGCAATTACTTTTGAAGTTGGCCGGTTTTGTTTTGAGTCACAATTATTTTTTATTTAATGGTAGCTTTTACAAACGGGTGTGTGGAGTAGCAATGGGCGTGAAATGTGCCCCCTCAATAGCCAATCTGTTTTTGGGCTATTGGGAACGGGAGATCGTCTTTGGGCCACCTTTGGAGGAGTTCCAGCCCTATATCATGGGCTGGCACAGATTTATTGACGATGTGTTCATGCTCTGGGGGGGTTCTATGGAGGACTGCGACAGATTTTTGAGTGTTTTGAATAATAATAACATGAATATTCATCTAACTAGGCATTTTTCCTCTACAGATATTGACTTTTTGGATATCAAAATCAAAATTGATGCAGATGGCTATCTCAGCATGGATCTGTTTCGCAAACCTACTTCGGTTAATTCTTTATTGGACTATCAAAGTGCGCATACCAAGCCTTTACGTAATAATATCCCTACTGGACAATTCCTCCGAGTACGTCGCATTTGTTCTAACACCAATGATTTCTCCTCACAGGCACGAGAACTATCAGATTGGTTCAAGGATAGGGGTTACCCCAGGCAGGTGATCTCACAAGCGTATCAAAGGGCTAAAGCCACAGACAGATCCCAGTTGCTACATCAGACATCAAGAACCACTAGTCAACTGGTAAGATTCAGCACGGTTTATAATAACCAATGGAGGGATTTGTATCGTATACTCAATGGATTATGGCCAACTTTATTGTCAAATACAACTATTGCACAATTTATTACACCAAATGCATCTATTTCAGCTAAAAGATGTCCTAGTCTTAAAGATATACTATGTTCGAGCTACTTCACTGAAGGAAGAAAGAGATGTAGAGGTTCCCTCAACCTCAAAGGCAGTTATCCATGTGGTGACTGCAATATCTGTATGTATATGCGGCCTCATGATTAAGGACACTAAAGGTATTGAACAATACAGGATTAATGGGTACATCAATTGTAGAAGTAGGGGGTCATTTATGCGATGACCTGTCCCTGTGGTAAACTATATGTGGGACAGACCAAAAATATGTTAAAAACCAGGATTCAACAACATTTATCCAAAATTAGATTGGCCCAACGAGACCTGGATAATGGTGAGACTTTGACACCAGTTGCATCCCACTTTCTCCTCACACATGGGGGCTCCACGGTGGGCTTCAAGGTGTGTGGTATAGATCAGATCAAATTGGGCATGAGGGGTGGCGAATGGCGATATTGTAAGGGCTTTACTTAAATGAGAGGCCAGGTGGACCTATCAGCTTGATAGTATGTCACCATCAGGCATGAATGAAGAAATTGATTGGTCTGGATACCTAGGATAGTGCTGTTTGTACAATGGTCAGTTGATACTGTTTTTATAATATGCATATATTTTGTTAATGATATTGTGCTTATATGCACTTATGTATATACCTTCCTTACTTATATTTACATCTGTTTCCTCTCTTTTGCATGTGCAGATCTGATTGTGTATTGCAATATGTTTATGCATCTGCCAAATCGTTTATATATGGACCTGTGTATGGATTCTGCCATTCTGATGGCCATGCTTGGATATGAAATGTCAGGACTTCATGTTATTATGGGACCCCATTTCCTTGGTCAATACAGGCCTCCTTACTTGTAATGTACCGTGTCCTTTTTGCATTACTTGTAATGGACACTTATTCCGGATTTTCTTGGACATTTATTCTGGATCCCCTCTTGGACTCTTTTGCCCCTGTTTTTGTGTTGCCCTGCCGTCCTTAATGGTATGCGAGGCAGCATGCAGACACATATAGGGATTTGAACTTGCCCTTTAAATAGGGGTTTTAATATGGATGTGCTCGCTGGTTAAATAAATATTTAATGCATATATATGTTATGTGAGGAATACCCCTGGGATATTGCTAGATATGTGTGTACAGATGCATTATTAGATATTATTGCATATAATTGTTGTATTATTATGTACTCTTCCTCCGTCTCTGTTAGGGCATTGGTTTTCTGGGTAACTGTCTTTTTACTCACCTTCCGTCTCTCTATGCTGCGCTCCAACGTGGTCTCTTCCGCCTTCCCCTTTTCCTCCATCTTGTCCGAGTAGCGATGACGTCATATCCGGTCGACGTCCGCTCTCTCGGCATACGTCCTCTTCTTACTATTTAAAAGCCAGACTGGCATTCACCAACACGGTGTCCTCTCCTCATTTCAAAGCAGGGTGACGCCCGCGAACCTGGTGGAATGTCTGAGGGGACCCCAGTCTTCTTCAGCTGCTTCTTGCACTAGTGTCCTGGGCTAAGTATTTCTTTATTCACTTTCACTCTCTGCCTTTCAAGCACTTTATCTATTAGGCTGCTCCCATTATTTATGCAGTCCGTTTTTTTCTATTGTATATGATTGTTTTGCACTTAGCACTTTGTTTCATGGATGAATTATATTTAGTATTTATTATTGTGCACTTTATGTAGGTACTGAACCCGGGTTCTACCACTGGTGGGCTCTTATTTGCAGCCCACCAAGTTGGCATTTACAGTATTTCCATTGGAATTATTCTGTTTATTTATGTGTGTATATATTCATACATATGTTTAGGATATATGAATTATTGCAGCTGGTGTTTTAGGACTATGTGGTCTTTTTAATTGCTTTTATGTATATATTGAACTCCCCATTGTGTCATTAAATATTATGTGAAATTTTTTGGGGAAATAAAAATATTGTTACATTATCAATTGATCCAGAGTGGTGCTGTGCATATGGGTTGTCTTTTTCTATAGTTATATCTCTCTCAGTTGGGCCCTAAGCACGCTCTTATTTTTGTTAGTGTTGCGGACAAATTCTTTGATATTCTAATACTAAGGGTGGTTCTGTCCCTTATACCACCCTCTCGGTCCAGCACCTTACAATTCTTATTTGATGTTATTGAATTTTTATATATTATATTGTTGACACTGGGTGTGTTCAATATGGAGGGCTTCATTGATACTTTAGAGACAGGTTGGAATAGGAGATTTGAAACAGCTTTTTCTGGGGCTGGCCCTCAAAGGGGTAGTGGTGTTCCTGATGAAACAAAACAATTATGTAAAACGTTCAAAGATCTGAACAAAGCCTATCTTAAATTATGGTGGAACGTACATAGTTTAAAACAATACAAAGAGGAAGGGATTTATCCCAGGGGCATTAGAGTCCAGATTTTTCCTGCCTGGGAGGTCACTGATGGTTACAGGGCCACCTGGGAGGAGGGTCTGGCAAAGTGCTCAGTTATTGTCATTGATATGCTAATAGTGCATGATGAGAAACTAATGGCCAAGAAAAAGGTGGAGCTCAACGCACTTGAGACCACACTAATGGGCCTCAACAGGAACACCACTATCCAGCCATTTCTTAGTCAATTAAAAATTGACATGGATAATTTTGAATTTTTTTTTATTATAGAGGGTAAACGTAAAAAACTTATGAGAGACCGCCAGGACTATGATAATGGAGCAGCCTATAGGTGGAGGCATAGGGGTAATGGGAGGAGACGTAGGAGATACCCCAAACCTAGTAAGCCCAAACCCCAGGGGGATCCTAAACAGTAACCACATAATGGACATAATCCTAGGGTCCCAGTGCCAAGCGGTACAGCTTCAAATAGCGATTTTTTTATCGGACAGCGATGTAGATGCAGAAAGCGAACAAGGAGGGGCGGCAGGAGGCACAAGAACAGGGCCATTCAGGGATCCTCTAACTCCACGAGTGAAACGCTTGAGGGAGCAACAACACATGGATTAAAAGTAATAAACCTTACGAACTATGAATTAACTATGGCTGAGTAAAGTGTACTTACAAGGGGACTTACGTTTTCACCTACTAAAAGTCTGGATAAATTTGAAGTTTTAAAAGATGTGTATCTTTTTGTAGGAAACTTGTATTCAAGAAATATTTTGAGGGAGGTACGGAGGCATCCCTACACATGGAGTCCCTGGATAGATAGGTCTTTGAGGACTTGATGACATTATTACAAGAGAACCAGCAGAATGACTTGGTGAGTAATCGGTCGCGCCTTTTTAGTCCCCGATCTAAGTATACTATACCCTTTGGCTCCTGCCCAGTGGTAAAGATTTTCTTTGAGACAGTCTGGAAAGAGATTGAACGCTTACCAATTATTCCAAACCAGGGACAAAATTTGAGCAAAGTAGAACAGAAAGCCATAAAAAGTTTATCTGACAATGATTCTTTTTTAATCAAGGAATCGGACAAAGGAGGGAATGTTGTTTTATGGCCTAAGGAGATGTACTTACAAGAAGCATACAAACTTACTATTTAAATGCCGGACTGGCGTTCACCAACACGGTGTCCTCTCCTCCTTTCAAAGCGGGGTGACGCACGCGAACCTGGTGGAATGTCTGAGGGGACCCCAGTCTTCTTGAGCTGCTTCTTGCACTAGTGTCCTGGGCTAAGTATTTCTTTATTCACTTTCACTCTCTGCCTTTCATGCACTTTATCTATTAGGCTGCTCCCATTATTTATGCAGTCCGTTTTTTCTATTGTATATGATTGTTTTGCACTTAGCACTTTGTTTCATGGATGAATTATATTTAGTATTTATTATTGTGCACTTTATGTAGGTACTGAACCCGGGTTCTACCACTGGTGGGCTCTTATTTGCAGTTCACCAAGTTGGCATTTATTTCCATTGGAATTATTCTGTTTATTTATGTGTGTATATACGCATACATGTTTAGGATATATGAATTATTGCAGCTGGTGTTTTAGGACTATGTGGTCTTTTTAATTGCTTTTATGTATATATTGAATTCCCCATTGTGTCATTAAATATTATGTGAGATTTTTTTTGGAATAAAAATATTGTTACATTATCAATTGATCCAGAGTGGTGCTGTGCATATGGGCTGTCTTTTTCTATAGTTATAGCTCTCTCAGTTGGGCCCTAAGCACACTCTTATTTTTGTTAGTGTTGCGGACAAATTCTTTGAAATTCAGATTTGTGTGTAAGTACCCAGGTGTACAGGACGTCCTGCAGCAGTCTAGGAAGGTGTGTGGGCATTTTAGGTGGTCTTACATGGCCATGGCACGCTTGGCCGATATTCAGCGAAGAAACAACTTGCCGGTGAGGCGCTTGATTTGCGATAGCCCAACTCGCTGGAATTCAACGCTTCTGATGTTTAACCGCCTGCTACAACAGGAGAAAGCCATCAACCAGTATCTCTACAACTACAGTAAAAGGACATGCTCTGGGGAGATGGGGATGTTCTGGCCGAAGTACTAGACACTCATGCAAAATGCCTGCAGGCTCATGCGGCCGTTTGAGGAGGTGAAAAACATGGTGAGTCACAGTAAAGGCGCCATCAGCGACTTGATCCCATTGTCAAAAACCTGAGCGGTTCTTGCCTTTTTCATGATTGCTAACTCAGTAGAGGACCAGCCTTTAAAGCGTTGCTATCATATAAATCCGGCATAGCTGGGTATGAACCCTCTATAACAGTAATTATAGATTGACGGTATACCTTGAAATGAATCAGAGCACTCAGTATATGATTTTATATTAAAAAAATTGTATTTGCTTATCATACAGCATATATACAAAATATGAACAGTTCCAAGTAGTGTTTCCTTCTAACAGTATTCCATCTCATCAAGGCTTTATAGCCAAGCGATCATCAATCTTCTAAGTACATTCAAAAAAGAATATAACAGGTAGAATAAGATCAAAAGTAGTCTCATCTGTATCAATAGCTGTGTATCTAGTAGCTGTGTAAAACTGGTAGTAATCTTCTTAAAGAAATAGCTTAAAAAAATAGCTTCTAAAAAAACTTCTTGCTAACATCTTAACAACACTTAATGCTGAAAAATTAATAAAGTAAATCACCTGAATATTAAGCATATTACCCCTTCTCTGTCATCTCTTCAGCATCTAGAACCACGTGTGGGAAGGCAGCTTCTCCCTCATGTGTCTTCTCAGGAGATTGTTGGGCTTCTGCCAACTATGAGCTTTCAGCTCCCACTTTTATAGTGATTGGATACAATATGGCTGCCTAATCTGGAATTTCCCTGGATCCCAGGTTCTGATTGGCTAAAGCTTCCGTGCGTCAATGCTTTATCATGTTTTGAATACCTAAATCATAATATGATTGTTTATAAATTCTGATTAGGTCATTTCTGATGCAGTTGATTAAAAATGGACGTCACCAGTCATCTTGTCTGCTGGTTGACTTTTTTCCCCAGACATTGAACTTATAAACTGTAAAAAATGTAATTTATGACGCATTTCTGATAATGTTCCCTTCTGCTAATTAGTTTGGAATGTGTCTGTTCTTTCCCAGAAATAAGATTGGTCAGGTTGACACTGTAACCAGACCTGTGAGAGTCTTAAGCAATTTAAGGCTTATTGAAACATACAAGTGTCATGATTCTGTTGCATTGGTGTGCAATGCAAGGGAATCGCAAGGAAGATTGCTCTGTCAGTATGCAAGAAACACTGAGACTGGAAATGTTGCACATTAAGTTCATGCACAGAGTTATGCAACTAAACAGTTACACAGCTTACAAACAAACAATCAGCATTAAGATCATGCAGAGAGTCAAACAAACAGGACGCATAAACAAGATTAAGTTTATGCAGAGAATCTGACCATCAGAATGCATACACCATTAGCATTAAGTTTATGCAGAGAATTACTCTATCAGGATGCATAAACAATCAGTATTAAGTTTATGCAGAGAATCATGCAGACATCAGGCAAGTAATATAAGCAATGGAGCAACTGGAAACTAACACATAATCAGAATATATCAGGTATTGCAGATGCTATGGACCCCCTGCATATAGGATAATATGCAAAGGTATCCAAGCATAACAATATAGTGTGCACACTGAACCCCAAACCTGACTAATATAAACACATAAGAATCATATACATTATATACAGCGACAAAGCATCAGAATATAATCGGCAGGCAACGGAACGTCAAACATGCAGGGTCAAACCAGAGATACAAACAAGATACAAATCGCTTAGGCAAAGGGTTAGTCAAAAACAGAAAACAGGTCAAACACGATAATTACAAATACAAAGCTGAGCAAGACAGGAAGGCTAGGACTCAGGATCAGGAACTGACTTTGATGAGCTAGCACAGAGTGGTCTGTAAAGGCAGCTTAAATAGTGTCCAAAAAGTCAGATGACAGAGTCCAGGTGATCACAGAGCTGCCCTCATTAAATCTGCAATAACAGTTCTTGTGAGTGAGACCTCTGCTGGTGGCAGAGGATACTTCCAGCAGTTTCAAACTCTGAGGACACAGATGACATCTGCTGGCGAAATGGAGGAAGTTCATCAATAGTTCAGGAAATTCGCCAGCAGATGCATTTTGTGACATTACCCCCTCCTCAAGGAGCGGTCTCCGAACGCTCCATATGAACTCACGTCCACCAGGATCCCAGGACATACTGGGCAGAAAGGCAAGGCCAAGGAGGGCATGGGCGAAAAAGTGTACAAACATAAACACGGTAACAGGCAAAATGATGGCCTGAGTAGATTCAGGGTCATCAGGTAACAAATGTTGAAGATCAAACTGGAGACCTTTAGGCAATGCAACAGCCCAAGATCCATGTGCAGAAGCAACAGGCAAGACATCCATAGGACTCCAGGATGTGCAAACTTCAGGTAGCATAGTAGACTGAACATCGGCAGGAACACCAGACTCGGAAGCAGCATCAGGAACTACAGGCTTGGGGGCCACAACAGGATCAACAGCAGACTTGGAAGTGGTAGCAGGAACAACAGAGTTGAAGGCCATAACAGGAACAACAGCAGACTTGGAGGCCACCGGAGGAACAGCAGCAGTCTTGGGAACCACTGAAAGGACATCAGCAGACTTGGAAGTCACTGCGGAAACATCAGATTGGGGAGCAGCCACAGGAACCCACGACTTGACAGGAACAGTAGGATCAAACGGCTTGGCAGGATCAGGCTGAGCAGGAGACCTGGCACCATCAGGCGGGATACTATCAGGGGTAGCAAACAGGATGCCCACGGAAGAAGCAGCAGGCAGGATGCCCTCAGGAGCGGCAACAGGCAGGATGCCCTCAGGAGCGGCAACAGGCAGGATGCCCTCAGGAGCGGCAACAGGCAGGATGCCCTCAGGAGCGGCAACAGGCAGGATGCCCTCAGGAGCGGCAACAGGCAGAATGCCCTCAGGAGAGGCACCAGACAGGAACTCATCCGGAACAGCAAACTTGGAAACAGCAGCTGGAACAGTGGAGTCGGAGGCAATAGCTGAATCAGCAGTCTTTGAGGCAACAACAGAATCATCGGACTGGAGAGCAGCCATAGGGTTACCGGATTCAGGAGCAGCAACAATATCACCAACCTTGGAAACAGCTGCAGAGTTCCCAGACTTGGAAGCGACAGCAGAGTCCCCAGACTTGGAAGCAACAACTGGAACAGCAGACTGGATACCCTCAGAAGCGGCAGCAGACTGGATACCCTCAGAAGCGGCAGCAGACTGGATATCCTCAGAAGCGGCAGCAGACTGGATATCCTCAGAAGTGGCAGCAGACTGGATACCCTCAGAAGCGGCAGCAGACTGGATACCCTCAGAAGCGGCAGCAGACTGGATACCCTCAGAAGCGGCAGCAGACTGGATACCCTCAGAAGCGGCAGCAGACTGGATACCCTCAGAAGCGGCAGCCGCAGCAGACTGGGTACACTCAGAAGCAGCAACAGAGTCACCAGACTTGGAAGCAGGAGCAGAGGTCTGTGACATCTGAGCAGTAAACTGGAAAACTTCAGGTAGTGCTGCAGGCGGATTAGCGACAGACTGAATAGTCTCGGACAGGGTAGCAACAAAAGTCTGTGAAGGCTGGGCAGCAGCTTGCATAACCTCAAGCAAAACAGAAGACGGGATAACTTTAGGCAAGTTAACCGGTTGGGACGCTTCAGACAGGACAGCAGACTCAGTAGTCTCAGACAGGACAGCAGACTGTGTAACCTCATGGATCTGGACCTTTGGTTGAGCACTTGGCTGGGCCGTTGGCTGAGCGCTTGGCTGGACCGTTGGCTGAGATCCCAATACAGTCTGTGCGGACTGGCACTGGAACTGTGTGAACTGAGCCTGTGCGGACTGAGAGCAAAGTTCTGCAGGCAAGGAGCAAAGTTCTGCAGGCAAGGAGCAAAGTTCTGCAGGACTGGATACTGCAGGATGAACATGCTGGGGCTCTTCAGGCCTGCCAGGCTGACCCACTGTCAGCAAATCTAGTCCATGAAAGAGTCCACAGAGAAAGGCGAGGGACTGCTCAGGACTGACTGGAGATTGCTGAGGACACAAATCAACTGGAGTCTGTATGGAGCTGCATGGAGTCTGCACCGACTTGGATGGAGGCTGCACACGACTGGAATCGGCTGGAGGCTGCTCACAACTGGAATCGGCTGGAGGCTGCACACGACTGGAATCGGCTGGAGGCTGCACACGACTGGAATCGGCTGGAGGCTGCACACGACTGGAATCGGCTGGAGGCTGCACACGACTGGAATCGGCTGGAGGCTGCACACGACTGGAATCGGCTGGAGGCTGCACACGACTGGAATCGGCTGGAGGCTGCACACGACTGGAATCGGCTGGAGGCTGCACACGACTGGAATCGGCTGGAGGCTGCACACGACTGGAATCGGAGTTGGTAGGAAATATTTTTTTCTTCTTTTTGTTTTTGGATGATGACTTATTTTCTAATGATCTTTGCCAGGACCAAGGTGTAGTTCTGACTGCAGTTTGCAAGGAAGTAGGTCTCCTTTGACGGTTGGAACCTGACAAGACAGAGTCTTTATAACTGGTTGCTAAGGGCAACGGACACGTTGGGTCTCCCTTAGTAACAGGTGTGACTTTAACTGCTGCAGATTGTGAGTTCTGGCCAGAGGTGAGTACAGAGTTAACAGAGGAAGGAGAAACATGAAAATGAGAAGACAGAACCCTTTGCCAAGCGATTATTAAGGCAGAAGCAGCTTCAGGCTTACAAAGTCCATTCGCACACATGGATTTAACACTTAGCAAACACTTGGTTACCAATTCCTCACTTTGTTTGCAATAAAATTCCATAAAACTTGTCCTGTCATCATTTAAATACCAGTAATAAGCATCAATCTCTTCAGCAGTCATATCAAAACAGGCTTGACTTTTGCAGATGCCTTGATCAATGGAGTCATTCAAACCACTCAGGTATGCATCAGCATGCGGTTTAACAGGCTTAGAGGAAAAATTAAGAACACAATCCCTGTCACTTTTAACACTAGAAAATTTACTGGATCTGACTGAACTATGATTGATTACTGAGTACGGCATAAACTGACTGCCAGAATCATCAGAAGGAGGGAAATTTTCACGCAATAGATCTTTCCAGATATCAATTAAGGGAGCCACAAAGTGATTCATACAAACCCCCATATCAACTAAAGCGGATGCAGAATCTATGCATTCATTCAAAAAGTTTTCACTGGTATCAAAGTAATAATCAATAAATGATTCCTCATCACATTCCATCTCAAAAACTAAGGCCTCTATTTCCCATTTTTCAAAAGGAGGATCCCATGAACTCTTGTCATAGGCAGATTCATTATCCAGAGCATAAGTTTTAGGGTGAACGGTCTGCATGGAGGTGGCTGGAACATTATTTGGTTTGCTCTGGTTTAATACTGCTGTGGGAATTTTGCAGGGAAGAGGAACTGGCAAGAATTTGTTTACAGAGGCTTGATAAATTTGGTAGGTGGTGGGAGACTTCATAAATTCAAGAGTGTGTAGAATTTTTAACAAAGGCTGAAAATCAGATTCAAGGAATTCTCCCTGCTGGACATATGAATTGATCTGCCTAATACTTTGCACCAAATCATCATATGAATATTCATAAAACTTATCAAAACAGAAACTCTCATCATCCTCAGCCAAACAGCAATGATATTCGATATTTGCATGATTCCATTTAATTCCCATGGCGGCAAACCTACTCTCAGTATTTCCTGGTGACAGAATTTTTGGCTAGCTCATCTGTCATGATTCTGTTGCATTGGTGTGCAATGCAAGGGAATCGCAAGGAAGATTGCTCTGTCAGTATGCAAGAAACACTGAGACTGGAAATGTTGCACATTAAGTTCATGCACAGAGTTATGCAACTAAACAGTTACACAGCTTACAAACAAACAATCAGCATTAAGATCATGCAGAGAGTCAAACAAACAGGACGCATAAACAAGATTAAGTTTATGCAGAGAATCTGACCATCAGAATGCATACACCATTAGCATTAAGTTTATGCAGAGAATTACTCTATCAGGATGCATAAACAATCAGTATTAAGTTTATGCAGAGAATCATGCAGACATCAGGCAAGTAATATAAGCAATGGAGCAACTGGAAACTAACACATAATCAGAATATATCAGGTATTGCAGATGCTATGGACCCCCTGCATATAGGATAATATGCAAAGGTATCCAAGCATAACAATATAGTGTGCACACTGAACCCCAAACCTGACTAATATAAACACATAAGAATCATATACATTATATACAGCGACAAAGCATCAGAATATAATCGGCAGGCAACGGAACGTCAAACATGCAGGGTCAAACCAGAGATACAAACAAGATACAAATCGCTTAGGCAAAGGGTTAGTCAAAAACAGAAAACAGGTCAAACACGATAATTACAAATACAAAGCTGAGCAAGACAGGAAGGCTAGGACTCAGGATCAGGAACTGACTTTGATGAGCTAGCACAGAGTGGTCTGTAAAGGCAGCTTAAATAGTGTCCAAAAAGTCAGATGACAGAGTCCAGGTGATCACAGAGCTGCCCTCATTAAATCTGCAATAACAGTTCTTGTGAGTGAGACCTCTGCTGGTGGCAGAGGATACTTCCAGCAGTTTCAAACTCTGAGGACACAGATGACATCTGCTGGCGAAATGGAGGAAGTTCATCAATAGTTCAGGAAATTCGCCAGCAGATGCATTTTGTGACAACAAGGCTTCTAATATACTTATTTAAATATAAAGCATATTATATAATTCTTCTCAAAACAATTAATCATATAGGATATAACTGCACATTAAAATTTAATAATATAAAATCATGTTCTATATATTTGCCTTTCTTATGAATAAATATAATAACTTCAACTGGCAGATGCCAGCATTTCACCATCTTTAACTAGTTGGGAAAACCCCTTCTTTGTTTTATATTTTATAAGGCCTGTTCCCATTCCCAAAACATCATGTGTTATCAGCTAGCTGAGACTAGAACACGTCAACAATCCTCCAGAATCATAACAATCTCACGAGAATGTTTTACTGTCTCATCTACCACTGGTAGAATCCAGCTTTTAACTGTATTTCAAAGTATTAAACTCTATTATTTGTAATTATGGGGTTTAACGATAACTATTTCTTTCTTTAGAAGGACTGCATTGATTATTAATATTTAGATTAATAATATTTATGTGTAATAACTGAGCAAATGTATGTATGTATGTATGTATGTATGTATATATATATATATATATATATATATATATATATATATATATATATATATATATATATATATATATATATATATATATATATATATATATATATATATATCTGCTGCAGTAATGTGAGTTTTAAACTTGCTTTCTGTCTTTTACACAGAAGCATCTTTCAAATGTCAAGGCCGCAGACAAGCGCACTAACATAAACGAGAATGTTTTAGTGTCTGTAACTAAAATAATATTATACGATTCACAGCCTGGAAAATGCTGAGATGTCTCAGAGCAATATAAAGAAGTACCCCAACTTTACAGTTTACAATGAAATGTTGCATAGCACATTAAAACTTAAAACATACACATATGACAGCTTTACCTGCATAAATAAAACTGCTAGAATTCTGACACCATATGCTTTCTTCCTGCAGCGCCCCGTGCGTAGAGTGGTGGATCAAGCTGTAGAGGAGCGTGAACAGGAACAGGAAAAGGAGGAAGAGTTGTAGGATCAATTCTCAGCAGAACCACAGAGGAGGGGTGAGGAGGAGGAAAATTTGGGTGGGGAAGAGGAGTCAGATGATGAGAAAGGTGGTTTTTTTTTTAAGAGGAGGCGGAAGAACAACCGCAGCAGGCGTCGCAGGGGGTTTGTGCTTCTCAACTTTCCCGTGGTATTCTTTGTGGCTGTGGGGAGGAGGATAACTAACCTGACATCACTGAGGAAGAGCAAGAGGAGATGGATAGTACGTCTGCATTCAAATTTGTGCAGATGGTGGCTTTCATGCTGTCCAGCCTGTTGAGGGACCCCATATAAAAAAACTCAAGGTAAATCACCTGTACTGGGTGGCCACGCTGCTAGACTCTCGGTATAAGCACAAAGTGGTGGAGATGTTATCAACTCACCTGAAAGCAGAAAGGATGCAGCACTTGCAGAACAAGCTGGCAACTATGCCTTACAGTGCGTTTAAGGGTGATGTCACAGCACAACGGAATAAAGGTACCACTGCCAGTAATCCTTTCCCCATGTCCACGCAGGCAAGGACAGGATGCTCCAGCGATCTCATGGTAATGTCAAACATGCGGACATTTTTTAGTCCAACGCCTCGCCTTAGCCCTTCTGGATCCACCCTCCACCAATGCCTCGACCGGCAGGTAGCCGACTACCTGGCCTTAAGTCTGGATGTAGACACTATGAGCAGAGATGAACCACTGGACTACTGGGTGGGTGCACAGGCTTGACCTGTGGCCAGAGGTGTCCCAAATTGCCATCCAACTTTTGTCTTGCCCTGCCTCAAGAGTCCTGTCAGAAAGGACCTTCAGCGCAGCTGGAGGCATTGTCACTGAGAAGAGAAGTCGCCTAGGTCAAAAAGTGTTTAGTACCTCACCTTTATCAAAATGAATGAGGCATGGATCCCGGAGGGCTACTGCCTGCCCAAAGACTAAGTCAGTGTTAGGATTGCGGGATAGGAGCTGTTGACCGCCCGACTGTGTTACGGACCACCCAAGCACAGAGTCTAAGTGACCACAGGTCTTCACCCACGACCCCTTGAGGGGGAAGCAGGACCACAACCCTTTGAGAGGGAAGTGGAACTTCGCTGCCTAGTGCCCACCAGGTTGCGCTCAGGATAGTCCCGCAGTGGTTTGGAGAACAGGGGATGACTCGATGTGGAGAGCCAGGCAACTGAGTATCGAGGTTGAGGTACAAGCCAAGGTCAGGGCAGGCGGAGATCAGGAAGGTCGGAGACAGGCTGGAGGTCAGGGCAGGCTGCAGACAGATGTAATCGGTAACACAAGCCAGGGGTCGAGACGGGCAGCAATCAGGAGTAGTCGGGGTCACAAGCCAAAGGTCAATATCATGAATACAACAGAATATAATAGCAGGTTCACAGGTACAAGCTGCAAGAACTAACAGCACTGCTGTAAGGGGCAGAGCTGTTTAAATAGAGGCTTGGGCGCCAAAATTAACGCCTGCACATGCGCGCAGCGCGCAGCACAGAGCGCGCAACCTTATGCGCGCACTGCGCATGCGCGCGTGCCATGACAGGAAGCAGGGACTACAAATCCCAGCGTGCTCGCGCGCGCGTATTGGCACGCCCGTGGAGACGTTGGAGAGAACCAGGATGGTAAGCATGACATTGCCTCCCCCCCCTAGAGGCAACCTCCGGGTGCCTTCTGGACGAGGTCTCTCAGGAAACTTGGTGTGAAACTGCTTAATCAATCTTGGTGCATGTATGTTTCTAGAAGGTTCCCAGGAATTCTCCTCAACACCAAACCCCTTCCATTTTACCAGATACTAAAATGATCTTCCTCTTCTTCTACAGTCCAAAATCCTCTCTACTTCATATTCCTCATGACCATCAAGTAACACGGGAGGAGGAGGAGAAGGAGAGCGATTAAAACTATCAGGCACCACTTTCTTAAGACAGGAGGTATGAAAAACTGGGTGTAAGTTCATAGAGCTTGGAAGTTTCAGCTTGAAAGCCACTGAGTTAATGGCTCTTTCGATGGGAAAAGGACCCACAAACTTAGGGCCCAGGAAGGACAACGGAGATGTAGATTGTTAGTAGATAACCAAACCAGGTCACCAGGGGAAAGACTAGGACCCTCTTCACGCTTCTTATCAGCCCAAAGCTTGGATCTTTCTTAAGATTCCAGTAGAACAGATTGCATTTTCTTGAAATTTTCCACTAAAAAAATTAGCCTGTCTTGAACAGTAGGGACTGAAGACTCAGCTACAATTCCAGGTAAGTGTACAGGGTGATAGGCAAAATTAGCAAAAAATGGAGATTGTTTAGTGGCAGCGTGGACAGTGTTGTTATAAGCAAACTCGGCTGTAGCAAGTAGATTGGACCAATCGTCCTGGGAAGCAGAGGAAAAACAACGTAAATATTGTTTGAGTGTTTGGTTAGTCCTCTCAGTCTGGCCATTGGTCTGAGGATGGTAACTAGAAGAGAGGTAAGAATTCATGTTCAAAAGTCTGCAAAGTTCTTTCCAGAACCTAGAGGTGAACTGTGTTCCTTGATCAGACACAATCTCAGAAGGGAGTCCATGGAGATGGACAATCTCTTTTAGGAACATGAGCCATTACAGCAGCGGAGGGAAGCCCCTTTAAAGGCACAAAGTGGGCCATCTTGGTAAAAGGATCCACCACTACCAAGATGGTGGTAAACCCTTCAGAAGGAGGTAATTCGACTATGAAGTCCATGGCTATCTTGTCCCAAGGTCGTTCTGGAACGGGTAATGGGTTAAGTAGACTCCAGGGCTTGGATCTGGAACTTTTTGATCTGGCACAAGTCTCACAGGAGTATACAAATTGTTTACAGTCCTTGGACATGGTTGGCCACCAGAAACTTCTCCTGAGAAGTTCCAAAGTTCTTGTAACTCCAAAGTGTCCTGCTAGTTTGTGATCGACACAGCTGGCAAGCACAGTCTGACGGAGTTAGGAAGGAATAAAGACTCTATCTTCGTGTAGGAAAAGGCCATCTTGAAAAACCAGGTCAGAAGGAACTCCCTGTGCAGGTAAAGTAGAGGTGATCTGCTTGATCCGAGCCAATAACCCAGTTTGGAGAAGAAGAAAGTGATTGGCTGAGAGGATGGTGTCGGATACAAGATTGGCTGCAGAATCATCAGGGAACATACGTGAAAGTGCATCCGCTTTGGCATTCTTGGAACCAGGATGGAAAGTTAAGTGGAAACGAAATCTGGAGAAGAACAAAGCCCAGCGGGCTTGTCGAGGCTTCAACTTCTTGGCTGAACGTAAATACTCCAAGTTCCTGTGGTCTGTAAATATAAGGATTGGATGCATGGCTCCTTCTAACAGATAGCGCCATTCTTCTAGAGCTGCTTTGATTGCTAAAAGTTCTCTGTCAGCAACATTGTAATTCTTCTCTGAAGGACTGAGTTTCCTAGAAAAGAAAGCAATTGGGTGAAGGACGGTCTTAGGGCCAAACCGTTGGGAGAGAATGGCCCCTACTGCAACCTCCGAGGCGTCTACCTCCAGGACGAAAGCTCGGGAAGGATCTGCATGCTTGAGGATAGGAACAGAAGTGAATAACGATTTTAATTCTTTGAAGGCAGACTGGGCTTCAGAAGTCCATCTAAACGGAAGATTGACCTTAGTCAGGAGTGTAATAGGGGCAACAGTCTTAGAGAAGTTCTTGATAAATCTCCTGTAGAAGTTGGCAAATCCTATGAAACGTTGAACTGCTCTGCGGTCTGAAGGTACTGGCCAGTCCAGGATAGCAGACACCTTCTTGGAATCCATTTCTATACCTTCAGAAGAAATTTGAAGACTCAGGAACTGGATAGTGTCTAGCTCAAACTCGCACTTCTCTGGCTTAGCATAAAGTTCATGTGTGCGTAGACGGGAGAGGACTCGTTTGACATGGATCCGGTGTTCCTCTAATGAAGATGAAAAGATGAGGATATCATCAAGATAAACAACGAGGAAATCATCAATAAAGTCTCTTAACACATCATTGATGAAACACTGAAAGGTTGCTGGAGCGTTACAGAGGCCAAAGGGCATGACCAGGTACTCGAAATGTCCATAACGGGATCTGAAGGCAGTCTTCCATTCATCTCCTTCCTTGATTCGTACCAGATTATAGGCTCCCCTTAAATCAAGTTTGGTGAAGACTTTGGCAGACCGTAATCTTTGGAATAGTTCAGACATCAAGGGTAGTGGGTAGCGATCCTTGATGGTAATTTCATTGAGAGCTCGGTAATCAATACACGGTCTAAGAGAGCCGTCTTTCTTTTCCACGAAGAAGATACCTGCACCTGCTAGGGAGGTGGAAGGTCTGATAAAACCTTTCTTGAGATTTTCCTCGATGTATTATTTGAGTACCTGTGACTCTGGTTCAGAAAGAGGATAGACTCTGCCGTAAGGAATGGCTGCTCCAGGCTGAAGGTTCACCGGACAGTCATAAATACGATGCGGGGGAAGAGAATCAGCCCCTTTCTTGTCAAACACATCTAAATAATCATGATAGACTGCGGGGATCAAGGAGGCCTTCTCGGAGTTAGTGCAGAGTAGACGGCCGATGCTTGGAAAGCAGAAATGGGAGCAGTAGGAGGAGTTGAAGAAAACCTCCCCGGAAGCCCAATCAATCAGTGGATTATGACTCTTGAGCCATGGCATTCCCAGAATAGCAGGAAACAGCGGGGAAGGAATCAAATTGAAACAGAGGTATTCCTGGTGATCATTCTTGATAGTAATCAGCAGAGGGAATGTCTATAAAGTAACTGGACCGGAATGAATAGATGATCCATCGGCAAGCTGGACAAGTAAAGGTTTATTCTTTTGGCGGATGGGTAGCTGAAGTTCTTGAGCAAGATGAAGGTTGAGGAAACAGGAGCAGGCTCCAGAGTCTACAATGGCCTTGAGATTAACGTTCTTTCCTCTGGGACCCTGTAGAAGGAGAGAAAGAGGAATGTGAGCCGAGGAGGCTAAGGGACTGTGGAGTTCCATTGAATGAGAGGAGTCAGGCTTACTTAAAGGGCGGACTGGGCAATCCTGAAGAAAGTGTCCTGTAGCTCCACAGTACAAGCAGAGGTTGGCAGCTCGGCGTCGTTGTCTCTCCTCGGGAGTCAGTGGAGAATGGGCAAGACCCAATTGCATGGGCTCAGGCTCATCCATTGTCAAGGTGTTAGAGGCTGCAGAGGAAGAGGAGGATGGTAATGGAGCTGGAAGAAACCAAGAGGTACGAGACATTCCGGCTCTTTCTTGACGTCTCTCCCTCAGGCGTCGGTCGATCTGAATGGAGAGCTGGATAAGTTCTTTGAGGGTGGCTGGAATCCCCACACGGGCAAGTTCGTCTTTTACAGCTTCTGATAGACCCAAACGAAACTGGGACTTGAGTACTGAGTCGTTCCAGTCCAGATCACCAGACCAACGACGAAAATCAAGGACATACTCCTCTACGGACCTTCGACCCTGGCGAAGGGCACGTAAGGCGGCATCAGCTGAGGCTTCTTTACTGGGAACATCATATAGTTCAGCCATCGCTTCAAAGAGTGACGTGGAAGTCTGCAAACACACATGACCTTGTTCCATTAACCGAAGGGCCCAGGCCTGCGGTTCTCCTTGAAGAAGGGAGATGATAGCACCAACTCGAATACCTTCATCAGCGTAAGTTCGGGGTAGCAAGGAGAAGTGTAGGTAGCAAGCGCTTCTAAAAAGTCTAAACTGGCTTCGGTCACCAGAGAAGCGTTCCGGAAGAGGCAACTTAGGTTCAGGAGCAGGTGGCTCAGGATTTGCAGGTAGCTGAGCAGGAATGATGGCAGGAGCTGGAGCTGGAGCTGGAGCTGAGGCAGAATCAGCAGCGGTTCCCGAAGCCGGTAGATTGGCAAATTGGCCACGAATCTCAGCACAGTCTCTCTGGACCATTTGCACAGACTGGGTCAGTTGCTGCACCAAATCACAAAGGGCATCGAACAACGTTCGCTCTCCAGAGCCGTCCATAATGGCTGTTAGTTACTGTTAGGATTGCGGGATGGGAGCTGTTGACCGCCCCACTGTGTTACAGACCACCCAAGCACAGAGTCTAAGTGACCACGGGTCTTCATCCACGACCCCTTGAGGGGGAAGCAGGACCACAACCCTTTGAGAGGGAAGTGGAACTTCGCTGCCTAGTGCCCACCAGGTTGCGCTCAGGATAGTCCCGCAGTGGTTTGGAGAACAGGGGATGACTCGATGTGGAGAGCCAGGCAACTGAGTATCAAGGTTGAGGTACAAGCCAAGGTCAGGGCAGGCGGAGATCAGGAAGGTCGGAGACAGGCCGGAGGTCAGGGCAGGCTGCAGACAGACGTAATCGGTAACACAAGCCATGGGTCGAGACGGGCAGCAATCGGGAGTAGTCAGGGTCACAAGCCAAAGGTCAATATCAGGAATACAACAGAATATAATAGCAGGTTCACAGGTACAAGCTGCAAGAACTAACAGCACTGCTGTAAGGGGCAGAGCTGTTTAAATAGAGGCTTAGGCGCCAAAATTAACGCCTGCGCATGCACGCACATCGTGCAATGCCGCACGCGCCATAACAGGAAGCAGGGACTACAAATCCCAGCATGCTCGCGCGTGCGTAAGGTCACGCCCGCGGAGACGCTGGAGAGAACCAGGACGGTAAGCATGACAGTCAGTCCACACACAGCATCTCTGCCTGCATGCCGTGTGACTGCCTGCCCCAAGACTAAGTCGCTCCCCACACAGCATCTCTGCCTGCAGGCCCCTTGATTGCCTTCTCCGCCACCATCAACAGGGTCCAGGACTCCAGGCGGATTCCTGAATTTTTGAGGCCACTGCTAGCAGCGGCCGCTAACAAAACCAATAACAATTTTTTTCTGGTGTGTGTATATGCCTGCCTAATTTTTCTGGCTGCAGTGCAGCAGCAACAACAAAACAAAAGGTATGTACATGTGTCAATTCCCCTTCGTGATCGTTACCTAGCCGCGGTGAAGGGGCTTGCGTATCACAATGAAGCAATGACCGCCGTCTATATGAGTGTATCGGGAGGGCACACCCAAAATAATAAGGTTGTTGCTTCATTGTGGACGGACCAAATTCGATCAGCTGGACAGTCACTGTTGTTCTGTCATTGAGCTACCACAGCCCGGCGACCATATGGGCTTGAAAACCGTTATCGCCTGCACTCTCGCCATGGTGCGCACCAGTCCAGCACGGCCATCACTACACAAACAGCTGTTTGCGGTGCAGTACACAGTGAGTTTTTCTGTGTGAAGCAGTACACTAATTACAATACCTGATTGATGTATATGTTACGACCAAAGCCAGAAATTGACCATGACCAATTCTAAAATTGGCCGGCCATTTCTAGAACTGACCGATTTGACGTCGGCTAAAGTCCAAAATGCTGTAAATTTCTGACATTGGCCGGCCAGTTCTAAAATGGCCAAAGTCAGTCGGCCAAAGTCCAAAATGCACAAATCTCCATTTCGCGTTGTGATCGGCCAGAACCTGAAGTGACCAGACAGTACTGATACATAGGGGTGATAAGGGGAAAAAAATCACTTGTCACCTTGCTGCTAATGGTCCACAGCATCCCAGAAAAGTGGAGTCGGAGTCAGATTACATTGCACACCATCTTTCAGAGGGAACGTTGTTCTAGCATGATTCCGAATGGCAGAGTCTATTACTGGTTTTTCCCCTCACAGCTGTGTGAAAGCTGTGCAACCGCAGCATGTGTGTGTGAGGAGCGAGAGACAACCTCTCCCGCTCCCTCTCTGCTGAGTCTGGCTCAATCATATATATCAGCATATAATTGGCTGGCAGCTATTACCTAGCAATGGTTAAACAGTGTGCGCTATGCCTGGGAGAGGAAAGAGGCTTGCGATGTGTGCAGATCTGCGAGGAGATTGCAGGTTGGATCAGGTTTCTACAGGCTGCAGTCTGAAGTTCATTGAGTGAATGAGCCAGCTCTAAGAGCCGATGCTTTGATGTGAATGTTACCTCCTCCGACTCTCTGCACAGAGAATCAGGTGGGGCTACTGCTAGAAGCGGAACAACAATGTGGGGGACAGCGGGACGGGGGACTTGGAGAGTTTCGGAACTTGGCCGGCCACATTTAGTCAGAACGTGTTCTGGGTGGCCAAAGTCCAAAATTAGGCAGCATTTCGTGTATTGGCCACTTCAGACGGCCACTTCACGTTGTGACCGGCCAGAACCCGAAGTGGCCAGACTTCGGGTTCTGGTCATAACATATACACATGCAAGATGTTTTAAAGCACTTTAGACCTCCAATTTAGCAATAAAATGTGATTTCTGCCCTTAAACCCTGCTGTGCGTAAAATCCAGATTTTTCCCCGGGACTTTTGGTGTGTATTCCTCGCCGCCATGCCCCCCTCCAGGAGTTAGACCCCTTGAAACATCTTTTCCATCACTTTTGTGTCCAGCATAAATGTTTTTAGTTTTCAAAGTTCGCCTCCCCATTGAAGTCTATGGCGGGTTTGAAAGTTTGCACGACGCGCAAAGCAGAACTTTTCAGGAAGTTCGCGTTCGAGGTTTGCGAACCTAAAATCGGAGGTTCGAGCCATCTCTAATTATTGCACACCCTCAAATAACAATCCGTGCAGAAAATACAAAAATGTGAACAATGCAAAACCATGAAAAAATACAAAATGCTAAAATACAACGATATACACGGCCAAAAAGTGCTTAGTGCTAGTAGTGTCAGCAAAGTAAAATGCTTATACAAAAATGATGAACTGTTCAAAATACAGCCAAAGTGCTGCTGAGGGACAATAATTATGATAGTTTTATACAAATAAAGTGCAAAGTAGTGCTATTGCTTACCAGTGTAGGATTGCTGCTGCATATAGAGAGAAGGAGGAAGACGTCTTGCGCGTTCGCAGCATGCGGCTACTTCCATGGAGGCTGAACTAGGAAGTGTCGGGAGCCTTATTATGCGCTGCTGCCCTCTCGTGATATGACGTGGCCACGTAGGGCAGGGCGGAACTGCATGCAGTGACATCAGTCCGCGCTGTCCCTGATCGAGCTTCCATGAGCTCCAAACGGCGCACTGTAGCTGATCTAAGTCTATATGCAGCTATAATAACTACAATAGTAAATAAGTACAAAATACAGAGAACTTGTGTTTAAACAATCAAAATGTCTGCACTGTATATGCAAATCCAAAAAGGTTCTTGAACCATGTATTATAAAGGCTCTATGGACAGAATGGTCACACAGTCTCCTCTTGTGGTCAAAAAAGATTACAATACTGAAGTATATAAAACTGGACACTAGGATACAGTCAGTGTCAGTCAGCACTGCAGCATCTCTATCACTTCTACTGCTGCTGCGTTTGAGTGTGTGGCAGGCAGTGTCTTATTGTGTCATTTGCTGTCACTCTCCTGTAAGTGCTCATTTACTGTGACAAATATCAATTGATGTATTGGCGCTCGTAAATTGCATCAGATTTGGTTGCCAACTCTTGCGCCTGTACATAAAATAAATGTCACCTTTAATAAAATAATCAGATATTAAACAGATGTACAATGCAACCCCATCCACACCTGAAAAACCTGCAGTCAGCGTGACTAATCCAGCAGCAATCTTAGATCTCCCATATCCATAGATTAAACTTACTGAACCATATTACTGCTACCAGTTTCATGCATGAATATCGTTGGCAGTATTAACTGTTTATACTCTAGATAGTGCACTATCTTTGTAGTTAATAAATTCCTGCACCGCTTTTCATCCAGAACTGTCTTCTTTAAAAACTTGATTAAAAAGGTTATAGATCGTAAGCAGATCACTCCAAAGTGTTAATACACTAAATGATTATAACTTTCAGTAGGGAGTCCTTAATAAAATATCCTCTGTAACAGATAAAATCCGTGTGTCACTCAGCCTGTGACACGTAGAAAGTTTGGCAGGCTCCTTTATAGTAAGAAACCAGCTCGTCATATACAGCGTACGCTGCTCCAGCAGCCTCTATAGATAACTCAATAACTCCTGTATCCTGGAGAGGGGTACCAGGAAATTTGCAAGCCTTCGAGCTTCCAGTAGTCTTCTGACAGCTTGAGTCCCGGCCGGTTACTAGATGTATTACGCTGCCCGCAACTGGAAAGGTCGCATACGGACTTCCGCGATCACGTGCTTACGGAGTCCGGGGTGACGTCACCACTCTGCCAACCAATAGCCAACGCGTTTCGGTAGGGACCGCCTACCTTCTTCAGGGCGTGTTTCCATTGATTTGTGCATCCTTTTAAGCTCTCTAACTCCGCCCCTCTCCCTCCGCAATCTGTCATTGTCCATCTTCGCATAGAAATATAGTACAAAGTAGCAAAATTAATTTAAAAGGCAAAGATCTCGACATCCGAGTTAAGTCCCAGTGGTGCCAGACTACTAAGAGTGTAAATCCACTCAGTCTCTTTACGTGTGGTGGTGGTAAAAATATAAAGTGGTGGTAAAAATATAAAGTGCATGATAACCAATGCTCGGAGCCTTGCAAATAAAATAGACGAACTAGAGTTCATTCTGAATGACAAAGGCTATGACATTGTGGGAATAACCGAGACATGGATGGATGAAAGCCATGACTGGATAGCTAATTTAAAAGGATACAATGTGTTTAGGAAGGATAGAACAGGGAAAAAAGGTGGAGGGGTTTGTCTCTTTGTTAAGAATTCTTTTACAGCTGTCCTCAACGATGAGATGGAGGAAGATTGCGAAGATGTGGAGTCCGTTTGGGTAAATATTCATGGTGGAAATAAAAGTTGCCAATTGCTTATTGGGGTATGCTACAGGCCACCTCATATTGATGAAGCTGCAGAACTGCGATTACTACAGCAGATTGAAAAAGCTTCAAGTAAAAATGAGGTCATAATTATGGGCGACTTCAACTTTCCAGACATTGACTGAAGTATTGAGGCTACCCATTCTGGTAAAAGCAGCAGATTTCTGGCAGCACTACAGGACAATTACTTGACTCAAATGGTAACCGAACCAACTTGGGGGAATGCGTTACTGGATCTGATAATTTCTAATAGACCAGATAATGTGTCAAATGTGCAGGTTCAAGAACATTTTGGAAATAGTGATCACAACATGATAACGTTTGATCTGGTGACTGATAGGCCACGGGGCAGCGGGACCACTAAAACTATGAATTTTAGAAAAGCAAAGTTCAATCAAATTAGGTAGGCACTAAGTTTGGTGAACTGGGATAATGTACTACAAGGGGAGGACACTGAAGGGAAATGGCAAGCTTTTAAACTTATACTCAATCAATATTGTAGTATGTATATCCCATATGGAAACAAAATATCGAGGAATAAAAAAGGGCTCTATGGATAAATAGAAAGGTTAAAGATAAAATGAAGAGGAAAAAGAATGCCTATTAGGTCCTAAAACAGGAGGGGACCAAGGCTGCACTAAGAAATTATAAGGAGTGCAATAAAAAGCAATTAGGCTGGCAAAGATCGAAGCTGAAAATCAAATCGCTAGGGATATCAAATCAGATACAAAAAAGTTTTACAAGTACATCTCACTCTAAAAAAAGAAAGGTTGACTGTATAGGACTCCTAAAGGATGAGGGTGGGAACCCAATGGTGGATGACCAAGGTAAGGCAGAGATATTAAATGCTTTCTTTGCTTCTGTCTTCACAAAGGAACCAGCACTGTTGCAAATTACAGAGGCAGAGTCTCAATCTTCTAACTGTAATATTAAATACTTAACGCAGGAAGAAGTGAAGGCAAGACTAAAAAAATTAAAAATAGACAAGGCACTTGGCCTGGATGGCATGCATCCTCGGGTCCTAAGGGAATTAAGTTCAGTTATAGATAAACCCCTTTATCTTATCTTTTGTGACTCTCTTTCAACTGGCAGAGTCTGAGTGGATTGGCGTACAGCCCACATTTTCCCATTATTTAAGAAGGGCAAAAAATCAGATCCAGGAAATTATAGACCTGTAAGCTTAACATCAGTTGTATGCAAACTATTTGAGGGGTTACTAAGAGATACTATACATGACTTCATAGTAGAAAATAATCTTATTTCTCAGCATCAACATGGGTTTACTAAAGACAGGTCCTGTTTGACTAACATGCTCAGCTTTTATGAGGTAGTGAATAGTGTTGGGCGAACACCTGGATGTTCGGGTTCGGGTCCGTTCTGCCGAACATGGGCCAGATGTTCGGCATGTTCGGCCCGAACCCCGAACTAAATGGAAGTCAATGGGACCCCCGAACATGCCGCTTTTGGGGGCTCTATGGGATCGCAGGCATAAGGGGGGAGCATGCCCCGATCGCGGGGGGGGGGGGGGTCGGAAATTTTTTCCCCCACCCCCTCCGCTAGCGCTCCCCCCTCTGCCCGCTTCCCCATAAAAAAAGTTTGCGGAAAGTTAATAGTACCTGGTGGCTGGCTGGCTAGCTGGCAGTGGTGAGATGAGTGAGGAGGAGTCCGACTAGGAGACGCGTTGAGGCCGGGCAGCGGGCGGTTCAGTGGTAGTACCCTTGTGGTACTTCCACCCTTTCTCTGATGCGTCACGCGTACCCTCGTATGCGTCATCACGTAGAGGACGTGAGGTCAGAGAAAGGGTGGAAGTACCACAAGGGTACTACCACTGAACCGCCCGCTGCCCGGCCTCAACGCGTCTCCTAGTCGGACTCCTCCTCACTCATCTCACCACTGCCAGCTAGCCAGCCAGCCACCAGGTACTATTAACTTTCCGCAAACTTTTTTTATGGGGAAGCGGGCAGAGGGGGGAGCGCTAGCGGAGGGGGTGGGGGGAATTTCCGACCCCCCCCCCCCCCCCCGCGATCGTGGCATGCTCCCCCCTTATGCCTGCGACCCCATAGGGGGGCCGTATTCGGGCGAACAGGGCCCTGTTCGGCCGAACAGGGGCCCTGTTCAAGGGGCACTGAGTAGTTCGGGACTAAAACTAAACTAAAAGGCCGAACACCACGAGGTGTCCGGCGAAGCCCGAATCGAACTCGAACAGCCCGAAATCCGGGCGAACCCGAACAGTGGCGAACACTGTTCGCCCAACACTAGTAGTGAATGCTAATATGGATATTGGGAATGCTGTAGATGTGATATACTTGGACTTTGCAAAGGCCTTCAACACTGTTCCCCACAAAAGTCTGGTGCAACAGTTGAGGATGCAAGGACTGGGGAAGAGTCTGTGTGCATGGATAGGGAACTGGCTAATGGACAGAAAACAAAGAGTTGTGGTCAATGGATCGTACTCAAAATGGAAGACTGTTAGCAGTGGGTTACCACAGGGGTCTGTTCTGGGTCCAGTGCTCTTCAATTTATTTATTAATGATCTAGTAGATGCAGTAGTGAGCAATGTTGCTATTTTTGCAGATGATACAAAATTGTGCAGAATCATCAATCAGGAAGATAGTGTCATATTGCAACAGGATCTGGATAGGATGGCTATATGGGCACATACATGGCAGATGAAATTCAATGTTGAAAAATGTAAAGTCATGCATTTTGGTCGTACCAATGGTCTAGCACCATACAAAATAAATGGGATACAGTGGGGACATCAAACTTGGAGAAGGACTTAGGAGTACTCATCAACAACAAGTTAAATAATCGTACTCAATGCCAAGCCGCTGCAGCTAAAGCTAACAAAATTTTGGGATGCATTAAAAGGGAAAAAAAAATTCGGGATGCTAGCATAATATTGCCCCTGTTTAACTCTCTAGTAAGGCCATATCTTGAATATGGAATTCAGTTCTGAGCACCACATTACAAAAAAGATATTGCAGTTTTAGAGCAGGTGCAGAGACGAGCAACAAAATTGATACGTGGGATGGAAGGTCTCACTTACCAAGAAAGGTTAGATAAACTGGGTTTATTTAGTCTAGAGAAAAGACGCCTTAGAGGGGATCTAATTAACATGTATAAATACATCAGAGGGCAATATAATAGCTTGGCGGATGAGCTTTTTGTCCCTAGGCCTTCTCAAAGGACTAGAGGACATGATCTGCGCATGCAGGAAAAACGTTTTAGCCATTTATTTAGGAAAGGGTTCTTTACAGTAAGAGTGATTAAGATGTGGAATGCATTGCCACAGGAAGACGTTATGGCAAACTCTATACCTGCATTTAACCTCCTTGCCGGTTATCCCGAACACAGTTCGGGGTAACCTGCGCAGGAGGATTTCTCAGGCCCCGCTGGGCCGATCTGCATAATTTTTTTTTGTTACAAGCAGCTAGCACTTTGCCAGCTGCTTGTAACTTGCGATCACCGCCGCTCGCCGCCGATTCGCCGCTACCCGCCGCGCCGAGCCGCCCCCCCCCCGCCCCAGACCCCTGCGCAGCCTGGCCAATCAGTGCCAGGCAGCGCTAAGGGGCGGATCGGGGTTCCCTCTGACGTCACGACGTCCATGACGTCGGTGACGTCATCCCGCCCGGTCGCCATGGCGACCGGGGAAGCCCTGCAAGAAATCCCGTTCTCAACGGGATTTCTTGCATACTCTGATCGCCGAAGGCGATCGGAGTAGGTATGGGGATGCTGCCGCTCAGCGGCTATCATGTAGCGAGCCCTTGGCTCGCTACATGATTTAAAAAAAAAAAAAAAAAAAAAAAAAAAAAGGGCGGCGCTGCCTCCTTGCCGGATTTTTTAGACCGGCAAGGAGGTTAAAGGGGGCTTATATGCTTTCCTTGCGTTGAAAGACATCCATGGCTACAATTACTAGGTAATGCCTAATGATGTTGATCCAGGGATTTTATCTGATTGCCATCTGGAGTCGGGAAGGAATTTTTCTCTTTTGGGGCTAATTGGACCATGCCTTGTAAGGGTTTTTTCGCCTTCCTCTGGATCAACAGGGATATGTGAGGGAGCAGGCTGGTGTTGTACTTTATACTGGTTGAACTCGATGGACGTATGTCTTTTTTCAACCAAAATAACTATGTAACTATGTACTATGTAACTATGTGACATCTTGTCAATATAGTTTAACTTTCCTCCTCTCCAATCTTTATCCACATTTTGGATCGCATAAAATTTAAAAGTTGCCAAACTTCCTGCATGATGGTTTCTAAAATGTTTGCTAAGTGGTTGCTTACTGTTCCCACTTTTTATATTATTGACATGTTCTCCTATTCTAGAGAGGAGCTTCCTTTTTGTTCTGCCAATATATTGTTTTTTTACATCCACATTCGATAACATATATCACCCCAGCACTGTTACAGTTCAACTCCCCCATTACATTAAATTGTTCATGAGTTACAGGGGACTCAAAGACTTTAATTGGTGCATAATATTTAGTGTTTTTGCAAGGTACACAAAAGCCACATCCAGAGCAGGGACAAGGTCCTCCAGCACCCAAGGCTGAGACACCAAAGTGCGCCCCCTCCATCCCTCCCACCCCAGCTGTCACACACTGATTGCTATTAGACTAAGAGGGCCACAGGGCCCACAACCTCCCCAACACCTTAATATCTAGTTCACTGGCCTGCAGTCACTGCTATATATCCCCTTTTCTTATTTCTTTCTGCTTCATACACAATTAGGAATGACAGCTGAATGAATTTTGCGCCCCCTCCTACACTGCGCCCTGAGGCTGGAGCCTCTCCAGCCTATGCCTTGGCCCGGCCCTGGCCACATCTCTTAAAGCAGCCCTTCTTCATTTCCACTTTATGTGGTCCCCTGATGGTCTGTGTGATCATATTTTTAATACTATCAGCTTTCTTAAAAATAAATTTAGGTTTCTCCGTCAGGATTCTATTCAAAGTTTTGTCATTTTGTAGGATCTCCCAATGATGTTCTACAATCCTCTGTATGTCCCTTGATTGGTGATTGTATTGCATTTTTATACTCGGTAATGGAAAAACATCATTCTTGATCTTTGTTTTGTTGTCAGAAGACTACTGGAAGCTTGAAGGCTTGCAAATTTCCTGGTACCCCTCTCCAGGATACGTGAGTTATTGAGTTATCTATAGAGGCTGCTGGAGCAGCGGACACTGTATATGACGAGCTGGTTTTTTACTATAAAGTAGAGCCCGTACTGAGGAATGCAAGGCCTGGGGAGGGCTCCCATGATAGGGCGGGCCTTGGTGTCTCTGGGCAGGATCTAGGTGGGAACAGACTAAGGGCGGGAAGAGTAGCCAATGGGATGTTTTGTGGGTTGGATTGGACTGGGGGGCTTTTTATATGGGGGGGGGGGGGGCGGATTGTCCCTTCCCACAGGATTCCTAGAGAGGAAAGCTAGAGAGGAAAGCTGCTGCTCGGAATCCTACCTGATGGCTGATGTTGAGACCCTTGTGTGCAAGGTGCGCGAAGAAGCAGCGGCCAGGGGTGCTGGCTGGGTCTCTGCCCAGCTTGGAGTCCTGGATCCTCTCTCTGTGGCTGCAGGGGTGTCCACATGAGGTCCCGTCCTCCGGAGCACCTCAGCCCGGACAGCTGACACAGAGTCCAGCGCCGCAATAGGAGCCACAGCGTGGACCCTCCAGCGCCTCCTCCCAAGCACCGCAAGGCTTCGGGCAAGAAGGCTGCTGGGAGGAATCCTCTCCCCAGGTGGGACTCTTTTGGCGGTGTTCCTCCTCCATCCTCCCCCGCAACACCTCCGGCATCAGGAAGTTCCTCCACAGCAGCTGCTCCCCGCAAGGGGAGCAAGGCCGCTCAGCGTGGGAGAAAGAAGGGAGTGGGTGCCTCCGCCCGCAGTACCGCGGCTGCCACTTCCGGTGGGCAGACTTCCTCTTCTAGGCCTCCAACCTCAGGCTTGGCTGGGCCATCGGCGGCTGTCTTGGACGGGGGGCAGGCTGCGACTTTGGGACAAGCATTGCAGGACCAGGCAGGCGGCTCCATGGCTGCTCGCTCTGGCGGGCAGGCTCCCCCACACTTCCCCTCACCCGTTGATCCCCGCAGACTTAGAGGCAACAGCCAGAGGCCTCAGAACAGCGCAGGTGCAGAGAGCACTCCTAGAGGAGTCGCCGGGGTTTCCCCCAGGCAGAGCGTTTGCTCCTCCTCGGAGGCTGAAGACGATGGCGTTCCTGGTGGATCCAGCTCTTCGGCTGACTTGGGCTCAAGCTCAGTGCAGCCAGGTGAGATGTCTGTTTCTATGGGTAACCCTGTTAGTAGTAATGTTAGTGGGGAGTCAAGGGGGGGTAATGTGTTTACTGCTGTGGCTTCTGCTGATGTTGTTGCTGCTCCCCCCTCCCGCTTCTGCTATGTCGTTAGTAGAGATGTCGCGAACGGTTCGCCTGCGAACAGTTCCAGGCGAACTTTGGGGGTTCACGTTCGCCTGCACCAGGCGAACTTTCGCGGAAGTTCGATTCGCCCCATAAAGCTCTATTGAGCAAAACTTTGACCCTCTACATCACAGTCAGCAGGCACATTATTGCCAAACACACTGCTCTCACTGCTGGAGGCCCTCCTCCAAGCAAGGTTCTTATACCATTTGACTCACTTGTCTGCCTACACTAATTAGTTAAGGGACAGCTGCTTCCCTCCTCCTCCACCCTTCTTTCTACCCTTCTACCTATTCCCTACTCCCTCCTACCAGAGGGAGGAGGGTCTCATCTGCCAGGGAATTCCAGTATTTCAAAAGCCAGCTAACATACCGTGGCTGGGGATTGAACCCAAGTATCAGTGTATGATAGGTAACTAACATATCCATTATACCACCAACACTTCTAGCTGAAGCTAGCTGAAGCTAGCCTAGCATGTACAATTTATGCTCAGTCCAAAACAAAAATAACATTTATATCATGCTTTTCTCCTGGCAGACTCAAAGCACCAGAGCTGGAGATTGAAACCAGGTATCAGTGTACAGTAGGTAACTAACATATCCATTATACCACCAACACTTCAACTGAAGCTAGCCTAGCATGTACAATTTATGCTCAGTCCAAAAGAAAAATAACATTTATATCATGCTTTTCTCCTGGCATACTAAATTCACCAGAGCTGGGGATTGAACCCAGGTATCAGTGTATGGTAGGTAACTAACATATCCATTATACCACCAACACTGCTAGCTGAAGCTAGCCTAGCATGTACAATTTATGCTCAGTCCAAAAGAAAAATAACATTTATATCACACTTTTCTCCTGGCGGACTCAAAGCGCCAGAGCTGCAGCCACTAGGGCACACTCTATAGGCAGTAGCAGTGTTAGGAAGACTTGCCTAAGGTCTCCTACTGAATAGGTGCTGGCTTACTCAACAGACAGAGCCGAGATTCGATCCCTGGTCTCCTGTGTCAGAGGCAGAGCCCTTAACCATTACACCATCCAGCCACAGCTAAAGGATATGTAGCCAGGCATTTTTCAAATCGCTACAGTTTGCTTTTAACATAGGAATCGCGATAGGTCATTTTCACTACCGCAATTCGTTTTTTACCCGAGCGCGATCGCGCGGCGGAGCGATTATTGCCGCGATTTTGCTATGCAGTGCATAGCATAGCAAAATCGCGGTCGCAAACGTCGGAAAATCGCCGTGAAATTTTGGGCATTTGCTGAATCGCAATCACTAGCGTAAGTGAGAACGCTAGTGATTGCAAGTGGAAAAGGGCCCTTAGTGTTGCTCTTCGCTTTTCTGTTATCTTGATACTATCGGGGAGGCGTATAGGGCGTATGGCGGTGTTGCTTAAAGAGTAACTGTCAGGCTGCAGAAGCTAATTTAAACCTCTATTCTCCTGTGTTAAACAGTTTAGAAGGAAGCTCAAAAGCCATTAGTGAAGATAAACATTTCAGTTACCTTCGATGTGTGCTTATCTTAGTCTGTTATAGACCCATAAAGACGCAAGCCGCAGCTAAACTGCAAAGCATTCTGGGGCCCTCCCCTCGGCTGCTAATGAGACGGTACAGCAGCTTGTGTAATCAGTCCAGAGCGTAGCACTGATAAATCTCCGGGCAGACTACACTGCAGGAGTCAGCTATTGTTCCTAGCCACATGGCTCATTAATATTCACTGCACACCGTGTTGTTCAAGAACGAGCTTATCTGTGACCAGAAGCAGGCAGGACATGACGACACATTTGGCTTCACAAACATGGAGCCTGCCATGAGCTGTCAGGAGCATCTATCTCTGCATATACTATATACAAATTCTGTGAAATCCAAACGTGGACAGTGAAATGCATATGTAATGTAAGTACAGCCAATCTTTAGCTACTGATATATGTGTTTATTTTCTCTGAGACCCTATACCTAACAGCTCCTCTTTAATTACTTTACGACCAGGGTTGCTCGGGTAGTAATTTTTAATACCCGCCTGGATCCCGGGTCCGGGTACCCAGATATCTGGATCTGATTTGGGTACTCGGATCTGACCTTGCGGATACCCGAGTGAATTCGGGTATCTGACCAAATTACCCGCGGGTACCCGACCTATTCGGGTATCTGGATAGAAAAAACGGAAGTGCCCTTTAAATAGCTTTAAAAAGGGTTTTTAGGGTAAATAATGCATGTAGCATCATGTTTTTTTTAAAGGGAAATACTAATTTATTATTTGGTGGACATAAAATGAAAAAAAAAAAAAAAGCTGTCAATTAACATCAGGACTAGGTTCCAGACAGCGGTTGTGTAGCCCACATTGTGTCCAAAGTCCAATCGCACAACTGGGACATGACGACAGTTTTCAGCCCAGACACCTCCAAAAAATGACACCGCAATTGTGTTTTGGGTTGAATATAGGTGGTGGTATCAGCAGCAGTGGCCTGTGGCACTGTGGCGTTGGGAGCCAGTGCCAGCTTGCTTCAGCCTCTTGAACTCCTCATGCTCAACAACATGTTTTTTGGCCAGATGGGTGATGAAGCTGGAGGTGCCATACTTGTAGGGGTCACAACCTCTGCTTGTGATGATCCGCTCAGCTGGCTGCACAGGCAGACAGCTGTTTGTCCATTCCTCTAGTCTGTGGGCTGCAGGTCTCTGGAACAGAGACCTGTCTTTCCATTGCAAGTTTCTGGTCTGTTCTCTTGCTGGGGAATTTGCATACATTCGTTATGCAAATCCCCTACCTGTCTTCTTTGATGACTGCCACTATAAGAGCTTTATGTTTCCCAGAAGGCTTTGCTGGTCATTTCCCTTCCATGGTCTATTCCTGATGGACACTGCTGGAGTGTCAGCCATTGCTATCTAGTATAGTTAATTCCTGGGGGTTGCTTTAGGCTCCCCTTCTAGCCCAGTCAGGTTGTATTATCTGTATTGCCTGTTCTGTCTTGTCTTGCCTGTAGCCATTGTCCTGTCCCTATGGTGGTCGACAGGAAATGGTTCTGATCTCTGTTCTTGGAGTATAGCTGGTGCAGCGGTTGCTACCAGCTATCTCTTCTGTTCTGTCTCCTGGGATCGCGCTAGCTACTTTTCGCTAGCGCTGGGGATCCTTCTGTTCTGTCTCCTGGGATCGCGCTAGCCACTTTTCGCTAGCGCTGGGGATCCTTCTGTTCTGTCTTCTGGGATCGCGCTGGCCACTTTTCGCTAGCGCTGGGGATCCTTCTGTTCTGCTACTCTGTACCTGGATCACGCTAGCCACTTTTCGCTAGTGCTGTGGATCCTGTCTCTCGCTTGTCCCTGTTTTCGTGTGTCTGTCTTGTCTGCTACGCTTGCTGGAGGCTCGGTGAGGTAACCGTTAAGCAAGCGCTCGCGTCCTCTGTTTCATGTTTGTCTGTTAATGGTTAGTTAGGCGTGCTTGTCTCTATTGTGCTTAACACGTGGAGACCGCGCATAACCGCGTGCACTGTTGCGAATGAGTGCGGTGTTCACGGTTAGCTAGCGTTTGTTATTTTCCGTATCTCCTCATTGTATTATTTGCTGTGCCTTTGCTAACCTCGTATTCTGTCCTGATCTGCCTTGTGTCAAATCTGGCGATCGCACCTCTCGCGATCGCGTTCCTATTTTATATCTTCTGTTGTGTGCGCGGTCGCGGGGTGGCGACTGGATTGGCGCACACACATACAACCTGTCCCTTTGCTCGTTCTCATTCGCAAACACCTCTCTTGCGATTGCGTTCTGCGCTTCGTACAATTCCTGTCTGGCATTTGTGGAGGTACAGAGGATTGGTTCCTCTGCACTCCTCAGCGCCATCTGCCGACAGGAATTTCCCTCTACAGGTGCGTAGCACCTTTTGCTGGGTGCCTGCAAATATACGCTTGTGGAGGATTTCCGCCGTGTCAGCGCACGCGTTGTGCGCTGATCACGGAGAAAGTTCCACAATCGTTACACTGCTCATCTGTAGTTTGCACACATTGCATATGGCAAACTTGCTGTCCAATGAGGGCAGAGTGAAAAACCGCCAGATTGGGGAGGTGAAGATTCCCCTGCGGCCTGAATAGGATGCTGCGGCTTCTCTCCCTGTGGCGGTTGGGGGTTGAGTGGTGCGGCTGGTGGTTGCGACAGAAGGATGTGGTGGGTCCCGCATTCCACGGCCACTGTCTGCAATGCTGTTCCTCCGTGCCAAACCCACTGATGCATCCTCAGAGTCAGAGCTGACATCCCCATCCTGTGGATGGTAGTCACGGTCCTTCATCCCATCATCAACATCATACCCCCCCTCCTCAAAACCCAGAACATCCTCCTCAAACTCCTTGCAGCTAACAGCCCTAAGTTCAATCGTGTCGCCTGGAGCGAAAAGCTCGCTGACTGAGGGTAGGCTGCCCGCTGGGGTCGACACTGACACGGCAGACCTTCTGAAGGTGGCTCACCCTCTTGAGGGTTGCTCCGTCCTCTTGCCCTTGCTGCCCCTCCCCCGGCTGCCGGTGCCAACAGACATAGTACAACTTATACGTGATGATGTCACCAGATGATGTGGGGTACTTTTACTTTATGAAATCGGGGTTGGACTTTAAATCAAATCAGCACGGAGTGACAGACCGCAGAGTAGAGGACAAACAGTGCACACTATCTGTCTAACTGTCACACTGACAATGCTCAGCACAGCAGCACTGCAGTAATCTGTAGTAAGCTAACACAGTACTACTCTCTCTAACAACTAACTGCAGTACTAACTAACTATATAATACAATACAATAACACAGTAATCCTATTCCCTAACCTATACTGTCCTGCTGGCCTGCACAGCACACACAGACACAGACAGGACCTAACTTAGTGAATGAAATCAAACAATTACACTAGCTAGCTAAAAAAAAAATAGAACAATAGCGTAGTGAAGGTGTTTAGCACTCAAAGCTTTAGGTTTATCACCGTATACAGGCAGCACTTGCTAAGCCAACAGCACTAGAGCAAGTCTGTCAGTGACCAGCCAGCCAGCCACACAAGCAAGGACGATCTGTCTCATCATGCCAGCCCTCCTTATTACACAGGGGGGCTGGCCAGGGTTCCCTTCTGTGATTCGGTGCCAGGGCTTAGGCTGGGAGGCCTCTGATTGGCTCAATGAGGTCAGGTGGGGCTGGCCAGAGTTCCCCTCTGTGATTGGTTGCTCTGATTGGCTGGAAGCCCTCTGACTGGCTCAATGACATCCTCTCCCTTGTTACAGTACCCAGATCCAGATACCCGTCGGATATCCGCGGGTACCCGCGGGTATCTGGATTATGCGGCCAGATACCCGCATAGAGCTATCCAGATATTGCCCCAGGTATCTGGATCTGGTTCCGACCCAGATAGTGTAAAAATGGTCGGGTACCCGGGTACCCGGATCTGGATGAGCATCCCTGTTTACGACAAGCAATTCCGTCAGCGCAAGGCGGTCCTTCCTGCCATCCGCTGGGATCACAAGGATATGATCCTGTGGATTAACCTGATGATGCTGGCAAGTCGAGCCTCTCAGTCCTTTCAGAATGGGGCCAGCAGTTCTGGAGGTGCGGGACAGCTGGCCGCCAGAAAAAAGGGAATGTGTTGGCAACACAATTAAGGTACATGCAGATTTGCGGGGTCCTGTAAATTTAAGCACGAATGTGCGGCGGGAATCACCCATCATCCAGATGCTTTAAGGCAGGTAAGGCCCATGCCTCAGTCTCTTCAGGTAAGAGGGAGGACCCCAGTGATGGTACAAAAGATGGCTTATTTTCTAAATAGGTACCCGGACTTGGCGGCGGCAACCCTTTTGTTGAATGGCTTTTCGGACGGTTTCATTATCCCTAGCATTGGTGCAGCGGCCAGCTCTCCCCCATATCGTAACCTGAAGTCAGTTGCCCTGCGACCGGATGTCATTTCACAAAAACTAGCGAAAGAGGTTTTCCCTTTCCGGGACTCGCCTTTGGCGGACCTGGTGGTTTCTCCATTAGGTCTGGTCCCCAAGAAGGAACCTAATTCCTTTAGGTTGATTCATCACCTATCTCACCTGAAAGGTTCGTCGGTAAATGACGGGATAGACCCGGAGTTATCATCTGTGGTTTACACATCCTTCGATCAGGTGGTTAAATGAGTAAAACGCATGGGTCAAGGGGCATTGTTGGCGAAAACGGATGTTGAATATGCATTCCGTTTGCTGCCAGTCCATCCTAGTCGTTTTCGCTTACTGGGCTGTTTTTGGCAAGACAGCTTTTATGTGGATCTATGCTTGCCCATGGGCTGTTCTATCTCCTGTCATTATTTCGAAGCTTTTAGTTCATTCGTGGAGTGGGTGGTGAAGGAGGAATCAGGAGCAGGTTTGATCATTCATTACTTGGACGACTTCTTGTTCGTAGGACCAGGGGAGTCGCCTCTGTGTGGGTACCTCTTGGCTACTATGCAGCAAGTATGTCAGTCCTTCGGAATTCCCCTTGCAGAGGATAAGACGGAAGGGCCGCGGACTACCATCAAATTCCTGGGCATTGTTATTGATTCGGTCGCCATGAAGTGTCGTCTTCCAGAGGACAAAGTGACGGACCTGAGAGAGACCATTGTTGGTGTTTTGGGAAGTAGGAAGATCACGCTTCGGGACCTGCATTCCTTGCTGGGCAAACTCAACTTCGCCTAAAGAATCATGCCTATGGGAGGGGTTTTCTGCAAGCGGTTGGCGGGAGCCACAGCAGGGTAGCTGCGCTGCATCATCGCATTCGGTTGACCAGAGAGCATCGCAACGATTTGGCTGTTTGGCTGTCTTTTTTGACGGATTTTAATGGTCGGTCGGTTTGGATGGATGAGAGTCGCGATAAGTACGGCTTGGAATTTTTCACGAACGCGTCGGGGTCCTGTGGCTGTGGGGCTTACTTCGCTGGTCAGTGGAGTGCAGCCCCTTGGCCGGAAGACTGGGTTCAAGGTGGTTTCACAAAGAACCTGTTGCTGTTGGAACTGTTCCCAATCATCGTTGCCGTTGACTTGTGGGGATCCATACTCAGTAACAAGAGGATCAGGTTCAATTGTGACAATCTGGGAGTGGTCACGGCTATCAACAAGGTGTCGGCATCATCTCTCCCGGCGGTTCGATTGTTACGGCATTTGGTGTTGTCTTGTCTCCGCTTTAACATGTTTGTTTTCGCTGTCCATCTGCCTGGAACGACTAGAAGAAGAAGAAGAAAATCTTTATTGTCATTGTAACAACCGAAATTGTACAACGAAATTCTTAAGTGCAATTTTCCAGCAAAAGCAAAGACAGCATAACATTCCATTCTTACATACATTGCATTGCACACACCCCTTATCAACATGGCCACTTAGCAGCATTTAACATAGAAATGGCTGAAGGATAAAAACTGTTCTTTAGTCTATTTGTCTTAGTTTTTATAAGTCTAAAACGTTTTCCAGAAGGGAGATGTTCAAATAACACATGTCCTGGATGTGAGGCGTCGCTTAAAATTTTCTTAATATTCCTGAAACAATAAGACGTATATAATTCTTCTAATGGAAGGAGAGGACAGCCAACTATCCTCTGGGCAACCTTAATTACCCTATGAAGCTGCTTTTTCTGTGCTACTGTGCAGCTTGTAAACCACGCACAGAGACAGTAGACTAGGACACTCTCCACTCTACTGCGGTAAAAAGACACCAACAATTTCTCAGGAATATTATTCTTCCTAAGCACCCTCAAAAAATATAACCTCTTCTGTGCCTTTTTTACTACTTCAGCAATATGTGACCCCCAAGTCAGGTCCTCTTTAATAGTAACTCCTAAAAACCGAAAGTCTGTGACCCTTTCTACAATATTTCCATTTATAATAAGTGGCTGAATGTCATCTGCCTTCTTCCTAAAATCCACTATAAGCTCCTTGGTTTTAGCTACATTTAGGAGCAGATTATTGTCTCTACACCACATTTCCAGCCTTTCTACCCCATCCCTATAGGCAGACTCATCCCCCCCTGATATGAGCCCCACTACTGTAGTGTCATCAGCAAACTTAACGATAGTGTTACTATGGTGGGCAGGAACACAATCATGAGTGTAGAGGGTATAGAGCAGGGGGCTCAGCACACAGCCCTGAGGAGAGCCAGTGCTGAGACTGATAGATGAGGAAAAATTTGTACCCACTCTAACCCTCTGAGGACGATCGCTCAAAAAGTTCTTAATCCAGAGGCAAGTTGAGTATGGAAGCCCTATGTCTGACAATTTGGTCACCAGTCTATGGGGTATAATAGTATTAAAAGCAGGACTAAAATCAATAAAAAGCAATCGTGCATAACTCCCTCGCTGCTCTAAATGGGACAGTACAACATGGAGGACAGTAGCCACCGCATCCTCTGTGGACCTATTTGATCTATAGGCAAACTGATGTTGATCAAACATGGGAGGAATAAAAGACAATATATAGTTCCTGATGAGCTTCTCAAAACACTTCATAATCACAGGTGTCAATGCGACTGGCCTGTAATCATTAAGGCTAGTGATGGTCTGTTTTTTGGCCAGAGGAACTATAACAGAGGATTTTAAACAAGTTGGTTGAGACAGGGACTGATTAAAAATCCTAGTGAAGACCCCAGCTAGTTGGTCTGCACATTCTTTTAAAACACGTCCTGAGACACCATCTGGTCCAACTGCCTTTCGTGGGTTGATGGCTCGCAACGTACGTCTCACATCATGCTCCCCCAATACATAAGGGGCACTGTTATTGATATCTGAATGGGGTCTAGCTGTCTCATATGTATCCACTTCAAACCGTGCAAAATAATAATTCAGTTCCTCAGCTAACGATGAATCACCGCCCACATCTCCAGAATTATTTCGATAATTGGTCATATGCTGGATACCCATCCACACTTGCCTGTCATTGTTACTGTCCAAATGTTCCTCAATCTTTTTTTTATAATCTAGCTTGGCCTCTCTTATGCCCCTGTTTAAGTTAGCACGAGCCAAGCAATAGAGGGCCTTATCCCCAGACCTGAAGGCAGTGTTCCTCTCTTTCAGCAGCCTCCGTACTTCCCTGGTCAATGGTCATCCATGGCTTCTGATTGGGGTAAACCCGAATACATTTATCCACTGTGACAATGTCCATGCAATATTTAATGTAGCTCAGCACACTATCACTGAACATTTCAAGGTCCGAATGTTCAAAAATGTCCCAGTTAGTGCTACTAAGACAGTCCTGTAGCTGCTCAACGGCTCCCTCTGGCCAGGTTTTAATTACTTTTGTACTATTTGGAGCAGTTTTCCTAAGTGGGATATATGCCGGAATTAAAAACAACGACATGTGATCAGAGCGGCCCAAGTGAGGTAGCGGTATAGCCCTGTAGCCTTGTCTGATATTCGTATAGACTTTATCCAGTGTCTTATCTCCTCTGGTAGCACACTTAACGTGTTGATAAAATTTAGGAAGCACTGATTTCAAATCTGCATGATTAAAATCCCCAGTGACAATACACACAGCATCAGGATGCTTGGCCAGCTGACTGCTAATACTGCGATGTAAAAGTTCAGTAGCTGTGTTTGTATTTGCATCTGGTGCTATGTGAACAGCAGTAAACAGGACCACAGTAAACTCTCTAGGGAGATATATAGGTCTGCACCTGACAGTCAAATACTCCAAGTCCGGGGAGCAGTGGCTGTCCACAGTCACAATGTTTGTACACCAGCTGTTATTTATGTACACACACAGCCCCCCTCCTCTGCTCTTACCGGAGTCTCTGGTCCTGTCATAACGCTGTGCAGTATAGCCTGTCAGCTGAATTGCAGAGTCAGGGATTAATGAATGAAGCCAGGATTGTGTAATGACCAGAACACAGCTGTCCTTAACAATGTTGTTTGTTGTCATCAATAGCTTCAATTCATCAATTTTATTAGTCAAAGACCTAGCGTTTGTAAGAAAAACACTAGGAAGAGGTGGTTTGACAGGCTGCCTGTGTAACCTCACCAGGACGCCAGCTCTGCAGCCTCGCTTCTGTTTCCGGTCTCCGTAGCCTTCCTGCAGGAATGATAATCCACGGAGAGCCAGGACTCCTTCCTATCTGTGATGGGATCTCATGGGAGCAGAGGAACTCAGACAAAACACTTCCCGCACTGTGCACTCCTATCCTGTACAGCTCCTGTCGGCTATAGATGTAATCATCTTGAATAAAATCCGCACGGCAGAGTACAGGCAATACAAGTGGCAGTAACAGTGCACACACAAACACACTCTGGAAAGAGCACCAAGCCGTTGCGTCCATACGCGCCGCCATCATTTCCTGCGTGGAAATAGTCACAGGCTATGACTAATGAAGTGGACGATGCCCTCTCTCGTTTCCAGTGGGATCGATTCAGGAGAGAGGCATCGGGAGCCGAGCAACACGGCCTGAGCTGTTGGTTTCAGCGTCCACTTGGAATTCCTATTCGGCGGTCTGGTCTCAGTGGCGTGAGTAGCTGGAACAGTTCAAAGGGGTGGCGACTAGTGTTGGGCGAACACCTAGATGTTCGGGTTCACGAACGTTCGCCGAACATCGCCGCAAAGTTCGGGTGTTCGCGCCGAACTCCGAACATAATGGAAGTCAATGGGGACCCGAACTTTCGTGCTTTGTAAAGCTTCCTTACATGCTACATACCCCAAATTAGCAGGGTATGTGCACCTTGGGAGTGGGTACAAGAGGAAAAAAAATATTTGAAAAAGAGCTTATAGTTTTTGAGAAAATTGATTGTAAAGTTTCAAAGGAAAAACTGTCTTTTAAATGTGGAAAATGTCATGTTTCTTTGCACAGGTAACATGCTTTTTTTTCGCCATGCAGTCATAAATGTAATACAGAGAAGAGGTTCCAGGAAAAGGGACCGGTAACGCTAACCCAGCACCAGCAGCAGCACACGTGATGGAACAGGAGGAGGCGCAGGAGGAGAAGGCCACGCTTTGAGACACAACAACCCAGGCCTTGCATGAGGACAAAAAGCGTGCGGATAGCATGCTTTGTACCGCCATGCAGTCATAAATGTAATAAAGATAAGTGGTTCAATAAACAGGGACCACGCGGCAACGCTAACCCAGCAGCAGCAGACGTGATGGAACAGGAGGAGGCGCAGGAGGAGAAGGCCACGCTTTGTTAGACACAACAACCCAGGCCTTGCATGAGGACAAGAAGCGTGCGGATAGCATGCTTTGTACCGCCATGCAGTCATAAATGTAATAAAGATAAGTGGTTCAATAAACAGGGACCACGCGGCAACGCTAACCCAGCAGCAGCAGACGTGATGGAACAGGAGGAGGCGCAGGAGGAGAAGGCCACGCTTTGTGAGACACAACAACCCAGGCCTTGCATGAGGACAAGAAGCGTGCGGATAGCATGCTTTGTACCGCCATGCAGTCATAAATGTAATAAAGATAAGAGGTTCCATAAACAGGGACCGGCAACGCTAACCCAGCAGCAGCAGCACACGTGATGGAACAGGAGCAGGCGCAGGAGGAGAAGGCCATGCTTTTTGAGACACAACAACCCAGGCCTTGCATGAGGACAAAAAGCGTGCAGATAGCATACTTTGTACCGCCATGCAGTCATAAATGTAATAAAGATAAGTGGTTCATTAAACAGGGACCACGCGGCAACGCTAACCCAGCAGCAGCAGACGTGATGGAACAGGAGGAGGCGCAGGAGGAGAAGGCCACGCTTTGTGAGACACAACAACCCAGGCCTTGCATGAGGACAAGAAGCGTGCGGATAGCATGCTTTGTACCGCCATGCAGTCATAAATGTAATAAAGATAAGTGGTTCAATAAACAGGGACCACGCGGCAACGCTAACCCAGCAGCAGCAGACGTGATGGAACAGGAGGAGGCGCAGGAGGAGAAGGCCACGCTTTGTGAGACACAACAACCCAGGCCTTGCATGAGGACAAGAAGCGTGCGGATAGCATGCTTTGTACCGCCATGCAGTCATAAATGTAATAAAGATAAGTGGTTCAATAAACAGGGACCACGCGGCAACGCTAACCCAGCAGCAGCAGACGTGATGGAACAGGAGGAGGCGCAGGAGGAGAAGGCCACGCTTTGTGAGACACAACAACCCAGGCCTTGCATGAGGACAAGAAGCGTGCGGATAGCATGCTTTGTACCGCCATGCAGTCATAAATGTAATAAAGATAAGTGGTTCAATAAACAGGGACCACGCGGCAACGCTAACCCAGCAGCAGCAGACGTGATGGAACAGGAGGAGGCGCAGGAGGAGAAGGCCATGCTTTTTGAGACACAACAACCCAGGCCTTGCATGAGGACAAAAAGCGTGCGGATATAGCAGCAATGCATTTTCTGTGGAGAGGCGGATACGCCGATCTGTGACGATGCCTCCGGCAGCGCTGAAACAGCGTTCCGACATAACGCTGGCTGCCGGGCAAGCCAGCACCTCTATTGCGTACATTGCCAGTTTGTGCCAGGTGTCTAGCTTCGATACCCAATAGTTGAAGGGTGCAGATGGATTGTTCGACACAGCTACGTCTTCTGACATGTAGTCCTTGACCATCTTCTCCAGGCGATTGGTGTTGGAGGTGGATCTGCACGCTTGCTGTTCAGTGGGCTGCTGCTGCATGGGTGTCAGAAAATTTTCCCACTCCAAGGACACTGCCGATACCATTCCCTTTTGGGCACTAGCTGCGGCTTGCGTTGTTTGCTGCCCTCCTGGTCGTCCTGGGTTTGCGGAAGTCAGTCTGTCGGCGTACAACTGGCTAGAGGAGGGGGAGGATGTCAATCTCCTCTCTAAAGTCTCCACAAGGGCCTGCTGGTATTCTTCCATTTTGACCTGTCTGACTCTTCAAGCAGTTTTGGAACATTGTGTTTGTACCGTGGATCCAGAAGGGTATAAACCCAGTAATTGGTGTTGTCCAGAATGCGCACAATGCGTGGGTCACGTTCAATGCAGTCTAGCATGAATTGAGCCATGTGTGCCAGAGTCCTACCAGAATCCTCATCATCCTCTTGTGAGCGTTGTGATAGTTGTTGTGATGCATCATAGTCGTCACCTTCCTCCTGGTCTGCTTCTGCTGACCATTCGCGCTGAATTGTGGAAGTCCAACGTGCACCGCTCTGGCCCTCGTCAGTGGTGGCATGAAATTCCTGCTCCAACTCCAGCTGTTCCTCCTCCTCTTCTTCGTCATAGCTGCTGGGGCCAGCGTTCCCTGAGGCGGATGGCCTGATGTTGGTACCATCACGCTGATCGTTTTCTCCTTCAGATTCCCCCAGTTGCATCATGACAGCTGTTTCCTTGATTTTCAACATTGACCTCTTCAGTAAACACAGCAGTGGTATGGTAATGCTGACTGAAGAGTTGTCACTGCTCACAAGCAACGTGGATTGCTCAAAATTTTGGAGGACTTGGCAGAGGTCCAACATGTTGGCCCAATCGGATCCACAGAAGCTTGGCAGCTGTCCGGATGCGCCTTGGTACTGCGCCGTCATGTACTGGACCACTGCACTCTTCTGCTCACAAAAGCGGGCTAGCATGTGCAGCGTAGAATTCCAGCGCGTAGGGACATCACACAGCAAGCGATGGTGGGGGAGATTGAAGCGCTCCTGCATCTTGGCGAGTGCCCCCGAAGCAGTACTGGAATTTCTACAATGTTTGGCCACTCGACGCACCTTCAACAGAAGATCGGCCACGCCTGGGTATGTCCTCAGGAACCGCTGAACTACTAGGTTCATCACGTGCGCCAGGCAAGGGATGTGTGTCAGCTTAGCCAACCTTAAAGCGCGAATGAGATTACTCCCATTATCACACACAACCATGCCCGGTTTCAGGTCCAGCGGTGCCAGCCACAAATCCGTCTGTTCCTTTATTCCCTTCCAAATTTCCTCCCCTGTGTGCTGCTTATCCCCAAGGCAGATCAGCTTCAACAACGCTTGCTGACGCATGCCAACAGCTGTGCTGCACTGCTTCCACGATCCTACTGCTGCTGGGTTAGCATTTCCGGATGAGGTACAGCTTTGAGATGCGTTGGATGAGAAGGAGTCAGAGAGGTAGGTGCTGCTGTTGTTATCCAGTGGGAGGGACGGCGGTGCAGCTGTTTGCGGCGTGGGCAACACCCGCGCCGTAGCAGGTGAGGAATCGCTGCCAGGCTCCACAAGGTTCACCCAGTGCGCGGTAAGGGAGATGTATCGACCCTGGCCGAACGCACTCGTCCAGGTGTCAGTGGTGAGGTGAACCTTGCAGGCAACGGCATTCTTCAAGCTTCGGGTTATTTTGCTGACCACGTGCTCATGCAACTCAGGCACTGCAGAGCGTGCAAAGTGGTAGCGGCTGGGAACCACGTAACGTGGGATGGCCACTGACATCATGCCCTTAAAGCTGTTTGTCTCCACCACTCGATATGGCAGCATTTCGCAGGCCAGAAGCTTGGCTATGCTGGCTGTTACTGCCACGGCCCGGGGGTCATTTGCTGGCAATTTCCTCTTGCGCTCAAACATCTCCGACACAGACAACTGAACCGTAGCGCTGCACACGGAAGGGCTGTTGGTTGTTGTGTTTGATGAACACTGGGAGACCTCAAGAGCACTACTCCGGAAAGTGACAGTGTCAGCGTCGTCTGATGTTTGTGAATGTTGTGAACCACGCAATGGCTGGGCTACTGCTGCTGCTGAGGCGGGTCTGGTGGTGAGTCTGGTGAACCCAAGGGAGGCAGTGTTGCTGGTACCCTGTCCTGCCGCGTTTGCCCACAGAGTGGGATGTTTGGATAGCATGTGGCGGCTCATGCTGGTGGTGGAGAGGTTGTTAATACTTTTCCCCCTGCTCAGGCGGGTCTTGCACACCTTGCAAATCGCCATGCAGGTCCGGATTTCTGGGAAGGTCACAGAGGCCACGGCCTAGGGCGATAAAAATCAGCAGGGCGCAGGACTTGGAGAGATAAGAGGTCACATGTCAAAGTAAATCACCTCTCCTGCTTTGCTCTGGTCTGCCTGAATTCCAGAGATCCCTGCATCTCTCTTACTTGTGCAAAGTGTGTGTTATGGCAGTCAGCATCTGCTGTCACCTGTATGATGAGAGGGGACAAACAATCTGCTGTGTGAAGAAAAATATATGGTCTCAAGTAGCAGAACTCTTGAGTTCCGATTAGTTTTTTTTCATGCAGCAAACATTCACGGGCAGGAATTAGCAGCTCTCCCCCTCCCTGACTGCTGATAGTTTATTACTAGTAGGTCAGTGCTATTAAAGACCTCAGATCTGTTAATTTTATGGCTTTTTTTTCTCCTAGAGAATGACAACAACATTCTTTGTGCTAGTTTAACTCTTTCCTGGCTTTTTTTTGCCAGCAAAGTACTGTGTTGACCATCAGTGAAAGCAGGATGTTTCGAAACAGAATGACAACTGTGTTACATTTATTTATATTTACAAAACAATCAATGCATCTCCTGCTGACTGTATATATAAAGCTGTGTGCCCTAACATCTTCTATGGCTCATTAGCCAAAGGCTCACTGTTTTTCTTTTGGTTAGCCAATAAAAAGTGTTATTCTGTTACAAAACTTACTGCTAAATGATTTTAAGATCTGTCTTAAGTGCTAAATTGTCACTGTGTAAAGTACACCTGAGCTTATGCTGGATACACACAATGCAATTTTCTGACAGATTTACTGTCAGATCGACTATTTTCAACATGTCCGATCTGCTTTCCAATCAATTTTCTGAATAATTTTTCATAGAAGTGAACAGCAAATTGAAATCAGATCAAACATGATGGAAATAATCAACCTGACAGTAAATCTGTCAGAAAATTGCATCATGTGTACATAGCATTACACTACATATATGCCAGTGTGTGTAGTGTCGGATCCTTCTACTTACCTGTCTTCTGTTTTGGATGGGCTTCTCTGCATTGTGCTGCACTGTCCCCTATTTGTGGCTCTGACAGCAGCAAGGAGCACAGAGGACAAAGAAGCAGCGCTGTCCACTGGGGCTCCTTGTGATTTTGCACTCCTGTAGTGTTATGGGTATGCATACTTGACAAGTGCTGCTCATACATGAGCATCATTTCTGAAGTATGCAAGCCCAGAACACTATCGCCTGCTGTGCATGCAGACAGGAGCGCAAAATTACATGGAGTGGATAGAGCATGCACTGCTTCTTTGTTGAACAGGGCAAAGCAGCAAAACAGAGGAGGGTCCATTCAAACTAGTCTGAATTGGACAGAATGGGGGGGGGTGGCGGTTGGTGACAGCCGGCCTAGGGCGCTGGAAAGTACAAATCCGGCCCTGCCGCCATGGTAACATCCTCAGTGCAGTCTTCAAAGAAAGCCCAGACTTTGGAGCACCTGCCTTGCTGGCGATTTCTGTTTGCTCCTCTTTTGCCTCTCACTTGAACTTCCACGCTTGTGGTGCCTGAAATTGCGCGCTGCCTACCTTGTGGCACAAGGCGAACTCGTGCAGCAGTGGGTTCTTCAACAGACTCATCTGTGCTGCTGCTACGACGGCGATGTTCTCGTTCACAAACAAAATCTGGGTCTCTGTCCACATTGTCCATACCCTCCTCTTCCATCTCCTCAAACTCGTCATATGTCAATGTGGGGGGCCGCCGCCGTGGAGTAGAGCTCCCCAGAACAACCTCTGCGTAGCTCACTCCCACGTCGTCTTCCAGATCTTGTCGGCCGACCTCCTGCAATTGCAACCCCTCCTGCCCAACTTGCTCTGGGATTTGGGTTTCCGAGTCCTCCTCGGACTCGCCTTGTATTTCAGTGCGCGGTGCATTTCCCACAGTTAATGGTTGTGAATCCGGGCACAACATTTCTGGCTGTTCCTCCATTGACCTTTGAAAGGTGGAAGTTTGTTGGGCTGGGAATAGCTCCTGCGAATACCCCATTGTGTCCTGAGGTAATTCATCGGACTGGTTATCTGGCAGTTGTGTGCGTGGTGTCGCTGCCGGTTGTGTCAGCTTTGTGCCCACTGGCTCCTTGTAACTGGCTGAGGACTCGGACCTCGTGCGTGATGTGCTGGTGCTGCTTAACTCACTGCTGGACGCTTGAGAGGTCATCCAAGTAATTATCTGGTCCTGTTCTTTTGGATTTGTGAGGGTTGTTGTCCTGGACAACATGGGCGGTATTGAGTGGGTTTTCTTGGGTGCTCCCCTGTGGCCTGTACGTGAACCGTCAGGGGAAACACCTCTTCCCTTGCCCCTCCCTCTTTCACTGGATTTCTTCCTCATTTCACTTATCCTTACAGTACACGCTGACTGGCAGCAGTACAGTGGCAGTACAGAAATGCTATACAGTGGTGGGTGAGCGGTGTACCACTATTGCCAGCAGCGACACAGAGCACAATGATATACAGTGGCGGGTGAGCGGTGTACTACTGTTCCCAGCAGACACAGAGTGGCAGTACACACAATGCTATATAGTCTGGCTGAGCAGTGTACACAGAGTGGCAGTACACACAATGCTATATAGTGTGGCTGAGCGGTGTACACAGAGTGGCAGTACACACAATGCTATATAGTGTGGCTGAGCGGTGTACACAGAGTGGCAGTACACACAATGCTATATAGTGTGGTTGAGCGGTGTACACAGAGTGGCAGTACACACAATGCTATATAGTCTGGCTGAGCCGTGTACACAGAGTGGCAGTACACACAATGCTATATAGTCTGGCTGAGCGGTGTACACAGAGTGGCAGTACACACAATGCTATATAGTCTGGCTGAGCGGTGTACACAGAGTGGCAGTACACACAATGCTATATAGTCTGGCTGAGCGGTGTACACAGAGTGGCAGTACACACAATGCTATATAGTCTGGCTGAGCGAGGTACACAGTGGCAGTACACACAATGCTATATAGTCTGGCTCAGCCGTGTACACAGAGTGGCAGTACACACAATGCTATATAGTCTGGCTGAGCGAGGTACACAGTGGCAGTACACACAATGCTATATAGTCTGGCTGAGCGGTGTACACAGAGTGGCAGTACACACAATGCTATATAGTCTGGCTGAGCGGTGTACACAGAGTGACAGTACAAACAATGCTATATAGTCTGGCTGAGCGGTGTACACAGTGTGGCAGTACACACAATGCTATATAGTCTGGCTGAGCCGTGTACACAGAGTGGCAGTACACACAATGCTATATAGTCTGGCTGAGCCGTGTACACAGAGTGGCAGTACACACAATGCTATATAGTCTGGCTGAGCGAGGTACACAGTGGCAGTACACACAATGCTATATAGTCTGGCTGAGCCGTGTACACAGAGTGGCAGTACACACAATGCTATATAGTTGGCTGAGCGAGGTACACAGTGGCAGTACACACAATGCTATATAGTCTGGCTGAGCGGTGTACACAGAGTGGCAGTACACACAATGCTATATAGTCTGGCTGAGCGGTGTACACAGAGTGGCAGTACACACAATGCTATATAGTCTGGCTGAGCGGTGTACACAGAGTGGCAGTACACACAATGCTATATAGTCTGGCTGAGCGGTGTACACAGAGTGGCAGTACACACAATGCTATATAGTCTGGCTGAGCGGTGTACACAGAGTGGCAGTACACACAATGCTATATAGTCTGGCTGAGCGGTGTACACAGAGTGGCAGTAAACTATGCTATATAGTGTGGCTGAGCGAGGTACACAGAGTGGCAGTAAACAGAATGCTATATAGTCTGGCTGAGCGAGCGGTGTACTACTGTTCCCAGCAGCGACACACAATGACTGGGGGGGACCCTGGCTAGCGTGGCTGGAGAGAGAACTACCCTGCCTGCCTACCCAAAGCTAAATCCACAGAGAAATGGCGGAGATATGACGTGGTTCGGGTATTTATTTACCCGAACCACGTGACCGTTCGGCCAATCAGAGCGCGTTCGTGTCCGAACCACGTGACCCGTTCAGGCCAATCACAGCGCTAGCCGAACGTTCGGGGAACGTTCGGCCATGCGTTCTTAGTTCAGCCATGCGGCCGAACGGTTTGGCCGAACACCATCAGGTGTTCGGCCGAACTCGAACATCACCCGAACAGGGTGATGTTCTGCAGAACCCGAACAGTGGCGAACACAGTTCGCCCAACACTAGTGGCGACGGACGCTGATCGGTTGTGCGTTCTATTCCACTTCATGGCAAGTAACGGCGCTGCGGGAATATTGCCAGTGGCTCTGGCAAAAAACTTACGGCTCTTGCATTTTTGTTCAAAATGCAAGGGGTCTCAGATATTACAAAGGACTCCCGGGTCCGTTTGGCCATAAAAGGATATCGATCGGGTGTCAGGGTGCGCGACTCTCGTCGCGCGGTCTCTTTTGTTATTTTGTATGCTATGTCTGCTCGTCTGTCCGAGGTGTGTCTATCTTCCTATGAGGTGTGTCTGTTTGCTGCTGCTTTCTCCATGGCTTTCTTTGGGGCTTTTAGGATTAGCGAAATGGTGAGCCCCAGTCGGTCAGCATTTAACTTCGAAGATCGAAAACAGATCAGTTGGGAATGGGTAGGACGTAGTGTTGGGTGAACACCTGGATGTTCTGGTTCGCGAACGTTCGCCGAACATGGCCGCGATGTTCGGGTGTTCGCGCCGAACTCCGAACATAATGGAAGTCAATGGGGACCCGAACTTTCGTGCTTTGTAAAGCCTCCTTACCTGCTACATACCCCAAATTTACAGGGTATGTGCACCTTGGGAGTGGGTACAAGAGGAAAAATTTTTTAGCAAAAAGAGCTTATAGTTTTTATAGGGACCGGCAACGCTAACCCAGCAGCAGCCCACGTGATGGAAAAGGAGGAGGCGCAGGAGGAGAAGGCCACGCTTTCAGACACAACAACCCAGGCCTTGCATGAGGACAAGAAGCGTGCGGATAGCATGCTTTTTGCCGCCATGCAGTCATAAATGTAATAAAGATAAGAGGTTCCATAAACAGGGACCGGCAACGCTAACCCAGCAGCAGCACACGTGATGGAACAGGAGGAGGCGCAGGAGGAGAAGGCCACGCTTTCAGACACAACAACCCAGGCCTTGCATGAGGACAAGAAGCGTGCGGATAGCATGCATTTTGCCGCCATGCAGTCATAAATGTAATAAAGATAAGAGGTTCCATAAACAGGGACCGGCAACGCTAACCCAGCAGCAGCACACGTGATGGATCAGGAGGAGGCGCAGGAGGAGAAGGCCACGCTTTCAGACACAACAACCCAAGCCTTGCATGAGGACAAGAAGCGTGCAGATAGCATGCTTTTTGCCGCCATGCAGTCATAAATGTAATAAAGATAAGAGGTTCAATAAAAAGGGACTGGCAACGCTAACCCAGCAGCAGCACACGTGATGGAACAGGAGGAGGCGCAGGAGGAGAAGGCCACGCTTTGAGACACAACAACCCAGGCCTTGCATGAGGACAAGAAGCGTGCGGATAGCATGCTTTTTGCTGCCATGCAGTCATAAATGTAATAAAGATAAGAGGTTCCATAAACAGGGACCGGCAACGCTAACCCAGCAGCAGCACACGTGATGGAACAGGAGGAGGCGCAGGAGGAGAAGGCCACGCTTTCAGACACAACAACCCAGGCCTTGCATGAGGACAAGAAGCGTGCGGATAGCATGCTTTTTGCCGCCATGCAGTCATAAATGTAAAAAAGATAAGAGGTTCCATAAACAGGGACCGGCAACGCTAACCCAGCAGCAGCACACGTAATGGAACAGGAGGAGGCGCAGGAGGAGAAGGCCACGCTTTGAGACACAACAACCCAGGCCTTGCATAAGGACAAGAAGCGTGCGGATAGCATGCATTTTGCCGCCATGCAGTCATAAATGTAATAAAGATAAGAGGTTTCATAAACAGGGACCGGCAACGCTAACCCAGCAGCAGCACACGTGATGGAACAGGAGGAGGCGCAGGAGGAGAAGGCCACGCTTTGAGACACAACAACCCAGGCCTTGCATGAGGACAAGAAGCGTGCGGATAGCATGCTTTTTGCCGCCATGCAGTCATAAATGTAATAAAGATAAGAGGTTCCATAAACAGGGACCGGCAACGCTAACCCAGCAGCAGCACACGTGATGGAACAGGAGGAGGCGCAGGAGGAGAAGGCCACGCTTTCAGACACAACAACCCAGGCCTTGCATGAGGACAAGAAGCGTGCGGATAGAATGCTTTTTGCCTCCAAGCAGTCATAAATGTAATAAAGATAAGAGGTTCCATAAACAGGGACCGGCAACGCTAACCCATCACAGATGGTCATTGTTCATGTTTCTTGGTTGGGGTCCAGGAGTGTTGCATAGTCATTTCCAATCCAGGATTGATTCATTTTAATTTGAGTCAGACGGTCTGCATTTTCTGTGGAGAGGTGGATACGCCGATCTGTGACGATGCCTCCGGCAGCACTGAAACAGCGTTCCGACATAACGCTGGCTGCCGGGCAAGCCAGCACCTCTATTGCGTACATTGCCAGTTCATGCCAGGTGTCTAGCTTCGATACCCAATAGTTGAAGGGTGCAGATGGATTGTTCAACACAGCTACGCCATCTGACATGTAGTCCTTGACCATCTTCTCCAGGCGATCGGTGTTGGAGGTGGATCTGCACGCTTGCTGTTCTGTGGGCTGCTGCATGGGTGTCAGAAAATTTTCCCACTCCAAGCACACTGCCGATACCATTCCCTTTTGGGCACTAGCTGCGGCTTGTGTTGTTTGCTGCCCTCCTGGTCGTCCTGGGTTTGCTGAAGTCAGTCTGTCGGCGTACAACTGGCTAGAGGAGGGGGAGGATGTCAATCTCCTCTCTAAAGTCTCCACAAGGGCCTGCTGGTATTCTTCCATTTTGACCTGTCTGACTCTTTCTTCAAGCAGTTTTGGAACATTGTGTTTGTACCGTGGGTCCAGAAGGGTATAAACCCAGTAATTGGTGTTGTCCAGAATGCGCACAATGCGTGGGTCACGTTCAATGCAGTCTAGCATGACTTGAGCCATGTGTGCCAGAGTCCTGCCAGAATCCTCATCATCCTCTTGTGAGCGTTGTGATAGTTGTTGTGATGCATCATAGTCGTCACCTTCTTCCTGGTCTGCTTCTGCTGACCATTCGCGCTGAATTGTGGAAGTCCAACGTGCACCGCTCTTGCCCTCGTCAGCGGTGGCATGAAATTCCTGCTCCAACTCCAGCTGTTCCTCCTCCTCTTCTTCGTCATAGCTGCTGGGGCCAGCGTTTCCTGAGGCGGATGGCCTGATGTTGGTACCATCACGCTGATCGTTTTCTCCTTCAGATTCCCCCAGTTGCACCATGACAGCTGTTTCCTTGATTTTCAACATTGACTTCTTCAGTAAACACAGCAGTGGTATGGTAATGCTGACTGAAGAGTTGTCACTGCTCACAAGCAACGTGGATTGCTCAAAATTTTGGAGGACTTGGCAGAGGTCCAACATGTTGGCCCAATCGGATCCACAGAAGCTTGGCAGCTGTCCGGATGCGCCTCGGTACTGCGCCGTCATGTACTGGACCACTGCACTCTTCTGCTTGCAAAAGCGGGCTAGCATGTGCAGCGTAGAATTCCAGCGAGTAGGGACATCACACAGCAAGCGATGGTGGGGGAGATTGAAGCGCTCCTGCATCTTGGCGAGTGCCCCCGAAGCAGTACTGGAATTTCTACAATGTTTGGCCACTCGACGCACCTTCAACAGAAGATCGGCCACGCCTGGGTATGTCCTCAGGAACCGCTGAACTACTAGGTTCATCACGTGCGCCAGGCAAGGGATGTGTGTCAGCTTAGCCAACCTTAAAGCGCGAATGAGATTACTCCCATTATCACACACAACCATGCCCGGTTTCAGGTCCAGCGGTGCCAGCCACAAATCCATCTGTTCCTTTATTCCCCTCCAAATTTCCTCCCCTGTGTGCTGCTTATCCCCAAGGCAGATCAGCTTTAGCAACGCTTGCTGACGCATGCCAACAGCTGTGCTGCACTGCTTCCACGATCCTACTGCTGCTGGGTTAGCGTTTCCGGATGAGGTACAGCTTTGAGATGCGTTGGAGGAGAAGGAGTCAGAGAGGTAGGTGCTGCTGTTGTTATCCAGTGGGAGGGATGGCGGTGCAGCTGTTTGCGGCGTGGGCAACACCCGCGCCGTAGCAGGTGAGGAATCGCTGCCAGGCTCCACAAGGTTCACCCAGTGCGTGGTAAGGGAGATGTATCGACCCTGGCCGAACGCACTCGTCCAGGTGTCAGTGGTGAGGTGAACCTTGCAGGCAACGGCATTCTTCAAGCTTCGGGTTATTTTGCTGACCACGTGCTCATGCAACTCAGGCACTGCAGAGCGCGCAAAGTGGTAGCGGCTGGGAACCACGTAACGTGGGATGGCCACTGACATCATGCCCTTGAAGCGGTTTGTCTCCACCACTCGATATGGCAGCATTTCGCAGGCCAGAAGCTTGGCTATGCTGGCTGTTAGTGCCACGGCCCGGGGGTCATTTGCTGGCAATTTCCTCTTGCGCTCAAGCATCTCCGAGACAGACAACTGAACCGTAGGGCTGCACACTGAACGGCTGTTGGTTGTTGTGTTTGATGACTGGGAGACCTCAAGAGCACTATTCCGGAAAGTTACAGTGTCAGCGTCGTCTGATGTTTGTGAATGTTGTTGTGAACCACGCAATGGCTGGGCTACTGCTGCTGCTGAGGAGGGTCTGGTGGTGAGTCTGGTGACCCCAAGGGAGGCAGTGCTGCTGGTACCCTGTCCTGGCGGCCACAGAGTGGGATGTTTGGATACCATGTGGCGGGTCATGCTGGTGGTGGAGAGGTTGTTAATATGTTTCCCCCTGCTCAGGCGGGTCTTGCACACCTTGCAAATCACCATGGTACCATCCTCACTGCAGTCTTCAAAGAAAGGCCAGACTTTGGAGCACCTGCCTTGCTGGTGATTTCTGTTTGCGCCTCTTTTCCGTCTCACTTGAACTTCCACGCTTGTGGTGCCTGAAATTTTGCGCCGCCTACCTTGTGGCACAAGGCGAACTCGTGCAGCAGTGGGTTCTTCAACAGACTCATCTGTGCTGCTACGACGGCGATGTTCTCCTTCACATACAAAATATGGGTCTCTGTCAACATTGTCCATACCCTCCTCCTCTTCCATCTCCTCAAACTCGTCATATGTGATTGTGGTCCGCCGCCGTGGAGTAGAGCTCCCCACAACAACCTCTGCGCAGCACACTCCAACGTCGTCTTCAAGATCTTCTCGGCCGACCTCCTGCAATTGAAACCCCTCCTGCCCAACTTGCTCTGGGATTTGGGTTTCAAAGTCCTCCTCGGACTCGCCTTGCATTTCAGTGCGCGGTGCATTTCCCACAGTCAATGGTTGTGAATCCGGGCACAAAATTTCTGGCTGTTCCATTGACCTTTGAAAGGTGGAAGTTTGTTGGGCTGGGAATAGCTCCTGCGAATACCCCATTGTGTCCTGAGGAAATTCTTCGGACTGGTTATTTGGCAGTTGTGTGCGTGGTGTCGCTGCTGGTTGTGTCAGCTTTGTGCCCACTGGCTCCTTGTAACTGGCTGAGGACTCGGACCTCGTGCGTGATGTGCTGGTGCTGCTTAACCCACTGCTGGACGCTTGAGAGGTCATCCAATTAATTATCTGGTCCTGTTCTTTTGGATTTGTGAGGGTTGATTTCCTGGACAACATGGGCGGTATTGAGTGGGTTTTCTTTGGTGCTCCACTGTGGCCTGTACGTGAACCGTCAGGGGGAACACCTCTTCCCTTGCCCCTCCCTCTTTCACAGGATTTCTTCTTCATTTCACTTATCCTTAAAGTACACGCTGACTGGCAGCAGTACAGTGGCAGTACAGAAATGCTATACAGTGGCGGGTGAGCGGTGTACTACTATTCCCAGCAGCGACACAGAGCACAATGCTATACAGTGGTGGGTGAGCGGTGTACTACTATTCCCAGCAGCGACACAGAGCACAATGCTATACAGTGGTGGGTGAGCGGTGTACTACTATTCCCAGCAGCGACACAGAGCACTATGCTATACAGTGGTGGGTGAGCGGTGTACTACTGTTCCCAGCAGAGACACAGAATGGCAGTAAACACAATGCTATATAGTGTGGCTGAGCGGTGTACTACTGTTCCCAGCAGCGACACAGAGCACAATGCTATACATTGGTGGGTGAGCGGTGTACTACTGTTCCCAGCAGAGACACAGAGTGGCAGTAAACACAATGCTATATAGTGTGGCTGAGCGGTGTACTACTATTCCCAGCAGCGACACAGAGCACAATGCTATACAGTGGTGGGTGAGCGGTGTACTACTATTCCCAGCAGCGACACAGAGCACAATGCTATACAGTGGTGGGTGAGCGGTGTACTACTGTTCCCAGCAGCGACACAGAGCACAATGCAATACAGTGGTGGGTGAGCGGTGTACTACTATTCCCAGCAGCGACACAGAGCACAATGCTATACAGTGGTGGGTGAGCGGTGTACTACTGTTCCCAGCAGCGACACAGAGCACAATGCTATACAGTGGTGGGTGAGTGGTGTACTACTATTCCCAGCAGCGACACAGAGCACAATGCTATACAGTGGTGGGTGAGCGGTGTACTACTGTTCCCAGCAGAGACACAGAGTGGCAGTAAACACAATGCTATACAGTGGTGGCTGAGCGGTGTACTACTGTTCCCAGCAAAGACACAGAGTGGCAGTAAACACAATGCTATATAGTGTGGGTGAGCGGTGTACTACTATTCCCAGCAGCGACACAGAGCACAATGCTATACAGGGTGAGAGGTGTACTACTGTTCCCAGCAGACACACAGAGTGGCAGTAAACACAATGCTATATAGTGTGGATGAGCGGTGTACTACTATTCCCAGCAGCGACACAGAGCACAATGCTATACAGGGTGAGCGGTGTACTACTGTTCCCAGCAGACACACAGAGTGGCAGTAAACACAATGCTATATAGTGTGGGTGAGCGGTGTACTACTATTCCCAGCAGCGACACAGAGCACAATGCTATACAGGGTGAGCGGTGTACTACTGTTCCCAGCAGACACACAGAGTGGCAGTAAACACAATGCTATATAGTGTGGGTGAGCGGTGTACTACTATTCCCAGCAGCGACACAGAGCACAATGCTATACAGGGTGAGCGGTGTACTACTGTTCCCAGCAGACACACAGAGTGGCAGTAAACACAATGCTATATAGTGTGGCTGAGCGGTGTACTACTATTCCCAGCAGCGACACAGAGCACAATGCTATACAGGGTGAGCGGTGTACTACTGTTCCCAGCAGACACACAGAGTGGCAGTAAACACAATGCTATATAGTGTGGGTGAGCGGTGTACTACTATTCCCAGCAGCGACACAGAGCACAATGCTATACAGGGTGAGCGGTGTACTACTGTTCCCAGCAGACACACAGAGTGGCAGTAAACACAATGCTATATAGTGTGGGTGAGCGGTGTACTACTATTCCCAGAAGCGACACAGAGCACAATGCTATACAGGGTGAGCGGTGTACTACTGTTCCCAGCAGACACACAGAGTGGCAGTAAACACAATGCTATATAGTGTGGGTGAGCGGTGTACTACTATTCCCAGCAGCGACACAGAGCACAATGCTATACAGGGTGAGCGGTGTACTACTGTTCCCAGCAGACACACAGAGTGGCAGTAAACACAATGCTATATAGTGTGGGTGAGCGGTGTACTACTATTCCCAGCAGCGACACAGAGCACAATGCTATACAGGGTGAGCGGTGTACTACTGTTCCCAGCAGACACACAGAGTGGCAGTAAACACAATGCTATATAGTGTGGGTGAGCGGTGTACTACTATTCCCAGCAGCGACACAGAGCACAATGCTATACAGGGTGAGCGGTGTACTACTGTTCCCAGCAGAGAGACACAGAGTGGCAGTAAACACAATGCTATATAGTGTGGGTGAGCGGTGTACTACTATTCCCAGCAGCGACACAATGACCGGGGGACCCTGGCTAGCCTGGCTGGAGAGAGAACTACCCTGCCTGCCTACCCAAAGCTAAACCCACAGACAAATGGCGGAGAAATGACGTGGATCGGGTATTTATTTACCAAAACCACGTGACCCGTTCGGCCAATCAGAGCGCGTTCGGGTCCGAACCACGTGACCCGTTCGGCCAATCACAGCGCTAGCCGAACGTTCGGGTAACGTTCGGCCACGCGCTCTTAGTTCGGCCATATGGCCGAACAGTTTGGCCGAACACCATCAGGTGTTCGGCCAAACTCGAACATCACCCGAACAGGGTGATGTTCTGCAGAACCCGAACAGTGGCGAACACTGTTCGCCCAACACTAGTAGGACGGTCACTTTATTTGCAGTGCAGGGTTCCCCGGTCTGCCCGGTGGGGTTGGTGGGTACTTTTTTACAAAACAGAGGAGCAGCGGTCAGTTCCTTTCTCTGTCATGAGAATGGGACACCCCTTTCCCGTTTCCAGTTTGTAGCTGTTTTCAGGAAAATGTTAGACTTATTGGGTTATCCTAGTTTGCATATGTGTATCAGCGCCAAGGAAACAAAGTGGCCGCTGCTGAGAGAAGAACGATGTCCAGAGTTCACAAACAGATAAATTATATATGCTCAGCGCAGAGTCCAAAAACAAAAGACGAGTCTTCAGCAAAGGATAAAAGCAGGCAAATCTCCACCACAATATATATTGGGTTCACGGCACAGCTCTGCAATCATGGATACCCAAAAAAGGAAAGAGGCTTACCAGCTGGTGACAACCCACATTATAAGGTTGTATCAACGCTTTGGTAGGACATCAGGAAGCAACAGTCTGTCCAGGATCCACCAATTCAGCAATGATTCCTCTCACGAATGGATATCAGTAAACATCATAAAAAACAAACAAACGGGAACTCTAAGTGTAAACCGTTTAATATAGAGTTTTCATAGTAAAAACAGCTTAAAAATAGCATAAAAATAGCATAAAAACAAAACTTACATACGGGGCCCATGCAATGGGAACCCCGAGAAAGTTGCACACGTGTATGGGTCAGCGGTAAAGGATAGTATGAAGGTGCCGCCTGTCTCCTTCCCGACCGGTTTCGCAAACTAGCGTCATCAGGGGATTAAGGATACAAGCGGCTGGCACCAAATATATAAACTTTTACAATAAAGAAAGGGGTGGGGCTATGAACACCAACAGTCAAGACCCCTCCAATAGAGTATAGATCAGACTCTACTAGGAGAGTGACTATAACCCAGATCAATACACATTGAAAACAATGGGATATAAGATTAGAAGCTAGAAGCTCCAGTGGCTAGACAGCACAGTGGTCAAGGGCCCTGTCTCTGACACAGGAATCCCAGGTTCAAGTCCTGGCAGCCAACACTGTTTTTTTTTTTTACTATAGTATGCAATACATACTGGCATATATAAAACCAGAAAGTGCACATTATAGAAGGTGAATAAGTGAAAAATTACCTAGACAGAGCCAGATAGATATTAAGTGAAAGCCAAGGTCCGAGAATACAGAACTGAATAGTGAATAAATGGCCGGCATAGGGAACTTACAAAGAGGAAAAACATAGTCCTCCTAATAGGATAGACAAACAGCGCATAGCTGCATTGCACGTCATCTACAACGCCTAAGCGGCAGAACGACATACATGTATAAAGTTGATGCAAAAAAAAAAAAAAAATAAAAAAATAAAAAAATAAAAAAAAAAAATTAAAAATTATAAAATGCGTCATTAGTAACGCTAGGGGGGCAAAGTGCCACATATGCGTAAAATTCATGCGGCAATGCGTGTAAAGTGCACAAACCCAATTTATGCAGGGATACACTTGGACTATATAAAACCGTGTGTAAAACGTATGCATAAAACGTGTGAAATATATGAGATTATGCATGCGCCATTATTAATCGTGAAAGAAATGTAATAATCAACGCTATCACGTGAATGAGAGGTACACCGAGAACATAAAAGGACTCATACGTACCAATGAAAAATGGTGCACATGCCCACGTGACAGGGGGACGTGTAAAGAGAAGTAGAATACTAGTGAGCTCCTTATAGGAATGTGCATAATATTTCGCGCATAGACGCTAATATTTCGCGCATAGACGATATGGTCAGGCAGACTTAAAGGTTGTTAGAGACCAAATTGGTGAGAAAGACAGGCCTATTAATAGAGGGACCAAGACTGTTAGTTTGAGAGACAATTGTGGTGTTAAATTTCTCACTCAATATAGTTTCCAACACAGAGATATCAAAAAGATTTTGCGCAAACATTGGCATCTCTTGAAAGGCGATCCAGTGATTGGTCCATTGCTTACGGACAATCCTGAGATTATATTCAGGAGAGCGCCAAATTTGCGCGATCGTCTTGTGCATAGCCATATTGATCCACCCAAAATAAGCCCTTCCAGTGTAGTACCACTTAAGGGTTTTTATAGATGTGGTAAGTGTAAAGGATGTAAAGCATGCAAGTTCATGCCACGCAGAATTCACACCTTTTCGGGGAACGCTACCTCACGGCCCTTTGAAATTAAGCAGTTATTCACCTGTGATAGCACTTTTACGGTTTACCTATTGGAATGCCCTTGCGGTCTAAAATACGTGGGTAGAACTACCAGATCCTTTAAGGAAAGACTGGGGGAACACATCTACCTGATCAGTAAGGGATCTATGGGACATCCAGTACCCAAACATTTTGCTACCACACATCATAAGGACCCTTCCCTTTTGAAATACTGCGTTATAGATAGCATTAAGAAAAACTGGAGAGGCCAAAATCGGGTTAGAGATGTCTCACGACTAGAAACCGAATGGATTTTCAAACTGCGAACACTACGCCCAGATGGGCTGAATGTTGAATTGGACGTAAATTGTTTTATTAATAATTCATAATTTTTATGACTGTTTATAATTTTTGATACTTTTACTCTGTGATTGTACATGTGTGTCGGTCTGCTTGGCCTACTTGCTTAATATTATTTTTAAGGTCACTTGTATAACCTTTTGCTATACTTACTGGCATATCTGGTGTGGTATTCCCTCGACTATGTATATGTGTATATATATGTACTGTATATATTTCCCGAAAAAGTTTAGATGGGGGAATTGTCTCACTGGCAATTTCTTTCGACATTGGTTAATGGGACCTTTCTTTCTCTCACTCTTGTTTCCTTCTCGTACATTCTTATTTATTCGACGCGTCTATGCGCGAAATATTATGCACATTCCTATAAGGAGCTCACTAGTATTCTACTTCTCTTTACACGTCCCCCTGTCACGTGGGCATGTGCACCATTTTTCATTGGTACGTATGAGTCCTTTTATGTTCTCGGTGTACCTCTCATTCACGTGATAGCGTTGATTATTACATTTCTTTCACGATTAATAATGGCGCATGCATAATCTCATATATTTCATACGTTTTATGCATACGTTTTACACACGGTTTTATATAGTCCAAGTGTATCCCTGCATAAATTGGGTTTGTGCACTTTACACGCATTGCCGCATGAATTTTACGCATATGTGGCACTTTGCCCCCCTAGCGTTACTAATGACGCATTTTATAATTTTTAATTTTTTTTAATTTTTTTTATTTTTATTTTTATTTTTTTTTTTTATTTTTTTTTTTTTTTGCATCAACTTTATACATGTATGTCGTTCTGCCGCTTAGGCGTTGTAGATGACGTGCAATGCAGCTATGCGCTGTTTGTCTATCCTATTAGGAGGACTATGTTTTTCCTCTTTGTAAGTTCCCTATGCCGGCCATTTATTCACTATTCAGTTCTGTATTCTCGGACCTTGGCTTTCACTTAATATCTATCTGGCTCTGTCTAGGTAATTTTTCACTTATTCACCTTCTATAATGTGCACTTTCTGGTTTTATATATGCCAGTATGTATTGCATACTATAGTAAAAAAAAAAAAAACAGTGTTGGCTGCCAGGACTTGAACCTGGGATTCCTGTGTCAGAGACAGGGCCCTTGACCACTGTGCTGTCTAGCCACTGGAGACTTCAAGCTTCTAATCTTATATCCCATTGTTTTCAATGTGTATTGATCTGGGTTATAGTCACTCTCCTAGTAGAGTCTGATCTATACTCTATTGGAGGGGTCTTGACTGTTGGTGTTCATAGCCCCACCCCTTTCTTTATTGTAAAAGTTTATATATTTGGTGCCAGCCGCTTGTATCCTTAATCCCCTGATGACGCTAGTTTGCGAAACCGGTCGGGAAGGAGACAGGCGGCACCTTCATACTATCCTTTACCGCTGACCCATACACGTGTGCAACTTTCTCGGGGTTCCCATTGCATGGGCCCCGTATGTAAGTTTTGTTTTTATGCTATTTTTATGCTATTTTTAAGCTGTTTTTACTATGAAAACTCTATATTAAACGGTTTACACTTAGAGTTGCCGTTTGTTTGTTTTTTATGATGTTTACTGATATCCATTCGTGAGAGGAATCATTGCTGAATTGGTGGATCCTGGACAGACTGTTGCTTCCTGATGTCCTACCAAAGCGTTGATACAACCTTATAATGTGGGTTGTCACCAGCTGGTAAGCCTCTTTCCTTTTTTGGGTATCCATGATTGCAGAGCTGTGCCGTGAACCCAATATATATTGTGGTGGAGATTTGCCTGCTTTTATCCTTTGCTGAAGACTCGTCTTTTGTTTTTGGACTCTGCGCTGAGCATATATAATTTATTGGGTTATCCTCCCATGAGTTTTGCATCCCATTCCTTCCGGATTGGGGGCTCAGCAATTCATGGATCAAGCGTATTTGTCGCTGGGAGTCATCACGCTTTGTTTCCTATGTCCGGCCCCATTTATTATAAGGTGGTTAGGGTTTTTTCTTTACAGGGTAGGGTATTAGTTCACGTTTTCTTTGTTGTTATTGTGTATTTCAGGTTCTCTGCCCTGCCTGGTGTGGATCCTTGGCCATTTCTACGTGGCCTGGGGTGCTCGACGAGCTGGAGCACGGCCTGAGGGCCATCAGTTGGGCCTGTCTAGAGAGCAGGCCTGTGTGCGTTGGATCGGGGTTCCTGGTATGTCATGGTGCAGGGTGGTCCCCGAGGTCCAGAGCAGGGACAAGGTCCTCCAGCACCCAAGGCTGAGACACCAAAGTGCGCCCCTCCATCCCCGCCACCCCAGCCGTCACACACTGATTGCTATTAGACTAAGAGAAGCCACGGGGCCCACAACCTCCACAACACCTTAATATCTAGTTATCTGGCTTGCAGTCACTGCTATGTATCCCCTTTTCTTATTTCTTTCTGCTTCATACACAATTAGAAATGACAGCTGAATGAATTGTGCGCCTCCTCCTACGCTGCGCCCTGAGGCTGGAGCCTCTCCAGCCTATGCCTCGGCCCGGCCCTGCCGAGGTCCATCGCTTTGCTCGCTTGGGTCGAGCCCTGGACACCTTGGTTATTCACGCGGGTGGTAATGACCTAGCCTCACGTCCTGTCAGGCAGATAGCCAGAGATATGAAATTTGATTTCCTTCGTTTGAGGTCCATTTTCCCGGGCACAGTGGTGGTATGGTTTGAGGTGGTAGACAGGCTTACTTGGAGGCAGGCCAGGTCCATTGAGCGGGTTAATAGGGCCAGAAAGAAGTTAAATCGTGAGGTGTCCCGCTTTGTAGTGAGAAATGGGGGAGTAGCAGTGCGGCATGTAGACTTGGAGGTGCACACTGCTAGGTTTCTGCGGCTGGATGGTACCCACCTTAATGCTGTTGGTACAGATCTTTGGTCGTTAGCCCTAAGTGAAGGTATTCAGCGGGCTCTTCATTTGTGGTGGGCCGCACGAGCATGAGGTGTCCTGCCTGTTTGGGTGGAGGGGAAGGATATCCGGAGGTGGTCTGAAAATGTGGAGGGAGATTTTCACCGCGGTGTGAATATCTCTTGTGAGGGTCACCGTCTTCAAGGAGCATTTACCACCTGGCAGGCAGCTGTCCCTGAGCCAGAGTTTGCGGCTGGGGGCTGTTTCTGCTAGCTGCTTGCCTGTTTACATGTTTGGTCCTCCGGGTCCTTCTCCTAAAATTATTTTGCACTATTTTTAACTGTTATTTAACCACTTCACCCTATCTGGATGGATATATCCATCCAGATAGACTGTGCTGCTCCTGCAGCGTGGTGCGCGCGATCGGGCGCGCTCCCGCACGCGCTCCCGCTGCCTGCCACTAGCCCCCGATCAGTGAATGGGAATATAATTCCCATTCACCAATCTAAGCCCCCCGGAGAAATACCGACGCTTTCTAAGCAGAGAGCGCGGTATTTCTGCTCGGAAAAATTGTTTGCAGCCTCCTAATAGTTCCTGGCAGCGTGATCGTACGCTTCAGGAACTTTGTTACTAAATAGTAAACTGCACCCACATACATTTTTTTAAATAAAGAATAACATTATAATACATCTAAAAATTGCTGTTTACCTCCCAAGCTAAAATCACCCACATACATTTTTTAATTAAAAAATATATAAAAAAATTACAATTAAAAAAAAAAAACTACATAAATAGTTACCTAAGGGTCTAAACTTTTTAAATATACATGTTAAGAGAGCACCTTATTCATTTTTTTAAAAAAATTATAAGCTTGTAAATAATGATGAACGCAAATTGAAAAAATGCACCTTTATTTCTAAATAAAATATCGGCGCCATAAATTGTGATAGGGACATAATTTAAAAGGCGTAATAAGCGGGAAAAATACGCAAATAAAATACATGAGTTTTAATTACGGTAGCATGTATTAATTTTAAACTACAATGGCCAAAAACTGAGAAATAATGATTTTTTTCCATTTCTTTCTTAATCTTTCTGTTAAAATGGATTTAGAAAAAAATAATTCTTAGCAAAATGTACTACCTAAAGAAAGCCTAATTAGTGGCGGAAAAAACAAAATATAGATCAATTAATTGTGATTAGTAGCAATAAAGTTATTGGCGAATAAATGGGAGGTGAACGTTGCTCGGATGCATGAGATTTTCCGCGCTGTAGGCTGAAGTGGTTAATAAAGATAAAGGCTGCCTTGGCCTTTTTATACCAACGTAAATTGTTGTGCAGTGTGTGCTTGTAAAGGGGGTGTTCAAAAGGGGGTTTATTGTTGGGTGCCAGGAGAAGCAAATAGGCATTGCCCTTATCAAGTAGAGCCCGTACTGAGGAACGCAGGACCTGGGGAGGGCTCCCATGATAGGGCGGGCCTTGGTGTCTCTGGGCAGGATCTAGGTGGGAACAGGCTAAGGGCAAGAAGAGTAGCCAATGGGATGTTTTGTGGGTTGGATTGGGCTGGGGGGCTTTTTATATGGGGGGGGGCAGATTGTCCCTTCCCACAGGATTCCTAGAGAGGAAAGCTCCCTAACTCCCTCCCTGATGTGATGTTTGTCTGGTTGTTTTGTTGTTTCTTTTCTTGTCATTGCAGCCGGAGGGAAGGATATCCGGAGGTGGTCTGAAAATGTGGAGGGAGATTTTCACCGCGGTGTGAATATCTCTTGTAAGGGTCACCGTCTTCAATGAGCATTTACCACTTGGCAGGCAGCTGTCCCTGAGCCGGAGTATGCGGCTGGGGGCCGTTTCTGTTAGCTGCTTGCCTGTTTACATGTTTGGTCCTCCGGGTCCTTCTCCTAAAATTATTTTGCACTATTGTTAACTGTTATTTAATAAAGATAAAGGCTGCCTTGGCCTTTTTATACCAACGTAAATTGTTGTCCAGTGTGTGCTTGTAAAGGGGGTTGATGGTGTTCAAAAGGGGGTTTATTGTTGGGTGCCAGGAGAAGCAAATAGGCATTGCCCTTATCAAGTAGAGCCCGTACTGAGGAACGCAGGACCTGGGGAGGGCTCCCATGATAGGGCGGGCCTTGGTGTCTCTGGGCAGGATCTAGGTGGGAACAGGCTAAGGGCAGGAAGAGTAGCCAATGGGATGTTTTGTGGGTTGGATTGGGCTGGGGGGCTTTTTATATGGGGGGGGGCAGAGTGTCCCTTCCCACAGGATTCCTAGAGAGGAAAGCTCCCTAACTCCCTCCCTGATGTGACGTTTGTCTGGTTGTTTTGTTGTTTCTTTTCTTGTCATTGCCGCCGGAGGGAAGGATATCCGGAGGTGGTCTGAAAATGTGGAGGGAGATTTTCACCGCGGTGTGAATATCTCTTGTGAGGGTCACCGTCTTCAATGAGCATTTACCACTTGGCAGGCAGCTGTCCCTGAGCCGGAGTATGCGGCTGGGGGCCGTTTCTGTTAGCTGCTTGCCTGTTTACATGTTTGGTCCTCCGAGTCCTTCTCCTAAAATTATTTTGCACTATTGTTAACTGTTATTTAATAAAGATAAAGGCTGCCTTGGCCTTTTTATACCAACGTAAATTGTTGTCCAGTGTGTGCTTGTAAAGGGGGTTGTTGGTGTTCAAAAGGGGGTTTATTGTTGGGTGCCAGGAGAAGCAAATAGGCATTGCCCTTATCAAGGAGCCTGCCAAACTTTCTACATGTCACAGGCTGAGTGACACACGGATTTTATCTGTTACAGAGGATGTTTTATTAAGGACTCCCTACTGAAAGTTATAATTAGGGATGGGACGAATCCACAATTTTTTCGAATCCGAATCTGAAAAGGTTCTCGAATATCTCGAACCTTTCGAATCCCGGATCTAACGAATCCTGCACATAAGAATTGTGCGATCCATGGTATAGTTGCCCGCAGTATAGGTAGCGAGGTAAAGGTGCCTTCAGTATAGCTAGCTAGGTATGGGTGCCTTCAATATTGGTAGCTTTCAGTATAGGTAGCAAGGTATAGGGGCCTGCAGTATAGGTAGCAAGGTATATGGGCCTTCAGTATAGGTAGCAGGGTATATGGGCCTTCAGTATAGGTAGCAGGGTATATGGGCCTTCAGTATAGGTAGCAGGGTATATGGGCCTTCAGTATAGGTAGCAGGGTATATGGGCCTTCAGTATAGGTAGCAGGGTATATAGGCCTTCAGTATAGGTAGCAGGGTATATAGGCCTTCAGTATAGGTAGCAGGGTATATGGGCCTTCAGTATAGGTAGCAGGGTATATAGGCCTTCAGTATAGGTAGCAGGGTATATGGGCCTTCAGTATAGGTAGCAGGGTATATGGGCCTTCAGTATAGGTAACAGGGTATATAGAGGCCTTAATTATAGGTAGGTATGTAGGTAGGTATAGGGGCCTTTAGGTAGGTAAAGGAACCTTCAGTATAGGTAGCAGGGTATAGGGCCTTAAGTATAGGTAGGTATGTAGGTAGGTATAGGGGCCTTTAGGTAGGTAGGTATAGGGGCCTTTAGGTAGGTAGGCACGTATAGGGGGCCTTTAGGTAGGTATAGGGGCCTTTAGGTAGGTAGGTAGGTAGGTATAGAGGCCTGTAGATAGGTATAGGGGCCTTTAGGTAGGTAGGTAGGTATAGGGGGCCTTTAGGTAGGTAGGTACGTATAGGGGGCCTTTAGGTAGGTATAGTGGCCTGTAGGTAGGTAGGTATAGTGGCCGGTAGGTAGGTATAGTGTCCTGTAGGTAGGTAGGTAGGTAGTTAAAGGGACCTTCAGTATAGGTAGCAGGGTATAGGGCCTTAAGTATAGGTAGATATGTAGGTAGGTAGGTATAGGGGCCTTTAGGTAGGTAGGTAGGTAGGTATAGGGGCCTTTAGGTAGGTATAGGGGCCTTTAGGTAGGTAGGTAGGTACATATAGGGGGCCTTTAGGTAGGTATAGGGGCCTGTAGGTAGGTAGGGATAGTGGTAGGTAGGTACGTATCCTTTAGGTAGGTATAGGGGCCTGTAGGTAGGTAGGTATAGTGGCGGGTAGGTAGGTAGGTACGTATAGGGGGCCTTTAGGTAGGTATAGAGGTAGGTATAGAGGGAGGTATAGAGGTAGGTAGGTAGGTGTAGGTGTCGCTCCCCCTCCCCCCCCCCCGTGCCTCCTCCGCTCACCCCCACGGCCTCCTCCGTCCCCCGTGCCTGCATAAGTATCAACTCACCTGTCCAGTGGAGCGCAGAGCGGCAGACCTCCTCGTTACTTCTCGGTTCCCTCTAGTGGCCGGACCGGCTTTTACTGATGACGTCATTGTAAAAGCCGTCACTAGAGGGAACCAGGAAGTGAGCGAGAGGTCTGCCGCTCTGCGCTCCACTGGACAGGTGAGTTGATACAATGTATGCGGGCGGGCGGAGGAGGCGCGGGGCAGGCGGAGGAGACGCGGGGGGGGGAGCTCGGAGGAGGACGAGGACGAGTGCGAGCGGCGGATGCGCGGCGATGCAGCGTCGGGATTCGGCGGATTCGCAAAGTGGAAAATGGCGTCGGGATTCAAATCCACGAATCTCGAATATTTCCCAATATTCGAGGGATTCGCCGGATTCGTCGTCCCATCCCTAGTTATAATCATTTAGTGTATTAACACTTTGGAGTGATCTGATTACGATCTATAACCTTTTAAATCAAGTTTTTAAAGAAGACAGTTCTGGATGAAAAGCGGTGCAGGAATTTATTAACTACAAAGATAGTGCACTATCTAGAGTATAAACAAGAGTTAATACTGCCAACGATATTCATGCATGAAACTGGTAGCAGTAATATGGTTCAGTAAGTTTAATCTATGGATATGGGAGATCTAAGATTGCTGCTGGATTAATCACGCTCATTTACTGTGAACACAGTGTGATTTTGCTATTTTACACCTGTAGAACACATATATTGTATTGCTGTATACTTGACATTTGATAGTCAGAGCAGTCAGTGTATATACTTTATACTATCGCTTAGCTGAGGTCTGTGCAGGCCAGTGAGGGCAGGTATGCTTAGCCTGCTACTAGGTAGCGAAGCCTAGTAGCCTGCATACCTCCCAACTTTTTAAGAAGAGAAAGAGGGACACTTAAACCACGCCCCTGCCACACCCCTGATCATGCCTCCACCACACGTCAAGCATACCATAAAGATTTCATAAGAAAAATATGTTGTTTTATTATTCAAACCACACTGGTCCTTTCTATCCTGGTTTATTTTCCTTCATATTAACATTTTAAAATTAGTAATATATCAATTTAAAGGATGGGAATAAAGTTTAGAGTCAATCAAACACATTTTTTAGTAGATAAATATATATGTTTTGCTCACTACCAGTTCAAGCAATTTCCCACCTCTATCTGGTCAGCAGGCGCCAATCAGCCAATCAGGTGCACGGTCATACACCCTTTGCCTGCCATACCAAATCTAGCAGGAATTGCATAAATTAGCATTCAGGTGGGAGGCTCGGTTGGACGTAATCGTTATTACATCTTTTACAGGGACCGCCGCTTGTAGGCATCTCCCACACAGTCCCCTCCCTAACCACTCACCTGTCAACCGCATCCTGGAAGCTGCAAAAAAAGAAATTTAAAATCACAAACACTGGTTCGCACGACAGCCGGGGGCCCCAGGTCTCTCTCATTAGCTGGGGCCCTGAAACCACCATGCAATACCCAGAGGCAAATGCAGGCGAGCCCTGGAACTCTCACTACCAGGGACTTCACCCCCACTGCCTCTAAACTGAATGCTTTAACTGGTAGTGAGCAAATGTGTGTGTTGCAGTTAGCATTCAGTTTAGAGGCAGTGGTGGTGAAGTCCCTGTTAGTGAGAGTTCCAGGGCTCGCCTACATTTGCCTCTGGGTATTGCATGGTGGTTTGGGGGCCCCAGCTAGTGAGAGAGACCTGGGGCCCCCGGCTGTCATGCGAACCAGTGTTTGTGATTTTAAATATATATGTTTACATAGAAAGAGGGACAAAGTCCTGAAAGAGGGACACATGAGGAGGAAAGAGGGACAGAGGGACAGGGCTGCCAAAGAGGGACTGTCCCTCCAAAAGAGGGACAGTTGGGAGCTATGAGCCTGTTAGGTTAGTGATTAATCCTTGATTATATTATATCAGCTACTGTGTTAGTTTAGTGTTAGACTTACACTCAGTCAGTGTCAGTCACTCAACACTGCAGCATCTCTCGTACTAGCTTCTGCAGCTGCTGCCTTTGAGTGTGTGACACACTAGTCAGGCAGTCTCTTACTGTGTCACTCACTGTCGCTTTCTTATTGTTGTCATTAGTCTTCTGTTCATTTCAATTTACCAGAGTCAGTTCAGTTTAGTTAGTGACTGACTAGTCAGTCAGTCAGTCACTAACTAAAGTACTTAAAGATAGTATCATCTATAATCTGACACAAATTGTGTGTAATATTATAATTGTCGACAGAAACGCACTGTACAAATGCAAAGGTGAAGTACAGTAACTCACTATGAATAGTTTACATATGTCCATAGACACAGATACTGTACAAATAACCTCAAAAAGAATACTAGGTTCTGTGCTTAGACTTTTTAGGTCATATCGGGAGCACCCAGCCATCACTTAAGGAGGTATCGCAATCAATATTAATTAGTTTTAATGATTATAACCACTCAGCATGTCCTGAAGAAGTCCCGGGGGTGGGGCAAAATTTGTAGACGTCACGCTATGCTTCCATCTATCACGAGATGCCATGCTGATTTGCCCGGTGATCCTGTGACGCAGCACCGCTGTCTCTGTTTGCCGCCGATCCATCTGTAGTTCGTTCCAACCAAACTGGAATTTTTCTATATTCACAGCCGGAGTCGCAGCAGTTAAACACGCAACAGATATGTGACAATTTCCACTGTCTTGCTACCTATATGCAAGCATCTGTGCCATGGCATAACTCTGGAATACTATACAGCAATGCGCATGCTATTCCTTACAACTTGCTGAGCTTTTTGATATGGCGACATATTGCAAATGACTGTACGTGATTCATTGCCTGCAACATTTGGTTTCCGGTTCGGCGTGTGATTGCGGAACTTTATACAGCAAATCAGCAATGCATAGGCCACCGATTACAACTTGCTGAACTTTGTTACTCAATATGGCAATGCTCTGCAGATTATTGTGGGCAACCCTTTATTGAACTTTGGGGGCTACCTCTTCAGCGTGCGATTGGCACGGTGGACTTCTGACCAGTGGATTTGTCTCTAATTATACCAGAGGCGTAGCTAAGGCTTTCAGTGCCCAGGGACAAAGACTATTAATGCGCCCTCTAAGGAGAAACACTGTGCCAAAAAAGGTGGCATGGGTACACTGTTAAGTGCTGCAGAAGATGTCAGTTCTAAATAAATACATATAAATAATCATAATATGGTAGGGGATGAGGCATAGAGTACTGGAGGATACAAACACAATGACAGGGATGGATGGTGTGAAGCCTTAACCTCCTTAGCGGTATGGACGAGTTATTACGTCCATTACCGCCGGAGGACACCGCTCAGGCCCCGCTGGGCCGATTTCCATAATTTTTTTTAAAACACGCAGCAAGCACTTTGCTTGCTGCATGTTGTAGACGATCGCCGCCGCTCGCCGCCGATGCGCCGCTACCCGCCGCGTAAGGGCCTCCCCCCTCCCGAGACCCCTGTGCAGCCTGGCCAATCAGTGCCAGGCAGCGCTGAGGGGTGGATCGGGACTCCGGATGACGTCACGACGTTGATGATGTCGATGACGTCATCGCGATCGTCGCCATGGCGATGGGGGAAACCCTAAAGGAAATCCCGTTCAGAACGGGATTTCCTTATGGCTAACAGCGCCGGCGGCGATCGGAGGGGTGGGAGGGATGCGGAAGGGAGGGGGGCATCATGTAGCTAGTGCTAGGCTAGCTACATGATTGAAAAAAAAATATAAAAAAAATAGCGCTGCCCCCTGGCGATCTTTAATAGAACGCCAGGGAGGTTAAAGTCAGTTTCCTGTAGTAGCACCACATGCACATTTGGGGGGGGGGGGGCTGGGGGGTATTCAGACCTTTAACATTTAGTAATACAATATGGACCATGATGGGATATAGAAGTAAAATGTAAAATTATAATATATGAATCTATCATATCATATAACATCGCAGCCCCAAGCTAGCCTGAAAGAACCTTTAAAGGGAAGGCTCAGGGACTATAAAAAAAATAAGAATCCAAATCCACTTACCTGGGGCTTCCTCCAGCCCGTGGCAGGCAGGCTCCTGGTGGTCTCCGGTGGCGCTTCTTCTGCGCTCCAATCTGCGTCTCACTGGTGAGCGCTGACGTCATCGGACGTCCTCCGGGCTGTACTGCGCAGGCTCAGAACTAAGCAGGTTTAGCGATCTGTTCTCCCTTCCAGCTGGGCGTAATAGTCCTCCGGGACTCGGGTGCTTGATGGGCTGTGTAGGAATCGGCAATTTCTGCAGCCTCATCCACTGTCTTTGGTTCTCGATCCAGCACAAACAGCCGGACATCAACAGGACAAGTGTGGAGGAACTGGTCTTTTATTATCAGTTCCTGCAGGGCCACAAAGGTTTTAACAGCCAGTCAGTCCTGGAAGGCAGTGCGCAGGTTGCAAGCATAATCCAGGTAACTGTCATTAGGACCTCGCTGCACTGTCCTGAAACGTTTGTGATACACCTCTGGCGTGAGGTGGTATCGCGTAATGATGGCTTTCTTAATTGTCTCAAAGTCTGCTTCTTCCTCCTGGGGGAGACTCACAAACACCTCCAGGGCCTTGTCTCTCAGCCCTGGTGTGAGATACCTTGCCCACTGCTCACGGGACACCCCATACTGACGACAGGTAATTTCAAACCCCTGTAAGAAAGTGTCTATGTCAGAGTCTTTGTTTATAGCAGGGAACTTATTCAGGGGGATTCTGCGCACTCACTCACCTTCGCGTTCTGCGGGTCCAGCAGACTGGTTCTGCTGCTGTAGTTTAGCCAGCTACAGCTGGTGTCGACACTCAGCACTTTCCCTCTTGGCCTGGAGTCGCTGTGCAGCTTGTTCCCTCTCAGCCTGGAGTCGCTGTGCAGCTTGTTCCCTCTTGACTTGTCGTATTTCCCTCTCTGCTTGCCGATGTTCCAGGACCAGCTTTAGGTGCAGTTTGGAATCAGCCGAGCCTAGTAGCTGTAGGTCAGCTTTCAGAGATGTCATCTCCGTGTTCGGTGGATCATCCAGGACATCGTCTCCACTCGCATTCTGTGGTGGGTGTGATTCCTCCTCTGGCGTGTCGTGAGCTGCATCCGCTGGCGTTGGAGCACGGGCTTGCTCTGACTCATCATACTCCTCGAGGAGGGCACGAAATAACTGCTCCTTAGTCTGGCCTCTCACCATCTCGATGGCTCTGTGCTAAAACAGGTTGAGTAAGTCGTTCTGATGCTGTTTCTGATAGCTGGTGGCTTTCTGAGCCATCGTATTGCCAAAGAAAAAGAAAAAGGGGGAGGGGAAGCACAAATGCCAAGTGTGTAACTTTGTGAAAAAATGAAAGAATATATAGATTCTGCACTGAGTAGACTTCTGTAGGCTAGTCACTTCTAGCAAGCTTTCAACCTTTAGTACTCAGAATAGCGAGCTAAACTGTGTACTAATGTAGAGTGACCAGATTTTTGTGGGTCCAACTAGGGACAAGGAGAGGGCGGGGGGGGGGGGGGGGCGAAAAGTGGGGGGATTGAGGAGCGCGCAGTGACGAAGACTGGGGTTGGGGGGGTTGCAGCGCGTGCAGCGCGCCGTGGCAAAAAATAGGCGTGGCCATGACATTGTATGGGCGGAGCTAACGTAATTATGTAACAGCTAGGCATAAGAAAGCAGTGTTTATGCCATGATGTGGTCAAACGAGACTTTGCATCATGGGTGTGCAGAAACTGTGTGACGCTAATACTATACCGTAACCACAAAGCAGAAAACATAGCCATCTATGACCATTAAATAATAAATTTAGTAACAGTTACCCCGGACACCAGAAAATAAACGCAATGGGCAACATGTCAGCACAAAATAAACGCAATGCGGGCAACATGTCAGTACAAAATAAACGCAATGCAGGCAAACATGTCAGTACAAAATAAACGCAATGCGGGCAAAAATGTCAGTACAAAATAAACGCAATGCGGGCAAACATGTCAGTACAAAACAAACACAATGCGGGCAAACAGGTCAGTACAAAATAAATGCAATGCGGGCAAACAGGTCAGTACAAAATAAACGCAATGCGAGCAAACATGATAGTACAAAATAAACGCAATGCAGGCAAACATGTCAGTACAAAATAAACGCAATGCGGGCAACATGTCAGTACAAAATAAACGCAATGCGGGCAAACATGTCAGTACAAAATAAACGCAATGAGGGCAAACAGGTCAGTACAAAATAAACGCAATGTGGGCAAACAGGTCAGTACAAAATAAACGCAATGCGGGCAAACAGGTCAGTACAAAATAAACGCAATGCGGGCAAACAGGTCAGTACAAAATAAACGCAATGCGGGCAAACATGTCAGTACAAAATAACCGCAATGCGGGCAAACATTTCTCCAGAAAATAAACGCAATGCGGGCAAACATTTCTCCAGAGAATAAATGCAATGCAGGCAAACATTTCTCCAGAGAATAAACGCAATGCGGGCAAACATTTCTCCAGAAAATAAACGCAATGCGGGCAAACATTTCTCCAGAAAATAAACGTAATGCGGGCAAACATTTCACCTAGAAAAGAAAGCATTTACTCACCTGGCAGAAGTGTCCGGCCTCTGGCGCGCTGCTCCCGGGACCACCTTCCTCCTGATCTTCTCTCCCGCGCTGACAGGGCTACGGCAAGATGGCGCCCAAAGCCCTGTACTGGAGACACAAAGTTTCCAGTACAGGGCTTCGGCAGCCATCTTGCCGTAGCCCTGCTCGCCTGCCGGTGTTGGAACACCGGAAGACTAAAGAGGCTGGAGCGGGGCTGTGGGCAATGAACTGGCACGGCGTCTATAGACGCCGCTGCCAGTTCATGAAGATAGAGTGGCCAGAGTCCCGAGGCCGGGACATCCCGCTGCTGAAAGCGGGACGTTTCCCGGGACCTCATGCAGCCTGGGACAGTGGACCCCGAATCCGGGACGCGTCCCGTGCAATCCGGGACGTCTGATCACTCTAACTAATGTACCAAACGTTCCCAACACTGCCAGCCAATTATGTCAAGAACCAGCCCCACGGCCAGCCTGCAGATACGGTTCTCGACTGCGGGTTTGACCAGATCGAGAGGGAAGCAGCCTTAGTCAAGCTACAACAAGGCTGTTGCCCCTCAAACACTTCTCACTGCCACCACTAGCTGCCGCTAGACACTTCCACTCTGCTGTTGAGTGATCTGCATGCAATCCACGTTTTCGTATTCAGGTCAGCTTTGCGCTTTAGGCCAAATACGGGAACGCCACACACACACACACACACACACACACACACACACACACACACACACACACACACACACACACACACACACACACACACACACACACACACACACACACACACACACACACACACACACACACACACACACACACACACACACACACACACACACACACACACACACACACACACACACACACACACACACACACACACATGCAAGTGTAATGCAAGTTACACTGCAGACTCTTCTAGGCTGTGAGCATTAGCTTAGTACAGCAGAAGTCAAACTTATTAAATAACAATTTAATGTTCCAGAAAAAAGTGGAACAATGCAAAAAGTAATTTATACAAAAGATTTACAAAAACAAAGTAAAAGTTACAAAATAAAAGTTACAAAGATACACACAAGGATATTTGCTTACCAAAATAAACAGGAATCAAGATAGAAGAACCTTGGACTTGGTTTTGTGTACAGACACGGTTCTGGTTGGACCAGGAGTCCACCTAGCTTGGACCAGGAGTCCACCTAGCTTCAGCTACCTTCAGGAGCGGACTGATTTTAGGTATCTGCCCCTGCCTTTTATGCTGGGAGATTTGCCTTGAGGCTGCAAGCCCGTTTGGAAGGGGGGAACTAGTTTTAATTAAATTTCCGGACATAATTTTATTCCCAGTTTGTTCTACTTTTGATCTATCAGAGATTTCCAATCTCCAGGTGATGGGTGACAACTTGCCAGGCTTCCTGGCTTTCCAACATTCCAACAGGCTGTCATATGTAAATTCCAGAGTTTCCTGATAGCCTTTGAAGTCCCCAGACTCTGGTAGTCTTGATTTGTATATTGGGGCAATGGGCTGTCTACATGTACACAGAGTTCAAAAGCCATGAAGACCAGCCTATTCTTTGTCAAGTGGCTGCTAGTTAGCAGTTCCCTCCTATCAGAGGAACGTAATGCAAATGCAGGATCATTGACATATGGACAATCACCTTAACACTTCCTCGAGCCAGGTGACAATACCTTCAAAAGCCAGCTGCCCGACTGGCCTCTTAACATGCATACACATCTGAGGTAGTGCCCAGTAGACAGAAAAATAAAAGAAATATGTTCCTGTATTATCCTTAACATCATAACTAGCTGCTATCATGACACTATCATATCATATAAGATCGCAGCACCAAGCCAACCTGAAAGGGAGAAAAAAGTTTGTTAAACAACAACAAAACATATATCCTTAATTTAAGGAAGGAGTCCCAAGAGAGAATGCATGGCTGAGGAATTACACCATAATGCCGAGGCAGGGGGAGACCCACGGGGATACCATACCAGCAAAGATTGAAGAAGCTAACTCCAATATACAAAAGCAAAGTTAGCCAAAATATATTAAGTGGTGAAATATGGATCCCAATGTCCTTGCCCAGCAATAAGACTGGACCGCAGGAGGGCCTCGAATGGGGTAGAGTCATGGGGTGGTCCAGGTTGGAGTAAGCCATTTAAGGCAGAGAGGAAGCCTAGCTCCATAGGTGGAAAAGGATCTGGCGATGTAGGTAGCTAACATAGAGGCGGTGACAAAAATGATAGTCAGGCAGGTCTATCCAAATGGGGAGAACTATTCCAGGAGGGAGATGAGTTCTGGATACCTGACTGTGAAGACTTCTTGGGTTGGACTGTAGTCCATTCTGTAGTGGGTCATTGGCATTTGCGGTTTAGGGGAGGCCGCCACTCCTGAGATTGTATTGTTCCCAGGAGGAGAAGGGGGAGCATGAGGTTGCAGCCCAAGTGATTTTAAAAAGGGAACACCATCATCTATGTCCTGCAGTGTAAAAGTCTTTCCATCCTGGTTAACAATCAGTTTGAAGGGGAAGCCTCACTTATAGGGCAGACCAGCGTCTCTGAGAGCCTGAGTGATATGTTGATATGTCTTTTAACCAAAGTAATGGGGACAGATCATTATAAACAGAAATAGAGTCTCCTTTAAAGGATATCAACTGTTTATCACGAGTGGTATTAATAGTCAATTCCTAATAATGCATCCTCAGAACATCTTTTGGCAGCTGAGAACTGTGTAGCGGGCCTCCCAAGGCTCTGTGTGCCCTGTCCATGTGCCATTGCTCCAGGGGTTGATCGAGCACTAGGAAAGTGAAGACATCCACTAAGTAAGATCTTAATTATGAATTCTGAACAGAATTAGGGACCCCCTGATTCTTAAAGTTTGCCTCCTGTCCCTGTTCTCTGAGTCTTCCTGCGCAGCACATAAAAACTTTATGTCTGCCTATGTCAGAGAATGTTCATCTGCAAGGGAGTTATGGCTCTGTACAAGTCCATCAAACTTGGTTTCAAGGGCAGTGCGGTCCCCAATGCTTACTAGTCTTGAGTTCAGCAATGGCTGCGGTCAGCATAGAGTTAATGGTCGCCAGCATCGCTTCCCGGTGTCTCTCCAGTGCCTTCTCCAGCATGATGGAGGTGAGATGTGGAGTGTTCGCTGTCTCTCCTTTGTTAGCCAGTGAGGCTGGAGTAGTAGCTGTGTTCTGCAGACCCTTTTTGGAGGTTGGTAGAGTGGGGGCCGTGGCTGTAGTGGGATCGGCGCCATGTTGGCTCGCAGGGGGATCCTGGAGGAAGCAGTTAAGTTTACAAGGGCCACCTTGCCTGAGTCTGCTTTCTGGTTCTGTGCTTTCCTCATGATGTCCGCCACTCAGATCGTTTGAAGGAGAGGAGCAAATGTCCGCTAATGTTGGCTACGAGGTAGCATTAAGCCAAATCCACTTGGAGCTCTAGAGAGAAGCGTCCATCTTGGGCATGGCCACGCATGCGCCCCCCAAGGTAACTAATAAACACCTTTTCATGTTTCTTTTTTTCCAATTAAATAATCCAGCATTTTTAATATATTTATTTATTTTTTGCAATGAAGTTTTGCTTTCAAAGCCTTTGAGGCACTTATCTCCTTCTTTCTTCCTTCTTTAAATATTGCAGAAAATTATAAGTAAAACAAAGAAAAACTTTAAAAATAAAATAGCTACTTCACATTTTCACGTGTTCACTTGTAATCAGGGATGACAGCGTGACATGGCGATATTTCAGGCAGAATAAATGTTTTTCATATTCTGCCGTTATCATTTACTTGTTCATCATTCATTATTGCAAGATGTACAGTAAAACACACATTTCCCCTTTCAAACTGCATAAAACTATTTTGAAGGGTTTTAATAAAGCATTCTGCAACATAAAATGATAACATTTTAAACAGATTTTACTATAATTGTAAATATTCCCTTCTTATACCTTGCCCAGAGGAAAACGATAAATCTTGTCTCAACTGAATGAACACCATTTATCATATTCATTTTCTTGTCAATACAATTATGAAAAGCCTTTGGCACTTTTCCAGGGAACCTGATTTGCTACAGAAACCCAATTAGGATAAGCAACCCTGCTACTAAACTCTGCTGTAGTCCCTCTCTTGGTAATGTGACACGGCTTTCACCATAAATGATACCTCACCCCTGAACTCTGAGCCTAATACGATTTTCATTTCAAAGAAGGCTATAAGATCATAAGCAACTATCACTATTTCTAATGTATATTTCTGCCACCTGCTGGACATTGCAGTTTTTTCAGCTATCAACTTGAATGCTATAAATTTAACTATGCAGTAAATTTAGGCTCAGTCTCTGCTTATGCTGAAATATCTATACAAAAAATAAAATATTTTTAAATACATAAAGTAGCCGTGACTCATTTTCCCAGTAAGAATAAACATTTTCAAATATCAGCTTAAGAAAAGATGTCCAGCTACTAAAATCATCAGATGTCTAGATTAACTAAACTAACTAGACTAATGTAGAAAAAAATTACTATGTCAAGAATTCAGATTGAATTATTGAGACATTTCAGCTGCTTCCAAAACTATCCATGTAAAAGTTAAATACTGTATAACCAGGGCCGGCCCTAGACTTTTTGCCGCCTGAGGCAAATTTTGAAAAAATTATTGCTGCCGCCCCTCCCCCCCCCCATGGGGGGCCGCCGCTGAGCTGGAGGGGTAGCGGGCAGGCCGGGGGTATTGGGCCTAGCAGCGGGGAGGGGGGTTGAACCCCCCCTCCCTCGCCCGGGTCCCCCGATCTGCGCTCCCCTCCAGCATTAAATAGATCAGAAGCAGCCGCTACTTGTAAGAGGCAGGGGCGGGGAAGACTCACCACTTCCTCGATCCAGTGTGCGCTCCACTGACGTCACTTTATGCAATGCCATCCACTTACAATACAGTGGGCGGCGTTGCAGGAAGTGACGTCAGTGGAGCGCACGCTGGATCGAGGAAGAGGTGAGTCCTCCCCGCCCGTGCCTCTTACGAGTAGCGGCTGCTTCTGATCTATTTAAGGCTGGAGGGGAGCGCAGATCGGGGGACCCAGGCGAGGGAGGGGGGTCTGCCGCTAGACCCAATACCCCCGTGCTGCCCGCTACCCCTCCAGCTCGGCGGCCGGCTCCCCGCACCCACCGACGGGCGGATGCCACCCCTAGAAATGTGCCGCCTGAGGCAAAAGTTTCACCCCGCCTCATGAGCGGGCTGGCCCTGTGTATAACTACTGTCTAGAGCTTACAGAAACAGGTGGTTTAAAAGGATTTTTTAGCCATACATCTTACACTAGCAAACTATTATACAAACATGTTGGGGTTGATTAACAAAATTGTGGTGATACTGCTGTGCACAGATAGTGATGTGGCAAACAACAAATTTTTGGTTGATGAACACAAATCTTCCATAAACGTTCACGAAAGGAGCGAACCGCACAAATCACAATTGACTCCAATGGTTAGGCAAATTCTAAAACCTATAGGGGCTATTTCTGGCAACAAAATAGATGGAAAAGTTGTTTAAAGGACCCTAACACCTGGACAGTGGCATGACGGAGGGGGATCCACGGCAAAAGTGCCACGAAAAATACTGACGTTTACGCAGAGTCAAGTTTTAATTTCTAAAGGGCAGAAATCACACTACATTCCTAAATTTGTGTAACAAAGCGCTTTAAAACATCTGGCATGTGTACACGTCGATCAGGTAGTGTAAAAGTTAGGCCCAGTTCACACTGACAGATGAAACGCTGCATTTACCACATCGTAAACAACCGCAAAGAACTTTAGTTTATCTATTTTTTTTTAAGTTTTTGTTGCAGCCGCTGCAGTAGAGGCCAGAACAATATTATATGTTTCTGGAAAAAAATGACTTGTTGTAGACACTGTAGCAGAGGCCAGAAAGATTTTGATTTAGTTATAACAGATTATTTATTTTTCAAAAACGTTTTTGTTGCAGCCGCTACGAAGCAGGTGACGAGGCTCCTTCTGGTGGTGATTGTGACCACAATTCTTCCTCTTCCTGCTCCTAGCCATGCTGATCTAGGGCATGATCAAGCAAAAAAAATGTGTTTAGGGAATGACACTTAATTCAGGTGACAGTGAGGTTTATTCTTTGTGCAGCAATCACCACAAAATAAAGCGCTGCCAGTGAGGCCTTTTACAGACAGTACTGTTTTGTGTTTAAAAATGTGTTTGTTTAGGGAACTGAATGACACTTAACTCAAGTGACAGTTAGGTTTATGCTTTGTGCAACAATCACCACAAAATAATGGCCCATATACAGTGGCTTCAGGGCCGGCGCTACCATTAAGGCAAAGGAGGCAGCTGCCCCAGAGCTTGTAGGGGCCCCCAGTGGCTACAAGAGGAAAAAATTTTTTTTCAAATCGGCCTTATAGTTTTTGAGAAAATCGATTTTAAAGTTTCAAAGGAAAAAAAAAGACACATTTAAAAACCTGCCGACTTTAATGGTTAATAGCAAATCCACCTTAAATGCTAGAAACCCTAAATTTGCAGGATATGTTGAGATCATTAGGAATAAGAGGAAAAAACAATTTTTCAAAAAGACCTTACAGTTTTTGAGAAAATCGATTTTAAAGTTTAGAAGGAAAAAAGTATAGTTTTAAATGCGGTAAATGTCACTTTTAGTAGCAAACCTAGTAGTTTAATTTTAATTAGTAGTAATTTTACATGCATCAAACGAAAGCGCAATAAATTTCCTGACGGGGTTTCCAGGGGGTCTATACGCAGCCGCAGCGCTTTGGCCAGGGATCGCTATACAGCCGCAATATGGCTGTATGAAGATCCCTGGCATGTTTTCCTATTTTCCCAATTTTTTTTTTATGTTTAGAGTGTGGTAATTTAAAAAAAAAAAATTATGTGGGGTCCCCCCTCCTGAAACTTTTTAACCCCTTGTCTCCCATGCAGGCTGGGATGGCCAGAATGTGGAGCTCTGACCGATTGGGACTTCACACCCCGACTATACCAGCTGCAAAAAAGGTCCCCTAATGCCGATTTTTGTTCCGGGGTATATGTTGGGGGGGCCCCCCAGGTTTATTTTGCCCTGGGGCCCCATTGTTGCTTAAACCGGCCCTGAGTGGCTTGCAAAAGTATTCGGCCCCCTTGAAGTTTTCCACATTTTGTCACATTACTACCACAAACATGAATCAATTTTATTGGAATTCCACGTGAAAGACCAATGCAAAGTGGTGTACACGTGAGAAGTGGAGCGAAAATCATACATGATTCCAAACATTTTTTACAAATAAATAACTGCAAAGTGGGGTGTGCGTAATTATTCAGCCCCCTTTGGTCTGTGTGCACCTGTGTGTATTCTAATGTCAGTACAAATACAGCTGCTCTGTGATGGCCTCAGGAGGTTGTCTAAGAGAATATTGGGAGCAACAACACCATAAAGTCCAAAGAGCACACCAGACCGGTCAGGGATAAAGTTATTGAGAAATTTGAAGCAGGCTTAGGCTACAAAAAGATTTCCAAAGCCTTGAACATCCCGCGGAGCACTGTTCAAGCGATTATTCAGAAATGGAAGGAGTATGACACAACTGTAAACCTACCAAGACAAGGCCGTGTACCTAAACTCACAGGCCGAACAAGGAGAGCGCTGATCAGAAATGCAGTCAAGAGGCCCATGGTGACTCTGGACGAGCTACAGAGATCTACAGCTCAGGTGGGGGAACACTGCACAAAGTTGACTCTTATGGAAGAGTGACAAGAAGAAAGCCATTGTTAACAGAAAAGCATAAGAAGTCCCGTTTGCAGTTTGCCACATGTCATGTGGGGGACACAGCAAACATGTGGAAGAAGGTGCTCTGGCCGGATAAGACCAAAATGGAACTTTTTGGCCAAAATGCAAAATGCTATGTGTGGCAGAAAACTAACACTACACATCACTCAGAACACACCATCCCCACAGTCAAATATGGTGGTGGCAGCATCATGCTTTGGGGTTGCTTCTCTTCAGCAGGGACAGGAAGCTGGTCAAAGTTGATGGGAAGATGGATGGCGCCAAATACAGGGCAATCTTGGAAGAAAACCTCTTAGAGTCTGCAAAAGACTTGAGACTGGGGCGGAGGTTCACCTTCCAGCAGGACAACAACCCTAAAGTAAGGCCAGGGCAACAATGGAATGGTTTAAAACTAAACATATCCATGTGTTAGAATGGCCCAGTCAAAGTCCAGATCTAAATCCAATCGAGAAAATCTGTGGCAAGATCTGAAAACTGCTGTTCACAAATGCTGTCCATCTAATCTGACTAAGCTGGAGCAGTTTTACAAAGAAGAATGTGCAAGGATTTCAGTCTCTAGATGTGCAAAGCTGGTAGAGACATACCCTAAAAGACTGGCAGCTGTAATTGCAGCAAAAGGTGGTTCTACAAAGTATTGACTCAGGGGGCTGAATAATTACGCACACCCCACTTTGCAGTTATTGATTTGTAAAAAATGTTTGGAATAATGTATGATTCCCGTTCCACTTCTCACGTGTACACCACTTTGTATTGGTCTTTCACGTGGCATTCCATTAAAATTGATTCATGTTTGTGGCAGTAATGTGACAAAGTGTGAAAAACTTCAAGGGGGCCGAATACTTTTGCAAGCCACTGTATATATATATATATATATATATATATATATATATATATATATTCTGTTGAAAACTATGTTTGTTTAGGAAACTGAATAACTCAATAATCAATAATTCACTTAGGGGACATTAAGGTTTATGCAAAGTGCAGCAGCAAGACTCAAGAAAAAAGTGACACCTATCCAGTACTGTCCTGTAAAGAAAACCATAATTTGTGAAAAAATATGTCTTGTTGCAGCCGCTATAGCAGAGGCCTTGAAAACTGGGCATGTACATGTCCAAAAAAGAAGGTTTTGTTACATCCATTGTAGCAGCGAGAGGTCAGAACAATTTGGCATGTACACATACCTGCCAGAAAAATTAGGTTTCATTGCAGCCACTGCAACAGCCAGTGTCCAGAAAACTTTGGCACATACACGTCTGACAGAAAAATTAGGTTTTGTTGCAGCCACTGCAACAGCCAGAGTCCAGAAAAATTTGGAATGTACACATGCCTGGCTGAAAAATTAGGTTTTGTTGCAGTGGTCTGAAAAATTTAAGATTTACCTGTAAAAAATTAAAAGAAATATGTTTTGGACCCTAGTCGGTGCTGGAATTTAAGAATGATATGCTTGAATTCTGGACCCTCAGTTACTTTAGATAACTGATTTTAGTAAAAAGACTTGATATGCAGTGTCTCTTTAAATGACACTTTCTGGAAGCTCCATACTAAAGGCATACGGAAGGTTGGAGCAGAATGTTTTTCTTTTAGAAGGCCAGAGAACTTCTTATCAGCTCAAAATGTACAGATATCCAGGCTGCAACAAGGAAAACAACTGCCAGCGCACAGTAAATAACACATTCCTTAGAATAAGGGAATAGGTCACTGGATAGTGGGATTTTCCAGTGCTTGCGCAGTAAAGAGTGTGCTGATTGATTATTCCAAAACATGCTCCCACCAGCCAGTGGCAGGCTGAGTATATGATGGACAGCAGACTCCACCTACTATGGGTGGACCCCAGTGTTAACAGTCGACTGGCTGTTTTTAAGGAACGGACGGTCTCTTGGAAATTACTTCTATTCCCTGACTTATACTTCTAGACTACTGCTAGTCTCTTCTATTCTTCTTCTATTCTTATAATTTCCTGTCATCTGTCTGTATGCTGTATATAGGCCTAAGTGCTGTCTTAGTGCAACGTAGCATAGATGTTTGTAAAAGAAAGCCTGGATTATTCACAAAGGACTAGCTCAGGTGCCTGAAACACTTAAGATGACTTACTAAAGATTGATTGCTACGCTGAGGTGGCCAAGAAGGACAGCTGTATAAGGGGGTTGCTGTGTGCAGACAAGGACAGCTGTGTGGGGAGTCATGTAGAGAAGAACAGCTGTGTGGGGACTGAGTCACAAGTCTTCTAGCATGAAGTAACCCTCCAAGATCCATGCCTCATTCATTTTAATAAAGGTCAGGTAATCAACACTAGAGATGGCCCAAACCTCCGATTTTCGGTTTTCGAACGTCCGCAAAAGTTCAGTTCGCGCGAACTTTCGCGAAGCGCAATAGACTTCAATGGGGAGGCGAACTTTGAAAACTAGAAACACCATACCTCCCAACTTTTTGAGATGAGAAAAAGGGACACTTAAGCCATGCCCTTGCCACACCCCTGGTCACACCCTCACCACGCCTCTAGTCACGCATACCATAAAGATTTCATAAGAAAAATATGTTGTTTTATAATTCAAACCACACTGGTCCTTTCTATCCTGGTTCATTTTACGTCATTATAACATTTTAAAATTAGTATTATATCAGTTTAAAGGATGGGAATAAAGTTTAGAGTCAATAAAACAAATTTTAGTATAGAAATATATATATTTACATAGAAAGAGGGACAAATGAGGGTGAAAGAGGGACTGTCCCTCCAAAAAAGGGACAGTTGGGAGCTATGGTATATGTAGTCAGGTGTATATGTCCCCAGTATATGTAGCCAGAGGTATATGTCCCCAGTATATGTAGGCAGGGGTATATGTCCCAGTATATGTAGGCAGGGGTATATGTCCCAGTATATGTAGCCAGCGTGACAATTAAAAATGGCGCACAGCGCCAGGGGAATGAAAAGGGTGCCGCATACACTTACATTATATAACGCTATTTAGCGTTATAAGTGTTAAAAAATGGCGCAGGCAGTGGGCCTTACACTTATAACGCTAAATAGCGTTATAAGTGTTCACAAATGCAGAGGGAGGAGAGAGGCAGCGGGGCTCGGGGCAGAGAGAGGCAGCGGGGTCGGGACAGAGAGAGGCAGCGGGGCTCGGGGCAGAGAAAGGCAGCGGGGGTTGGGGCAGAGAGAGGCAGCGGGGGTCGGGGCAGAGAGAGGCAGCTGGGGTCGGCTGGGGTCGGGGCAGAGAGAGGCAGCGGGGGTCTGGGCAGAGAGAGGCAGCGGGGGTCGGGCAGAGAGAGGCAGCTGGGGTCGGCTGGGGTCGGGGCAGAGAGAGGCAGCGGGGTCGGGCAGAGAGAGGCAGCGGGGGTCGGGCAGAGAGAGGCAGCTGGGGTCGGGGCAGAGAGAGGCAGCTGGGGTCGGGGCAGAGAGAGGCAGCTGGGGTCGGGGCAGAGAGAGGCAGCGGGGGTCGGGGCAGAGAGAGGCAGCGGGACACTGGAGGGCAAAGGCATCAGGGGTGGATGTGTGCAGAGACATACATTACCTTGTCCTGGGCAGCCGATCGCTCCTTCCCTCCGCTCCTGCACTTCTTCCATTTGTTGTAGTGCTGCAGCCGGCCAATCACCATATAGCTTCAGTCTCCGCATGGTGATTGGCCAGCCGCAGGACTACAGCAAACAAATGGAAGAAGTGCAGGAGCGGAGGGAAGGAGCAATCGGCTGCCCAGGACAAGGTAATGTATGTCTCTGCACACATCCTCCCCTGATGCCTTTGCTCTCCAGTGTCCCGCTGCCTCTCTCTGCCCTGACCCCAGCTGCCTCTCTCTGCCCAGACCCCCGCTGCCTCTCTCTGCCCAGACCCCCGCTGCCTCTCTCTGCCCCGACCCCGCTGCCTCTCTCTGCCCTGACCCCAGCTGCCTCTCTCTGTCCAGACCCCCGCTGCCTCTTTCTGCCCCGACCCCCGCTTCCTCTCTCTGCCCCGACCCCCGCTGCCTCTCTCTGCCCCGACCCCAGCCGACCCCAGCTGCCTCTCTCTGCCCCGACCCCAGCTGCCTCTCTCTCTCTGCCCCGACCCCCGCTGCCTCTCTCTGCCCCGACCCCCGCTGCCTATACTAGCAGCCCCTGTGTGTTTTTTCATGGCGCACCGCTCTGCAATAAATGTATCATAAAACGCTATTTACCGTTTTAATGTATTTACATTAAAACGGTAAATATCGTTTTATGATACATTTATCGGCAGAACGGTGCGTCATTTTTCTCCCTGCGCCATTCTTAGAGGGACCCGTAGCCAGAGGTATTTGTCCCCAGTATATGTAGGCAGGTATAGATGTCCCCAGAATATGTAGCCAGGTGTATATGTCCCCAGTATATGTAGGCAGGTGTATATGTCCCCAGTATATTTAGGCAGGTGTATATGTCCCCAGTATATGTAGGCAGGTGTATATGTCCCAGTATATGCAGCCAGGGGTATATGTCCCCAGTATATGCAGCCAGGGGTATATGTCCCCAGTATATGTAGCCAGGGGTATATGTCCTCAGTATATGTAGCCAGGTGTATATGTCCCCAGTATATGTAGGCAGGTGTATATGTCCCCAGTATATGTAGCCAGGGTTATATGTCCCCAGAATATGTAGCCAGGTGTATATGTCCCCAGTATATATAGGCAGGTGTATATGTCCCCAGTATATGTAGCCAGGGGTATATGTCCCCAGTATATGTAGCCAGGGGTATTTGTCCCCAGAATATGTAGCCAGGGGTATATGTCCCCAGTATATTTAGCCAGGGGTATATGTCCCCAGAATATGTAGCCAGGGGTATATGAATGTCCCCAGTATATATGTAGTCAGGGGTATATGTGCCCAGTATATGTAGCCAGGGAGATATGTCCCCAGTATATGTAGCCAGGGGTATTGGGCAGAAGAGGAAAGAAACGATTGAGGCACCAGCTGCAAAACAGTGTACTAATGCGGCGGGGAGCAGAGCGGACATCACTCCTTCCTCCCTCCCTCCCTCTCCATCATGGCCCCCCTCGTGAGTCCCCATCATGAAATGGAGAGATTGTGTGCAGCGGCCAGCGGGTGTTTAGTTTACATACCGTTCCAGTGGCCGGCTTCCTACTTCCTGTTTAAACAGGAAGTAGGAAGTCGGTCACCGAACGGTAATGTAAATGAAACAACCACTGGCCACTGCGCACAATCTCTCCATTTCATGATGGGGACTCACGAGGGGGGCCATGATGGAGAGGGAGGAAGGAGTGATGTCCGCTCTGCTCCCCACCGCATTAGTACACTGTTTTGCAGCTGGTGCCTCGATCTTTTCTTTCTCTCCTCACCTCTGCCTGCCGGGACACAAGGGGGGGGTATCTCCAGACAACGGGACCCCTCCCCCAACCCGTGACCGTCCCGACGAATCCGGGACAGTTGGGGACCCTGGAAACACTTATGCTGGCCAGAAAAGTGATGGAAAAGATGTTTCAAGGGGTCTAACACCTGGAGGGGGGCATGGCAGAGTGAGATAAATGCCAAAAGTCCCGGGGAAAAATCTGGATTTGACGCAAAGCAGCGTTTTAAGGGCAGAAATCACATTGAATGCTAAATTGCAGGCCTAAAGTGCTTTAAAACATCTTGCATGGGTATACATCAATCAGGGAGTGTAATTAGTGTATTGCTTCACACTGACACACCAAACTCACTGTGTAACGCACCGCAAACAGTTGTTTGTGTTGTGACGGCCGTGCTGGACTGGTGCGCACCATGGCGAGATTGCTCTTCCTCAGTGATATCAGGTAATGTCTGACTGCCTTATCAAATTTCGATGGTTCTTTCTCTACCATTGTTAAAGCTTACATCTATTTTTTTAAATACTTTTTCTGCTTGCTGTTCAGTACCTGCAACGAGAATCTTTTATGGAGGGCAAGTCTGCCATTGTGAGTGACCACGGATAATGGCCGGGGAATCAGGGTTCGATTCCGGTCCGGAGTGGGAGACTGAGAACTGGCTACCACCACCGCACATCCAAGTAAGGACTAATTTGCTGTATAAGTAATGTACCTGCCCTGACCGTGCTTTACAGACCAGGCATCTGTGGTCAGATGGACCCTTGACCCAGTGCAAGACAAATCAAATCGAGAGCATTTGCCAAGAATGTGTTATGGAGGGCAAGTCTGCCATTCATTCAACTGTGTGAAACTTTCTATGGTACTTTCTCAGTAGCATGGTGACCACGGGTAATGGCCGGGGAATCAGGGTTCGATTCCGGTCCGGAGTGGGAGCCTAAGAAACGGCTACCACCACCACACATCAAAGGAAAGCAGCAGGCATGGCATGCATGCCCAGAGGTAGTGACCAAAAAATAAATTCAGGAGGCCTTTCGAGGCCCTGCTGTATACGACACTGATCGACTTTACTACCTGTAACGAGAATCTGTTATGGAGGGCAAGTTTGCCATCCATTCAAGTGAAAGGTATGCACTGACTGCCAGGTATAATACAATGTGCAGTCACAGATGCAGTGAAAGGTATGCAGTGACTGCAAACAGCTGTTTTTGTAGTGACGGCCGTGCTGGACTGGTGCGCACCATGATGAGAGTGCAAGTGATGGTGGCTTTCCAGCCCATATGGCTGAGGTAGCTGAATGACAGAACAGTGACTGTCCAGCTGATCAAATTTGGTCTGTCCACAATGAAGCAATGGCGTTATTATCTTGGGTATGACCCCCCCCCCCCCCGAGACACTCATATAGCCGGCGGTCAGTGCTTCATTGTGATACGCAAGACCCTTCACTGCGGCAAGGTAACGATCACGAAGGGGAATTGGCACATGTACATGCCTTTTGTTTTGTTGTTGCAGCTGCAGTGCTGCCAGAAAAATTAGGCAGAATCCCCAAAACGATCCAGCACCGCTCTTTTATCAGAAAAATTGCTTTATTGGATCTTACAAAAATACATATACATATACAGCTTTTTATGTATTTTTGTAAGATCCAATTAAGCAATTTTTCTGATAAAAGAGCGGTGCTGGATCGTTTTGGGGATTCTGGATTGTTTACCCGATAGTACACGGGTGGATCCGCTGCACGCCCGACCCCCGAGTCATTTGAGTGCTGTCCTACCGCTTTCCAGAAAAATTAGGCAGGCATGTACACGCGCCAGAAAAATTAGTATAGCGGTCGCTGCTAGCGGCCTTAAAAATTCAGGAATCCACCTGGAGTCCTGGACCCTGTTGGTGGCGGCGGAGAAGGCAGTCAAGCGGCCTGTGGGCAGAGGTGCTGTGTGGGGAGCGACTTAGTCTTGGGGCCGGCAGTCACACGGCGTGCAGGCAGCGATGCTGTGTGTGGGGACTGACTTAGTCTTTGGGCGGGCAGTAGGCCTCCGGGATCCATGCCTCATTAATTTTGATAAAGGTGAGGTACTGAACACTTTTGTGACGTAGGCGACTTCTCTTCTCAGTGACAATGCCTCCAGCTGTGCTGAAGGTCCTTTCTGACAGGAAGCTTGAGGCAGGGCAAGACAGAAGTTGGATGGCAAATTGGGACAGCTCTGGCCACAAGTCTAGCCTGCGCACCCAGTAGTCCAAGGGTTCATCGCTGCTCACGGTGTCTACATCCACACATAAGGCAAGGTAGTCGGCTACCTGCCGATCCAGGCGTTGGTGGAGGGTGGATCTAGAAGCGCTAAGGTGAGGTGTTGGACTAAAGAATGTCTGCATGTCCGACATCACCATGATATCGCTGGAGCGTCCTGTCCTTGCCTGCGTGGATATGGGAGAAGGATTACTGGCAGTGGTACCTTTATTCCGTTGTGCTGCCTGTGACATCACCCTTAAACGCACTGTAAAGCATAGTTGCCAGCTTGTTCTGCCAGTGCTGCATCCTTTCTGCCTTCAGGTGAGTTGGTAACATGTCCGCCACTTTGTGCCTATACCGAGGGTCTAGTAGCGTGGCCACCCAGTACAGCTCATTCCCCTTGAGTTTTTTATACGGCGGTCCCTCAACAGGCTGGACAGCATGAAAGACGCCATCTGCACAAAGTTGGATGCAGACATTTCCAGATCCATCTGCAGATCCATCTCCATTTGCAGATCCATCTCCTCTTGCTCTTCCTCAGTGACATCAGGTAAGTCCTCCTCCTCCCTCTAGCCACGAACAATACCACGGTAACATTGAGCAGCACAAGCCCCCTGCGACGCCTGCTGCATTTGTTCTTCTGCAGCCACCTCCTCCTCCAAAGAAACACAGTCCTCATCATCCGAGTCTGACTCCTCTTCCCCACACGACTCTTCCTCCTCCTCCTCCCCCCTCTGTGCTGCCGCAGGTGTTGAGGAAACATCTGGTTCTGCTGAAAATTGCTCCCACAACTGTTCCTCCTGTAAATGTTCCTCTTCACGGTCCTCCACAGCTTGATCCACCACTCTACGCATGGCACGCTCCAGGAAGTAGGCGTACGGGATCAAGTCGCTGATGGTGCCTTCACTGCGACTCACCAGGTTGGTCACCTCCTCAAATGGCCGCATGAGCATGCATGCATTTTACACGAGTGTCCAGTTGTTGGGCCAGAACATCCCCATCTCCCCAGATTGTGTCCTTCTACTGAAATTGTAGAGGTACTGGGTGACGGCTTTCTCCTGTTCTAGCAGGCGAGAGAACATAAAGAGGGTAGAATTCCAGTGAATCGGCCTATTGCAAATGAGGCGTCTCACCAGCAACTTGTTTCTCCACTGAATCTTGGCAAAGTGTGCCATGGCCGTGTAAGACCGCCTGAAATGCCCACACAACTTCCTGGCCTGCTTCAGGATGTCCTCTAAGCCTGGGTACTTTGACACAAATCTTTGAATGACTAGATTCAGCACATGTGCCATGCAGGGTACATGTGTCAGCTTTCCCAAATTCAACGTGGAAATGAGATTGCTGCCGTTGTCACACACCATGTTGCCGATCTCCAATCTCCAGCTGGTGCAGGGTCAGCCACTGATCCACCTGTTTGGTAAGAGCAGCCAGGAGAGCTGGTCCAGTGTGACTCTCTGCTTTGAGGCAAGACATGTCTAAGATGGCGTGACACCGTCGTATCTGGCATGCAGCATAGGCCCTGGGGCTGTGTAGCTGGAGAAGAGATCGCAGCACCAGTAGAGTTGAACTGCAGGGATGGTCGTAGTCAGCCAACTTCGCTATGCTGGAACTACGCGTAGTTTTACGCAATTACGCTTCGCCAAACTACGGCTTCAAAACCAAATAATTGCTTCGTATGCATTTCGTACAATACGCATTAAAATACGCAATTACGCATAGTGCGTAGCGTTATACATGCGGGCGCTTATGCCATTATGCATAAAAATGTACGCATGAATTCCTCTGCAAATGCTTGTAACAGTAACTCTTCTATGCGTACATTCCCCTTTCCAATGCGTAATTTTGTATGCATACAATCGTACGCGGAAAAATAGACGCAAATAACACATTCGTAGTTTACTTCGCAATACACATGTGAACTACACGTAGGGGCGTAAACTACGCATAACGGTACTTCGCTACGCGTAAAATTGTACGCGTAGTTTTGAGACTGCGCCTACCAGTGCTGGGCGTAATGGAAAAAGCTACGCTTACGGATCATTACGCGTAATTTTACGCTATTACGCATTACGGAATTACGCTTACGGCGTAGACATTGAATTACGGTACATGTCTGTAATTACGCATAGCCCTTACACAATTACGCGTAAGAATACCGTAATTCAGGTTGTTACGTTATAGGCTTACGCGTAAAATTCTACTAGCAATTAATGCGTAAGGTCATGCTGCCAAGCGGAAAAGTTGACGCATGGATCAATGTTAGGTAGCCGCCGACTTTGAGTGTTAATAGCAAATCCCCCTTAAGTGCTAAGAGCCTCAAATTTGGAGAATATATTAAGGAGATCAGAAGGAATAAGAGGAAACAAAATTTTTTTCAAAAAGACCTTATAGTTTTGGAGAAAATGGATGTTAAAGTTTCAAAGGAAAAATGTATACATTTAAAAACCCGCCGACTTTAACGGTTAATAGCAAAGCCTGCTTAAAATTTAGGAACACCAAATTCACAGGATATATTAAGGGGATCAGTGGGAATAAGAGGAAATTTTTTTTTTTCAAAAAGACCTTATAGTTTTTGAGAAAATTTTAAGTTTCAAGGGCAAAAATGTCTTTTAAATGCGGAAAATGTCCGTTTTTTTTGCACAGGTAACAATAGTGTTTTATTTTCATAGATTCCCCCAAGTGGGAAGAGTTTTACTTACTTCGTTCTGAGTGTGGGAAATATTTAAAAAAAAACGACGTGGGGTCCCCCCTCCCAGACCTCTTTAACCCCTTGTCCCCCATGCAGACTGGGATAGCCAGAATGCGGAGCACCGGCCGCGTGGGGCTCTGCACCCTGACTATACCAGCCCACATGGTCCATGGATTGGGGGGTCTCGGAAGGGGAGGGGCAGCCAAGCTTTCCCCTCCCCCTCCGAGCCCTTGTCCAATCCAAGGACAAGGGGCTCTTCTCCACCTCCGATGGGCGGTGGAGGTGGAGGCCGCGATTTCCTGGGGGGGGAGGTTCATGGTGGCATCTGGGAGTCCCCTTTAAAAAGGGGTCCCCCAGATGTCCACCCCCCCTCCCAGGAGAAATGAGTATAGAGGTACTTGTACCCCTTACCCATTTCCTTTAAGAGTTAAAAGTAAATAAACACACAAACACATAGAAAAAGTATTTTAATTGAACAAAAAACATAACCACGAAAAAAGTCCTTTAATATTCTTAATTAACCATTAATACTTACCTGTCCCTTTAAAAGCCAGTTCCCACACAATATCCTCCGGAAATATACTAATCAGTTACAATGTTACAAAGTTGTTACAATGTAACAACTTTGTTACTTTGTAACACCACCGCACCCGACGTCACTCGCCGCTCACCCGCCGGCCGCCGCATACACTAACGCTAAGTCCCCGCCGGCTCCCGCCATCCACTCCGCCCACACCTGTCACCCATATACATGCTGGCACCCATGGGTGCCAGCATGTATATAGGTGACATGTGGGAGAGGCGGGGAAGGCAGCGGAGCCGGCGGGGACTTAGCGTCCTTCACCCGACAGAGCTCTGAGCTATATAGCTCAGAGCTCTCGAAAGCATCTTTGTATTTGGGCTCCAAGGAGCCCCATTGGTCCTTAGCAGACCAATGGGGTTCCTTCAAATCAGAAGGAACCCCATTGGTCTGCTAAGGACCAATGGGGCTCCTTGGAGCCCAAATACAAAGATGCTTTCGAGAGCTCTGAGCTATATAGCTCAAAGCTCTGTCGGTCTGTGCAGCGCAGACGGGTATGCAGCGGCGGCGGCGAGTGACGTCGGGTGCGGTGGTATTACAAAGTAACAAAGTTGTTACATTGTAACAACTTTGTTACATTGTAACTGATTAGTATATTTCCGAGGATATTGCGTGGGAACTGGCTTTTAAAGGGACAGGTAAGTATTAATGGTTAATTAAGAATATTAAAGGACTTTTTTCGTGGTTATGTTTTTTGTTCAATTAAAATACTTTTTCTATGTGTTTGTGTGTTTATTTACTTTAACTCTTAAAGGAAATGGGTAAGGGGTACAAGTACCTCTATACTCATTTCTCCTGGGAGGGGGGGTGGGCATCTGGGGGACCTCTTTTTAAAGGGGACTCCCAGATGCCACCATAAACCCCCCCCCCCCCCCCAGGAAATCGCGGCCTCCACCTCCACCGCCCATCGGAGGTGGAGAAGAGCCCCTTGTCCTTGGATTGGACAAGGGCTCGGAGGGGAAGGGGAAAGCTTGGCTGCCCCTCCCCTTCCGAGACCCCCCAATCCATGGACCATGCGGGCTGGTATAGTCAGGGTGCGGAGCCCCACGCCGTCGGTGCTCCGCATTCTGGCTATCCCAGTCTGCATGGGGGACAAGGGGTTAAAGAGGTCTGGGAGGGGGGACCCCAAGTCCTTTTTTTTAAATATTTCCCACACTCAGAACGAAGTAAGTAAAACTCTTCCCACTTGGGGGAATCTATGAAAATAAAACACTATTGTTACCTGTGCAAAAAAAACTGACATTTTCCGCATTTAAAAGACATTTTTGCCCTTGAAACTTAAAAATCGATTTTCTCAAAAACTATAAGGTCTTTTTGAAAAAAATTTTTTTCCTCTTATTCCCACTGATCCCCCTAATATACCCTGTGAATTTGATGTTCCTAAATTTTAAGCAGGCTTTGCTATTAACCGTTAAAGTCGGCGGGTTTTTAAATGTATATATTTTTCCTTTGAAACTTTAACATCGATTTTCTCAAAAACTATAAGGTCTTTTTGAAAAAAATTTTTTTCCTCTTATTCCTTCTGATCTCCTTAATATATTCTCCAAATTTGAGGCTCTTAGCACTTAAGGGGGCTTTGCTATTAACCCTTAAAGTCGGCGGCTTTTTTATATTATACGGGAGCGTAATATTACGCGATTACGGCAGACTGTGTAATTTCAATGGGAGTTTACTGTCTTACGTGTAATTTGTTACGCGTAATAACGTAACCTACGGTCTACACGTAAATAATTACGCGTAATACCGTAACCTTACACGTAACTCTTACGGTGCATTTGTAGTGAATTACGATGCGTAATTACGCTAATGCGTAATTTCGGCCCAGCACTGGCGCCTACGAACTACGATGCGTAGATGCGAACTACGATGCGAAAATTTGCACTGGCGTAGTTTCTGCTCATCCCTGTTGAACTGCCACTCAGCCAAGGAGGAGGAGAATGACGACAGCGAAGAGGATGTAGCAGGAGGAGAGGAGGTGGCAGGAGGCCTGCCTGCAAGCCGTGGAGGTGTCACAAGTTGGTCCGCTGCACAGCCACGTACTCCCTGCTTGCCATCGGTCACCATTTTGACCCAATGGGCTGTGTAAGTAATGTACCTGCCCTGACCATGCTTGGCAGACCAGGCATCCGTGGTCAGGTGGACCCTTGACCCAACGATGCGTGCCAGAGATGACACCACTTGCCTCTCAACTTCACGGTACAGTTTGGGTATAGCCTTTTTAGAGAAATAATTGCGGCCTGGCATCTTCCACTGTGGTGTCCCAATGACCACAAATTTACAGAAGGCCTCAGGCCTCTGGTATGGTAACAGCTGGCGAGCTAACAGTTCCGCCAAGCCAGCTGTCAGACGCCGGGCAAGGGGGTGACTGGCAGAAATTGGCTTCTTCCGCTCAAAGATTTCATTCACAGACCCCTGGCTGCTGTGGGAAGAGGAGCAGGAACCGCTCAAGGTCGGAGGTGGAGTGGAGGAGGGTGGCTGTAAAGGTGCAAGGGAGAAAGCGGCTAAAGATGATGCACCTGAAGGAGGAAGAGTAGAAGGAGGATGGCTTTTCTTTTGTGTGCTGCTTTTGCTCAGGTGCTCTTCCCATTGCAGTTTGTGCCTTTTCTCCATGTGCCTTCATAAGGCACTTATCCCTACGTGGGTGTTGGCCTTCCACGGCTCAATTTTTGGAGGCAGAGAGAACAGATGGCATTGCTCCGATCTGAGGCATACACATTAAAACATTTCCAATCCGCTGAGCCCCCCTGGGTTGATGGCACTATGGTGGCATCAGCAGCTGACGTTGAAGGGCATGTTGGCTGGCTGTACATAGGTGGCCATACTGTGACGATTGGTGTCAGCACACAGAGAGAATCTGATTATTGGTGATCTGCAGTATCACCAAGAATACAGATGTATACCCGATTATTGATGATCTGCAGAATCACCAATAATACAAGTATGACTAACCTCTGGACACCTAATAATGTGTAAGTGTTTGGGTGCAACAGTAGAAGGCTATCTCCCGTGGAGCGGGAGATACAGACACTACTGCAGCCAGTGGACACCTGAGGAGCAGGTGACCTATGGCCGAGCAGGAGCTATCTCTAGAGATGAGATAGAGCAGCAGCCAGTGATTCTCTGATGGAATGGAAACAGACTGTACTGCAGCCAATGGACTCCTAATGGGAAGAGACCACTGACTGCACTGTAGGAAGGCCTCTCTGTAGTACAGGAGGTCCTTGCAGCTAACTGACACCTGGTGGATTAGTGCCAAGGAAATACAGTCAGACTAATCACTCAGGGAACGAGTGACAGCCAGGAAGGTCAGACAGTCCAGGTCGGCAACACATGAGCATATACGGTACACAGACAGAAGACTGATTCGGTAACCGGATACAAGCAGGGTCAGTAACTGGTAGACAGATGGGCAGAGGTACCGAATCAGAAGGCAAGAGAGAGGTCAGCAAAGCAGAAGGTCATAACAGATATACGTAAGCACAATTCTAATCTGAGGTGTGAGGTCCTTGGTTTCGACACCCGGGAACTGGTCTAAAGTATAACAGAATAATGACACAGTAATCCTAAGCTTGGGTATGAGGTCCTTGGTCTCAACACCCTGGAACTGATCTAGAGTATTACAGAGTAATGACACAGCAATCCTAAGCTTGGGTGTGAGGTCCTTGGTCTCAACACCCTGGAACTGGTCTAGAGTATAACAGAGTAATGACACAGCAATCCTAAGCTTGGGTGTAAGGTCCTTGGTCTCAACACCCTGGAACTGGTCTAGAGTATAACAGAGTAATGACAAAGGTAATCTGGCTAAGTGTGAATTCTGACTGAGGTACGGTACTACTGCTGAACCGCCCGCTGCCCGGCCTCCCTCAACGCGTCACTCTCCGGACTCCTCCTCCTCAGTCACTCACTTCACAGTGCCGCCCACTGCCAGCCACCCACTACCACCGGTACTGTTTTACTTCCTTAAACTTTTGTATGGGGAAGCGGGCAGAGGGGGGAGCGCTAGCGGAGGGGGTGGGGGGAATTTCCGACCCCCCCCCCGCGATCGGGGCATGCTCCCCCTTATGCCTGCGACCCCATAGGGCCCCCAAAAGCGGGATGTTCGGGGAGTTCGGGGTTCGGCCCGAACATGTCGAACATCGTGGCCATGTTCGGCGAACTTTCCCGAACCCGAACATCCAGGTGTTCGCCCAACACTAACTAGAAGGCCCAGACAAACCAGACACATGTCGCTGTGTGGAAACCGCCGGTCTGAACGCAGAGACAGCCACCCCACCACCAGACCGACACCTCCCACCCGGCTTCCCAGGATGTAAGTCATGAAATTCTTTCTTTAATTCTTCCGCATGCATGCGACAATCAGGCACCCAAGTTCTTTCCTCTACACCATATCCTTTCCAGTGGACCAGATACTGCACAGAATTTTGCACTAAGCGAGAGTCCAGAATTTTTTCAATCTCATATTCAGGTTGGTCATCAACCATCACGGGGGGGGGGGGGGGGGGGGGGGAATCCACGTGCACTGCCGGCTTCAACAGAGACACATGGAATGATCTCACACCTCTCATGCTGGCTGGGAGATCAATCGCATAAGTGACATTATTAATCTTTCTGGTCACTGGGAATGGTCCTATGAATCTAGGACCCAACTTGGGTGACAGTTGCTTCAGGGCCAAATGCCGAGTGGATACCCACACCATGTCTCCTGGAGAAAACTTCCATTCTACAGACCGCCTTTTGTCTGCCTGTCTTTTCTGGGCCTGAAAAGCTTTCCCCAAATTCCTCTTAACCATTCCCCAAATCTCCCTCAAAGCTCTCTGCCAATCCTCCAAGGCTGGGAATGGAGTAGACACCACAGGTAACGGGGCAAACTTGGGTGATCTTCCCGACACCACCTGAAACGGGGAAAATCCAGAAGAGGAACTCTTCAGGTTGTTGTGCGCAAATTCCGCAAAAGGCAAAATTTTTACACAGTCTGACTGAGCATCTGCAACATAACATCTGAGAAATTGCTCCAGGGATTGGTTAACTCTCTCGGTTTGGCCATTGGTCTGTGGGTGGTAGCCTGATGAGAATGCAAGTTCCATATCCAAGTGATGGCAAAAGGCTTTCCAAAACTTTGATACAAATTGGACTCCCCGATCTGACACTACATTTTCCGGAATGCCATGCAGCCGGAAAATGTGCTGGATGAAGAGATCAGCCAAATACTGGGCCGAGGGGAGTCCTTCTAATGGAACAAAATGAGCCATCTTACTGAATCTGTCTACTACCACCCAAATGACTGTCTTGCCCTCAGACCGAGGGAGTTCTCCTACAAAATCCATGGACAGATGAGTCCATGGTTCACTCGGCACTGGTAAGGACTGCAAGGTACCCACAGGTGCCTGGCGAGAAGGTTTACTCCTAGCACACACTGCACATTCCCTTACGAACTCTTTACAATCTGTTGCCAATGTAGGCCACCAAGCACATCTGGCCAGTAAATCTTGAGTTCTGGTGGCCCCGGGATGACCTGCATTCTTGTGGCAATGAAACAGATGTAGGAGTTGTAGATGGGAAGGCAGTGGTACAAACATCACCCCATCGGGCTTCCCCTCGGGAACATCCTGTTGGTAGGGACTCAGAGTGACTGACCAATCCCTCCAGGTCTCAGTGGCTGCCAGGACTACCCTCTGGGGTAGAATGGTCTCAGGGGTTGAGAGTTGTACTGTCTCAGGCTCGAAACACCTGGACAAAGTGTCAGCCTTAATGTTTTTACTCCAGAGAGTATACGCTATTACAAATCTGAATCTTGAAAAGAACAAAGACCACCGAGCCTGACAAGGAGGACTGAGTCTCTTAGCACCCTCTATGTATTCCAGGTTTGTATGGTCTGTATAAACTGTGATAGTATGTTCTGCACCTTCTAGCCAATGTCGCCACTCTTCAAAGGCTAATTTAATGGCCAAGAGCTCCCGATTACAGCGGGAGAAAACCTACGGGAAAAATAGGTGACATCCACATGTCTTAAATAGAGATGGGCCGAACGGTTCGCCGGCAAACGGTTCCAGGCGAACTTTGGGGGTTCGCGTTCGCCTGCATCAGGCGAACTTTTGCGGAAGTTCGATTCGCCCCATAATGCTGTATTGAGTAAAATTTTTAGCCTCCATTTCACTGTCAGCAGACATGTTATTGTCAAACACACTGCTTTCAGTGCTAGAGAACCCGCCCTTCAAGCTAGGTCCTTTATACCATTTGACTCAGTTGTCTGGCTACACTAATTAGTTATGGGACAGCTGCTACACACTCTACTAGGGAGATTTTAATTGGCCACCCTCCACCCTCCTACCGGAGGGAGGAGGGTCTCTTCTGCCAGGGAATTATACTATTTTAAAAACCAGTATACATCATACCATAGCTGGGAATACATACATGAGTATACATCATACCATAGCTGGGGATACATATATGAGTATACATCATACCATAGCTGGGAATCGAACCCAGATCTCACTGTGTGGTGGGCATGTCACCCTAAGCACTGTACCACTACAGAAGTAAGTGAAGCTAGCCTAAAATTTAACATGTATGCTCAATGCAATAGAACCATTAGGTTGCTTAAAGGAGAACTGTAGTGAGAGGTATATGGAGGCTGCCATATTGATTTCCTTTTAAGCTATACCAGTTGCCTGGCAGCCCTGCTGATCTATTTGGCTGCAGTAATAATAAAAATCCAAACATTTGTATAGTGCTTTTCTCCTGTCAGACTCAAAGCGCTCAAGAGCTGCAAGCCACAGGGACGTGCTCAAGAGGCCACCCTGCAGTGTTAGGGAGTCTTGCCTTGAACTCCTTACTGAATAGGTACTTGACCTAGCCAGGATTCAAACCCTGGTCTCCCATGTCAAAGGCAGAGCCCTTAACCAGTACACTATCCAGCCACTGTAGTGTGAATCACACCAGAAACAAGCATGCAGCTAATCTTGTCAGATCTTACAAAAATGTCAAACACCAGATCTGCTGCATGCTTGTTCGGGGTCTAGGGCTAAAAGTATTGGAGGCAGAGGATCTGCAGGATAGCCAGGTAACTGGTATTGCTTAAAAGGAAATTAATATGGTAGCCTCCATATACCTTTCACTACAGTTCTCCTTTAAGCAACCTAATGGTTCTATTGCATTGAGCATAAATGTTAAATTTTAGGCTAGCTTCACTTACTTCTGTAGTGGTACAGTGCTTAGGGTGATGTGCCCACCACACAGTGAGATCTGGGTTCGATTCCCAGCTATGGTATGATCTGGTGTTTGACATTTTTGTAAGATCTGACAAGATTAGCTGCATGCTTGTTTCTGGTGTGATTCACACTACTGCAGCCAAATAGATCAGCAGGGCTGCCAGGCAACTGGTATAGCTTAAAATGAAATCAATATGGCAGCCTCCATATACCTCTCACTACAGTTCTCCTTTAAGCAACCTAATGGTTCTATTGCATTGAGCATAAATGTTAAATTTTAGGCTAGCTTCACTTACTTCTGTAGTGGTACAGTGCTTAGGGTGACGTGCCCACCACACAGTGAGATCTGGGTTCAATTCCCAGCCATGGTATGATGTATACTCATGTATGTATCCCCAGCTATGGTATGATGTATACTCATGTATGTATTCCCAGCTATGGTATGATGTATACTGGTTTTTAAAATAGTATAATTCCCTGGCAGAAGAGACCCTCCTCCCTCCGGTAGGAGGGAGGAGGGAGGAGGCCAATTAAAATCTCCCTAGCAGAGTGTGTAGCAGCTGTCCCATAACTAATTAGTGTAGGCAGGCAAATGGTATAAAGGACCTTGCTTGGAGGAGGGAGGGTGGGCGGGTCCTCCAGCAGTGATGTGTATTTCACTCAATTAGGTGTGGCTCCAGGTATTAGAGCTTTTGAAACATGTTTTCTATCATTTTTCCAGTTGATAGAATTTTTTTAAACTTTCAAAGTTCGCCTCCCCATTGAAGTCTATTGCGGTTCGCGAACTTTTTCGCGAACCGAACCTTTCGCGGAAGTTCGCGAACGGAGTTCGCGAACCTAAAATCGGAGGTTCGGCCCAACTCTAGTCTTAAAATAGGTGCAGAACAGAACAGTTTTTTCAGCGTAGAGAAAGCTGAATGTGCCTCCGCTGACCAGTGGTAAGTATCAGCACCCTTCTTGGTGAGACTGGTGAGAGGGGAGACCACTGTGGAGTACCCCTTGATAAATCTCCTGTAGTAGTTGGCAAAGTCCAGAAATCTTTGGAGTGCCTTCAATCCCACAGGCTGAGGCCACTCCAAAACAGCAGAGACTTTTCCTGGGTCCATGGAGAGACCAGATGTAGAAATAATGTACCCCAGGAAAGCAACAGAGGTTACCTCGAAGAGGCATTTTTCCAGTTTAGCATAAAGGGAATTTTGTCTTAATGTTCTTAAAACAAACTTGACATGCTTTCGATGTTCCAACCAGGGGTGCTCAGCAGAGCTCGAATATTCGAGTAGCTCGAATATTCAAGCTCTTTTTCAGCTATTCGAGCTCGAATACCGAGCTCGAATAGCTGCAGCTATTCGAATGGGCTATTCGAGTGAACTCGAATAGCCCACTCACTATTCGAGCTATTCGAGCAAACAGCGCTATTCGAGCTCGAATATCGAGCTCGAATAGCGTCATAGCCCAGACTGATGTCCTTAGAGCCAATCAGAGGGCTCCCAGGCCCTCTGACGGCAGCCAATCACAGAGGGGGACCCTGGCCAGCCCCTACCCTATAAATAGCGGCCGCCATGTTAGGTTTTTCCGTCCTTGCCTGACTTTGTACAGAGAGAGATCTGCTCCTTTGTGCTTTGGCTTAGCAAGTGCTCTATTGTGGTCAATTACCTAGTGTTTTTGCTCACATACACCTCCTATACACACCTATATTGTTGTTAGTTAGATAGACATTGTATTTTAGTTAGTAGCTTGTGTGTTACATAGAGACAGGCAGCTGCTGCAGGCAAGCTCACAGCTTTAGGCCTCAGGGCCTTGCCTGTGTGGGCAGCTGTCCTCCTGTCCTCTGTTAGTTTACTATACCAGTGTTTCTGCTGTCCTTTACTACTGAGTGATTGTATTTTGTAGTAACTGTACTAGGACACTCACTGTCACTGTTTGTTCATAGCTCCTGCGTGTGTGCGTGCAGTACACACACTCTATTTCCTTCTGATTACTACTGATTATTGTAATTTCTAGTTGTACTTACTAACTACTTACTACTAAGGACACTCAGTCACTGTTCATAGGCTAGCTCCTGCGTGTGTGTGTGTGCGTGCACTGTCTGTACAGTACACACACTCTATTTCCTTCTGATTACTACTGATTATTGTAATTTCCTAGTTGTACTTACTAACTACTTACTACTAGGGACACGCAGTCACTGTTCATAGGCTAGCTCCTGCGTGTGTGTGTGTGTGTGCACTGTCTGTACAGTACACACACTCTATTTCCTTTTGATTACTACTGATTATTGTAATTTCTAGTTGTACACTTACTTACTACTTACTACTAGGGAGGGACACTCAGTCACTGTTCATAGGCTAGCTCCTGTGTGTGTGTGTGCGTGCACTGTCTGTACAGTAGTACACACACTCTATTTCCTTCTGATTACTTATTGTAATTTCTAGTTGTACTACTTACTGTTACTAGTACTTACTGTACTAGGGAAACTCAGTCACTGTTCATAGGCTAGCTCCTGCGTGTGTGTGTGCGTGCACTCAGTACACACACTCTATTTCCTTCTACTTAATCTGATTACATAGTTACATAGTTATTTTGGTTGAAAAAAGACATACGTCCATCGAGTTCAACCAGTACAAAGTACAACTCCAGCCCGTCCCCCACATACCCCTGTTGATCCAGAGGAAGGCGAAAAAACCCTTACAAGGCATGGTCCAATTAGCCCCAAAAGGTAAAAACTCCTTCCCGACTCCCGATGGCAATCAGATAAAATCCTTGGATCAACATCATTAGGCATTACCTAGTAATTGTAGCCATGGATGTCTTTCAACGCAAGGAAAGCATCTAAGCCCCCTTTAAATGCAGGTATAGAGTTTGCCATAATGACTTCCTGTGGCAATGCATTCCACATCTTAATCACTCTTACTGTAAAGAACCCTTTCCTAAATAAATGGCTAAACCGTTTTTCCTCCATGCGCAGATCGTGTCCTCTAGTCCTTTGAGAAGGCCTAGGGACAAAAAGCTCATCCGCCAAGCTATTATATTGCCCTCTGATGTATTTATGCATGTTAATTAGATCTCCTCTAAGGCGTCTTTTCTCTAGACTAAATAAACCCAGTTTATCTAACCTTTCTTGGTAAGTGAGACCTTCCATCCCACGGATCAATTTTGTTGCTCGTCTCTGCACCTGCTCTAAAACTGCAATATCTTTTTTGTAATGTGGTGCCCAGAACTGAATTCCATATTCCAGATGTGACCTTACTAGAGAGTTAAACAGGGGCAATATTATGTTCGCATCTCGAGTTTTTATTTCCCTTTTAATGCATCCCAAAATTTTGTTAGCTTTAGCTGCAGCGGCTTGGCATTGAGTACGATTATTTAACTTGTTGTCGATGAGTACTCCTAAGTCCTTCTTCAAGTTTGATGTCCCCAACTGTCTCCCATTTATTTTGTAGGGTGCTAGACCATTGGTACGACCAAAATGCATGACTTTACATTTTTCAACATTAAATTTCATCTGCCATTTATGTGCCCATATAGCCATCCTATCCAGATCCTGTTGCAATATGACACTATCTTCCTGAGAGTTGATTATTCTGCACAATTTTGTATCATCTGCAAAAATAGCAACATTGCTCACTACTGCATCCACTAGGTCATTAATAAATAAATTGAAGAGCACTGGACCCAGTACAGACCCCTGTGGGACCCCACTGCTAACAGTCTCCCATTTTGAGTATGATCCATTGACCACAACTCTTTGTTTTCTGTCCATTAGCCAGTTCCCTATCCAAGCACACAGACTCTTCCCCAGTCCTTGCATCCTCAACTTTTGCACCAGACTTTTGTGGGGAACAGTGTCGAAGGCCTTTGCAAAGTCCAAGTATATCACATCTACAGCATTCCCAATATCCATATTAGCATTCACTACCTCATAAAAGCTGAGCATGTTAGTCAAACAGGACCTGTCTTTAGTAAACTCATGTTGATGCTGAGAAATAAGATTATTGTCTACTATGAAGTCATGTATAGTATCTCTTAGTAACCCCTCCAATAGTTTGCATACAACTGATGTTAAGCTTACAGGTCTATAATTTCCTGGATCTGATTTTTTGCCCTTCTTAAATAATGGGAAAACGTGGGCTGTACGCCAATCCACTGGGACTCTGCCAGTTGCAAGAGAGTCACAAAAGATAAGATAAAGGGGTTTATCTATAACTGAACTTAATTCCCTTAGGACCCGAGGATGCATGCCATCCGGGCCAGGTGCCTGCCTTGTCTATTTTTAATTTATTTAGTCTTGCCTTTACTTCTTCCTGCGTTAAGTATTTAATATTACAGTTAGAAGATTGAGACTCTTCTGCCTCTGTAATTTGCAACAGTGCTGTTTCCTTTGTGAAGACAGACGCAAAGAAAGCATTTAATAACTCTGCCTTACCTTGGTCATCCACCATTGAGTTCCCACCCTCATCCTTTAGGAGTCCTATACAGTCAACCTTTCTTTTTTTAGAGTTGATGTACTTGTAAAAACTTTTTTGGGTTAGATTTGATATCCCTAGCGATTTGATTTTCAGCTTCGATCTTTGCCAGCCTAATTGCTTTTTTACAATTTTTATTGCACTCCTTATAATTGCTGAGTGCAGCCTCGGTCCCCTCCTGTTTTAGGACCTTATAGGCATTCTTTTTCCTCTTTATTTTATCCCTAACCTTTCTATTCATCCATAGAGGCCTTTATTACTACTGATTATTGTATTTTCTAGTTAGTGTACTAGGGGACACACTCACTGTTCACTGTTCACACTTACTGATTACTGAATTATTGTATTTTGTATTTGTACTGTACTAGTAATCACTTAGCGATCTAATCACTTAGTGATTAGTGTCACCTCACCCACCAACCCACTCCATTAAAGTACCCCACTTTTTCACCCGCCCTTTTAAAAAACTTTTTTGTTTACGCCCAAAACATCTAAGATGTCTGGAAGTGGCAGCCAGCGCAGTTTGGGCAAGGGGAAGGGCAGCAAGGGAATCAAGAGGAGAGGGAGCAGCATTGTGGCAAGCCGCTGCCGCGCCACCATGCACAGTTCCGCAGCAGCAGCAGCAGCTGCGTCAGTGGCTAACATTCCTCCTATAGCCACTGGCCGTGGACGCCTTGGGCGCCGCCCAGCAGGAGCAACTCACGCTGCAGAGACACAGCAGCAGCAGCAGTAGCGTGTAGTACCTGCTCCTATTTTCCTCCAGCCGGGTCGGAAACGTCCCATTGAGGAAAAGGATGCAGCCACTGTGGTGCAACTGATGACGGAGGAAGAGCAGCCCGCCATCAGCTCTGCATCCGAGGCCTCCACCCTCACCACCACCACCCCTGTTCGCAGCAGCCGCCCAGCAGGGCCTGGGGAGGAGGCCAGTTCACCGTCAGTTGGCGATCTGTCATTCAGCAGTCTTTTGACCCTAGGCATCATGAGTCAATTGTCTGCTGTTGTTGGCGATTTGGAGGAGGAGATGCTGATGGGCACTTTGGGGGATGAGGGATTGGACAGCAAGACTGTGGCGACAGTCAAGCAGCCCATCCATGCATCAGGAGAGGAGTTTGGGGGGTCATCATCCCAGCAGGACATGTTTCAGGAGGGGGAGGATGATGATGATGACGTGGTGACAGACAAAGACTGGGTGCCGCCACCACCAGCACCTGGGGATGTCATCATCAGCAGCTCTGAGGAGGAGGAGGAGGATGCGCTTGTGGGCCTTGCAAGGAGGCGTATCATTGCAAGCATTGGCAGCAGTAGGCAGGTCCCACAGCCTGCTGGTGTCTCAGGCTCAGCAGCAGCAGCAGCAGCATCTGCCAGTTCCACCACCAGCCGCACCCAAGCCCCCCCCCCCCCCCCAACCACCACAGGGAGACAGGCAGCAGCGGCTCCAGGCCGTAGGGGGTTGTTCTTGTCACCAATCTGGCGATTTTTCACAATGCCCACAGTTTTCAGCAAGTACACCACTTGCAACCACTGTCAGCGGAAGTTGAGCAGAGGTGCAGACCCCTTAAAGTTCAGCACCAGCTCGCTCATCAACCACCTTGCTGCTAAACATTTCCACCAGCATGAGGAGTTCTAGAGGCTGAAGGCATCTGGTGCTGGCAGTGGCACCACACCCATCACTGCACAGCCTTCAGCAGCAGCAGCAACAGCAGCCACCCGCCCTCCTGCTCCTCCAGCAGCACCAGCAGGAGTGCAGAAACGCACTGCTCCTCCCCCCTCTGCAACTCCTGCCGCCGACACTGAGGCCTGTTCTGGCAGCCAGTCCTCAGTGGCCTCTTCTGCTGTGTCCGCTGATTCCCGTGCTAGCAAAAGGCCACGCCAGAGCCTTTTGAGCGAGTCCTTCCAGGGGGTGGTTAGGGCTCTGCCTCCCAGCAGCCGTCGCGTGCGTCAGCTGAACGGCTTGCTGGCACGGGCCATGTGCTCCCCAACTCCTGCCATACACGCTCGTGCAGGAGGGGAACGACATGCGTCCGCTGCTTGCTTGTGCAGCCCCAGACTGGCAGCTCCCCAGCAGACACTACTTTGCCCGTAAGGCCATTCCTGCACTGCACCGCTTTGTGATGGCCAATGTGGAGCGAGGGCTGGAGCACGCGGTTGGTGAAAGGGTCTACGTCACCATGGACTCCTGGAGCAGCCGCTTCGGGACAGGCCGCTACCTGTCCTTCACTGTCCACTGGGTCAGCTTGGTGGAAGGGGGTGAGGATGGGAGAGCAGCAGCGGGCACAGCAGCAGCAGCAACACAGTGGGTGGTGCCACCCCGCAGGGTCAGGGGAACTGCAGCAGGTTCCTCCGATCCTCTGCCATCCTCCGGCACACCTGGCCAAACCCCCCGCCTCAGCAGCAGCGTGAAGGCCCGCCACTGCCAAGCGCTGCTGCAGTTGGTCAGCCTTGGGAAGACCAAACTGACGGCAACCCATGTGTTGGCCAAACTCCAGGAGCAGGAGAGGATTTGGCTGACCCCCAGAGGCCTCAGAGTCGGAGAGGTGGTGGCCGACAATGGGGCCAATCTGGTTGCCACAATTGACAGGGGAAACCTGACCCACATCCCCTGTCTTGCCCACGTGCTGAACTTGGTGGTGCAGAAGTTCTTGCGCACCTACCAGGGGATGGGCGAACTGCTGGAAACGGCAAGGAATGTTGTGCGTCACTTCTGGCGCTCGGCTGCAGCCTGTGCGAGCCTGGAAGATGTGCAAAAGGAGCTGGAGCTGCCACGCCATCGGCTGATCCTTGACGTTCCAACTCGCTGGAACTCCACCCTGGCGATGTTGGAGCGTCTGGTTGAACAGAAGCACGCTGTCAACCAGTACCTTGCCCTGGCCACTGTTTCCGCCACTCAGAAAAGGGACAAGACCAGCAACATCCCGTCCATCATCCCCGATGACGACTGGAGGCACATGCAGCAGGTGTGCTTAGTGCTGGCTCCCTTTCTGCAGGCCACTAACATGGTGAGCAGGGACCATGCTATGGTCTGCGAGTGGGTGCCCCTGGTTTGTCTGCTGAACAGGGCCCTCGATGCTTTGCTGGAACAGGGAGCGGCAGCCTTGGCCCAGCAGGAGCGGCATGCAGCTGCACAGTCCACCTCTGAGGGGGAGGAGGAGGAGGACTTGGTGGAGGTCCCTGACCTTGCTGCTGATGAGGGGGATCAGCACAGCGCAGCTGAGTTGGTGCGGGGGTGGAGAGAGGATGAGGCTGAGGAGACAGAGGAGGAGGATAAGGACAGCACTGCCGTCGATGTGCCAGCACACGTGGCCCGCCTCTTCCCAATGGCAGCGGACATGCTGACGTGCCTGCGCAAGGACCCCAGGGTGATCCAGATGAAGCAGAGGGAGGACATCTGGATCAGCATGATGTTGGACCCGCGCCTCAAGGGGAAGTTGAGCCAGTTCCTGCCGCCTGCAGGAGGAGAGCCAGCGCAACAAATAAGGAGCTTGCAGCAGGCCCTTGTTGAGCGCTTGGAGGAAGCCTTCCCCCAGCCTTCCACCCCCACTGTCCAGCCAGCACAGAGGCAGCAGCAGATGCCTGCATCCAGCAGCAAGCGCCCCACAGACCTGCTGTCTCTCAGCAACGAGCTCTACAGGACTGTAGAGGCTCTGGCAGCAGTGACTAGAGAGGAGGTGCATGCAGCAGCATCCTCCTCCGGTCACAGCCAGCGCCTGACCCGCATGGTGGCTGACTACATGGGGTCCTACAGCGGGCTTGACAGCGATGCCCCTGTTGATCCCATGGAGTATTGGGTCAAGCGCCTGGAGATCTGGAGCGAGCTGGCGCAGTACGCCCTGGAAGTGCTGTCCTGCCCCCCTTCCAGCGTGCTGTCCGAGCGCTGCTTCAGTGCAGCTGGTGGCGTGGTCACCGAGAAACGCTCACGTCTGTCTCACAAGTCTGTGGACAGACTGACGTTTCTCAAGATGAACCAGGCGTGGGTGGAAGGCGAGTTCCTGGCCCCTGTTGTCGGCGAGAGGGGGACATGAACTGGCTGCCAGAAGAACCATCGTTAATGTGCCTTACCACCCTTTACCACCTCCTGGCTCCTGCTCACTAAGCCAGCCTGGTTCACTTTGACTATTACGTCGCCTGCAGCCACACATTTTACATCTACAGTGGGCTGCTGTGTACTGCCCTTCTGCTGTCTGTCTGTCTGTGTTTCCCACTGCCAGGGTACACAGATTTACCTTCTGCTGCCGCTCTGCCACCAGCTATTACGTCCAACAATAGCTAGCTATATCTGTGTAATTTGTTGTAAAAAAAAAAAAAGTAAACCATTAAAAAATTTTTTTTGAGGTGCCCGGGTTGAAAACTGTGTTGTCCCAGTTGTGTATTGGACACGATGTGGGCTGCACGACCGCTGTCTGGGACCTCCTGCTGTGTTTATTTAAAGCCCTGGTATCAACGCTAGGTACCAGGGCTATTATGTCACGCTGCCTACCTACCTGCTGCCACACTCACACTACTCCTCCATTCCTCCTGCTGCTGCTGCTGCTGTCTGTCTGTGTTTCCCACTGCCAGGGTACACAGATTTTACCTTCTGCTGCCACTCTGCCACCAGCTATTACGTCAAACAATAGCTATATCTGTGTAATTTGCTGTAAAAAAAAAAAAAAAAAAAAACATTAAAAAAAAAAAGGTTTAATTTTTCTGAGGTGCCCGGGTTGAAAACTGTGTTGTCCCAGTTGTGTATTGGACATGATGTGGGCTGCACGACTGCTGTCTGGGACCTCCTGTTGTGTTTATTTACGCCCTGGTATCACCGCTAGGTACCAGAGCTATTATGTCACGCTGCCTGCCTCATTGACTGCCTGCTGCCACACACTCATCCTCCTCCTCCTGCTGCTGAATTTACCTCCTGCTGTCTGTGTGTTTCCACTGCCAGGGAGCACATACAATGGCGCTTCCAACATGCGCCACCAGCTATTTGTTACGCTCAAAAATAGCTGCATTTCTTTAAAAGAAAGATAAAAATATATATACTTTTTATTAATACTTTGTGATATTATTTTTAGAGGTGTCCGGGTTGAAAACTGTGATGTCCCAGTTGTGTATTGGACAAGATGTGGGCTTCACGACCGCTGTCTGGAACCTCATGCTGTGTATTTACGGCCTGGTACCACCGCTAGGTACCACAGCCTATTATGTCTCGCTGCCTGCCTCATTTACTGCCTGCTGCCACACAATCATCCTCCTCCTCCTGCTGCTGCTGCTGAATTTACCTCCTGCTGTCTGTGTGTTTCCACTGCCAGGGAGCACATACAATGGCGCTTCCAACATGCGTGCGCCACCAGCTATTTATTACGCTCAAAAATAGCTGCATTTCTTAAAAAAAAATAAAAATAAAAGAGAAATAAGTGAAGAAGAAGAAGACGATATAGAAGAAGAAGAAGATATAGAAAAAGAAGAAGAAGGGGGACGGGCTGGAGTTGTACTTTGTACTGGTTGAACTTGATGGACGTATGTCTTTTTTCAGCCAAAATAACTATGTAACTATGTAAGAAGGAGAAGAAGAAGAAGAAGGAGAAGAAGAAGATGAAGAAGAAGAAGATGAAGAAGAAGAAGATGAAGAAGATGAAGATGAAGAAGATGAAGATGAAGAAGATGAAGAAGAAGAAGATGAAGAAGAAGAAGATGAAGAAGAAGAAGATGAAGAAGATGAAGAAGAAGATGAAGAAGAGGATGAAGAAGAAGAAGAAGATGAAGAAGAAGAAGATGAAGAAGAAGATGAAGAAGAAGATGAAGAAGAAGAAGAAGAAGAAGATGATGAAGAAGAAGAAGATGAAGATGAAGAAGATGAAGATGAAGAAGAAGAAGAAGTAGAAGAAGACGATATAGAAGAAGAAGAAGATATAGAAGAAGAAGATATAGAAGAAGAAGAAGAAGAAGATATAAAAGATACAAAAGAAGAAAAAGAAGTATATACACTACTGAACAGAATTTTGGACACAACTTTTCTTTCCACCTTTTTTTTTTTTAAAGGAACATCCCCACATAATCACTTGCTGTTGTTACTTGGAAAAAAAGATGTTTCTTGCATCATTCACCCTCAAAACAAGTGTTGGAAGCTATTTAAGGCCAATTCGAATAGTCAGCTCGAATAATGAGCTAGAATACCGACTCGAATAGTGAGCTCGAAGTCCGAGGTCGAATCGAATAGTAAAAAATATTCGAGTCGAATATTCGACCGAACTCGAATAATTTACTATTCGAATTCGACCAAACTCGAATAATAAAAAGGGGTATCTGAGCACCACTGGTTCCAACAGATTGGAAGAAAAGATCAGTATGTCGTCCAGATAAACTAAAACAAACCTCCCCAACACTTCCCTGAACACCTCATTAATTAACTCCTGAAAGACGGCTGGAGCGTTACACAACTTGAAGGGCATCACCAGGTACTGGACAGCCCAACAAAACCAAATTCTAGAATCAGTCACCCCAAGACTGGACCCATCAGAACCAGAACCTACAAAACCATGCCCGTCAGTACTACAAGCCTCAGTGTGATACCCATCAGAACCGCGATTTCCAGAAAAAAAGCCCCCCGAAATTCTCTGAGCGATACCCACCGCCTTCCAGGGACTGTCCAAAAATGCCAAAGCCTTTGCAATGCCCACCGGAACTGTCTTTACCAACACAAAACCCACTGTTAAACCAGTCCAAGGTACCAGGACAAGTTTCCTCAGAGATCTCCCAGAACACTTTGAAGTTCCATAGAGATCCCAAAAGGTTAGAACGCCCTTTAGGCTCACATGGAGAACTATCAAGAACCCCTATGGAACCTAGGGCAATTCCAGAGTCAGGGTTACAAGGACAAATATCAAGATCAGGGCTTTCAGGGACCAGAACCATCTCTAGGCATGCAGGCAGACTGGCAACATCAGAACATGTCTCCACTAAGGAAGCATCTGAGCACGCCAAAACCTTAGACACAAAGACAAAAACTGGAGGTACCGCTCCACCGCACCGTGAGAGACAGTGCTGGATCACGGGCAGCCAAGCCCAGGAAAATCAGAAAAGACGAAGGAAGGTCCGCACAATGTCTCCACATCAGTGTTGATAAGTTTATTCAGGACATATCCAGATCTACAGAAAAGCTCATGACTTACATGTTTCGGACATAGAGTCCTTAATCAGAGTCCTTAATCATAGACCTTAGACACACTTGGGCATTCTGGCACACGGAGCACATCTGGGCACACCGGCACAAGAGAAACTTCTGGGCATGTCAAGGAACTGCGGACCTCAGAGTCAGTCAAGATAGGACCGAAACCAGGACTGGGCAAAACAAAATCATCATGACTAGACTTCACAGCTACTGGATTCTCACTAAAGAATGCAGGATCAGACTTAGATGTCACTGATTCTAGCAAGGTTATTAACAAATCATGTTCAGGGGCATTTACAAGACAGGACAGATCTTCTGATGTATGCACCGAACTAGACAGGGTTTCCATAGCTTCCTCTGGGCTAGACAGAGACTCATCTAATACACTGGATTGGAGCTCATGAAGGGCTGTAAAACAAGTCAGTATTGCAGCACTCCCCCCCCCCCCTGAACTAGGCAAAACTGTCTTGATAATCATATTCAGACAATTCATTTAAACAAGAATTTTTATTCTCCCTGACTAGCAACGAAAGTTCATTAGTAGTTTCATAGGTCCATTTGACTCCCCTGAATGGTAACTGAATTCCATTATCTGCTAATGGCGGAGTCTCATCACAGATCTGATGCGCAGTAGCTAAGGGCAACGACTCTGCTGGTTGTGAACGTTTCCTGGAATTTTTACGCTTATTTCTATTTGAGACTTTAGACTTTGCTGCCTTAGGCGATTTATTCACAGATGAAGGAAAGTTATCAGTACAACTATCTCCTTGCTGATCATTTTTGCAAGCAGTTAAAGGAACAGCTGATTGACAAGCTGCCAGGAGCTCAATAAAAGGGTAAGGCAAATTAGTTTTGTGCAGCCAGTTATAGATCACAAACGCTAAAAATTCCAGCGGTCTCTCTTTCAAATTGGTATGATCCAGGACATCATAAGCCCACTGAAACAATTTCCCCTGAAACAAGATATAAACTAGCTGGGGTGCTCACGTTGAAACGGGAGTAGCTTGGAGCTTGGGATCGGCCAGAAACCTGGTACATTCAGAAAAAAACTCATTTTCTGTTTCAGAGTTAAGTTTCTCAAATTTCTTAAAAGAACAGGAACAATAATAAACAGTGTCATATGTTCTGGAAGTCTCCTCCACAATGGGGATTTGTAATGGGGCTATCATAATGTTACGCTTGGTGGTATAGCCTCCACAGTCAGCACGTAGTGTATATCCTGACGTGAAGGAGGTACACACGCTAGCACAAGGAACCAGGATATTCCCAGTTTAGTGAAGGAGAGGACTGACTCCAACAGGAGATATGGCGCACAGAGCAGGCGTAGATCTGAACAGCCACAAACAAGCCTTTCACTATAGTGGCTCAGCGCAAGGTAGCGCTGAGCGCATAAACCAGAACTCAGAAGATCAGGACAGGTAACAGAATGAACGCTTGCTTAACTAGTCACTGCTAAAGTGACAGCAAGCATCCATAACAAGACAGACTAGAATGAGGCAGCCAATGCGATTGCAGCAGTGGCGTGCCTCATAAGGACACGACAGAATAGTCGGGAAATAGAGTCAAGAAGGCAGACGTAATACACACAAATATACAATAGGTATGATTTCCTAGCGTATTACAATTACAGCTATCAAAGAACTACAAACGACTAACTGACATATGTATATATCATCGATAAACCGATATATGACATAAGCAAGGAACACTAACTAAGAACTGGAGCAGGACTAGGAAGGATTCGCTACTTCTACGCAGAAGCAAGTGCAATCCACGCAAGGCAACAGGAACAGGACTGACTAGCTAAGCACCGGTGATCACGATACGCGCAACCTACCAAAACGTGCTGAAAGCTGACTGACTGAACACAGGATATAAACAGTTCGTGTACGTATATATCAGCGACACTGATGTATTAGCGTAACACGAATACAAGGAAAATAACAAACACGCTAGTATGCATATATATTAGCGATGAACCGATATATGATGCAAGACTAGCAAAGAAGCAATTACTGATAAACAGAACAGGACTTGGAAGGACTCACTGACCCCTTTGCAGGAGTCAGTGCAGTCCACACGAGATCTAGGAGTGAGGGGGCCGAGACAGAGTAACAGACTGATCTGAAACTATGATAGCCCGAGGAGCCCTGCAGGAAGCAGATCTTTATACTGAGGTCATCCAATGTGAGCAGACATGCAGATTCCCACACAGGTGAATGGTAATCATTCAATCCTGAGCTGGCCAGACCTGCAGAGCCACTGCAGATGGAATCAGCAACTAGTTTGAGTGCAAACCAAACTATGCAAGCAAATGCATGTAATGACATCAGAACTGCTTGAGTTGCAATACCACTGCAGCCAGCAGTAAACGCTGCAGAAGCAATCGTGACACACACATACTCTTCCCCAGTCCTTGCATCCTCAACTTTTGCACCAAACTTTTGTGGGGAACAGTGACGAAGGCCTTTGCAAAGTCCAAGTATATCACATCTACAGCATTCCCAATATCCATATTAGCATTCACTACCTCATAAAAGCTGAGCATGTTAGTCAAACAGAACCTGTCTTTAGTAAACCCATGTTGATGCTGAGAAATAAGATTATTTTCTACTATGAAGTCATGTATAGTATCTCTTAGTAACCCCTCAAATAGTTTGCATACAACTGATGTTAAGCTTACAGGTCTATAATTTCCTGGATCTGATTTTTTTCCCCTTCTTAAATAATGGGAAAACGTGGGCTGTACGCCAATCCACTGGGCCTCTGCCAGTTGAAAGAGAGTCACAAAAGATAAGATAAAGGGGTTTATCTATAAATTAACTTAATTCCCTTAGGATCTGAGAATGCATGCCATCCGGGCCAGGTGCCTTGTCTATTTTTAATTTATTTAGTCTTGCCCAGGGGCGTAGCAATAGGGGGTGCAGAGGTAGCGACCGCATCGGGGCCCTTGGGCCAGAGGGGCCCCGAGGGGCCCTCCCACAATTACAGTATTAGCTCCCTATTGGTACTGTGCTCATAATAATCACTTCTATAGATACTTTTAACATTGGTAATCATTAACAAGCTGCTCCCCATCCCCTTCTTGCACCTCTGACACTGTAGTTGCCATTGGCAGGTTTTGGTGCACCGTATCAATTGTTATGTATAGAGTGCTTGGGGGGCCCCATGTAAAACTTGCATCGGGGCCCACAGCTCCTTAGCTACGCCACTGGTCTTGCCTTCACTTCTTCCTGCATTAAGTATTTAATATTACAGTTAGAAGAATGAGACTCCTCTGCCTCTGTAATTTGCAACAGTGCTGTTTCCTGTAACGATTGGTGTCAGCACGCAGAGAGAATCTGATTATTGATGATCTGCAGTATCACCAGTAATACAGATATATACCTGATTATGGATGATCTGCAGAATCACCAATAATACAGATATATGACTAACCTCTGGACACCCAGCACAAGAAATACAATAAAGACAGTAATATATCACAGAACTGTGGAAATATCCACCACACGGCAATTCCTCAGAGGTGTGGTTACCTCTGAATGGGAACTCCGTGAGTGAGATCCTCTAACCAGGAAAAGCGAGCAATCTCGACCCCTAGCAGTAATCGTCTGCTTGGGGCAGGCGTCTCGGAGAGGCAAGCCTCAGAGATAACCCTCCAGTGGGAGACATTCCACTGAAGGGTGAAAGGTCAGACAGGCAAGGGTTCGGCAACAGAGATGGCGGCAGCAGTACAGGAATGGAAGGCAGAAGAGTAATCGGTAATCAAGCAGAGGTCGGCAACAAGAATCAGATAGGCAGAGGTACAATAGCGTAGACAGAGAGAGTAGTCAAGGATAGCCGGAGTCAAACACAGATACAATTTTAAATACAATCCTAGCTAAGGTGTGAAATCCATAGCATCAACACCAGGGCACTGAACTAAGGTCTGAGCGCTAACACAGAAGTGTATTCACGACAGCAGACAAGGAGCAACTGAAAATAAGCTCCTTATATGCTGGGAGCGCATCTGCAGCGCCACCCAGCCGTCCAGCCAATAAAAAGGCCTCTTGCGATCAGCTGACTGGAGAGTCAGCTGACCCTCCTACGTAGGAGGTAAAAACCTGCCTCCTTGCGCGCGCGTGCGTGACCCTCTGCCTCTGTGCACCAGAGAGGCCAGGCCCAGGGTCCGCGCGCGAATGCGTACCGAAGTCCGCCGGCTGCACCACCGGACCCAACGCCATGTCACCAGCTGTGGCGGTGGTGTCCCCACCAACCCGTGCCAGCAGTTCCGCATGTGAAGCGGAACTCGCTGGCTGGGAAGCGGAGACCGCCGCCATGTTGCCCCGCGCGGCGGCGTCTCCGTGGACTCTCACAGTACCCCCCCTTGAGGAGTGGACTCCGGACACTTCCTACATGGTTTCTCAGGATGTAACTGATGAAATCTCTTCCTCAATCTCTCAGCATGCATGCGATCCTCTGGAACCCTTGACCTGTCCTCCACACCATATCCCTTCCAATGGACCAGATACTGGAGTGAATTCTTTTCAACTTCAAACTCTGTCTGGCCCTCTACCACGACGGGGGGGGGGGGGGGGGGAGAAGAATCCACATACACTGCTGGTTTCAGTAAGGAGACGTGGAACGATCTCCCACATCTCATGCCGGCTGGAAGATCAATAACATAAGAAACCTCATTGATCCTTTTGACCACCGGGTAAGGCCCTATGAACCTAGGACCCAACTTGGTGGACGGTTGTCTGAGTGCCAAATGTTTTGTTGACACCCACACCTTGTCTCCTGGAGCAAAGTGCCACTCAGCAGACTGTCTCTTATCGGCCTGTTTCTTTTGTCTCTGAAAGGCTATACCTAAATTTCTTTTCACCTGTTCCCAACGCTCCCTCAAAGCCCTCTGCCAATCCTCCGGGGCAGGGAAGGGAGAAGAACACACAGGCAATGGGGAAAACTTAGGGGATTTTCCTGACACAACCTGAAAAGGGGACAACCCTGTTGACGAACTTTTCAGGTTGTTGTGCGCAAACTCGGCAAAGGGCAAAAACTTAACCCATTCGGTTTGCGCGTCTGCCACATAGCATCTCAGGAACTGCTCCAGGGCCTGATTAACCCTTTCGGTCTGCCCGTTGGTCTGTGGGTGATACCCTGAAGAAAAGGACAGGTTCATACCCAACGTATGGCAAAAAGCCCTCCAAAACTTTGCCACGAACTGGACTCCCCTATCAGAAACCACATCATCCGGGATTCCGTGTAACCGGAAGATGTGTTGTATAAAAAGATCGGCCAACTCTTGGGCTGAGGGAAACCCTTTAAGCGGAACAAAATGGGCCATCTTGCTGAACCTGTCTACAATTACTCAGATGACTGTCATGCCTTCGGACCTGGGAAGCTCGCCAACGAAGTCCATGGACAAATGGGTCCACGGTTCACTTGGCACTGGTAAGGGTTGTAAGGTGCCCACCGGAGCCAGGCGAGAAGGTTTGTTCCTGGCGCAGACAACACACTCTCTGACAAATTCCCTACAATCTGAGGCCAATGAAGGCCACCACACACACCTAGTGAGCAGATCTAGAGTGCGAGTGACCCCAGGGTGACCTGCATTCTTATGGGCATGGAACAACTGCATGATTTGTAATCGGAAAGGAAGTGGCACGAAGAGAACCCCTTCCGGTTTCCCTTCCGGGGTATCTAACTGATAATCAGCTAGTGTGGCTGTCCAATCCTCCCAGGTCCCAACAGCAGCTAGCACCACCTTGGGAGGCAGAATACCCTCGGGAGATGTTGACTGGGCTGTCTCAGGCTCGAAACATCTGGAGAGGGCGTCTGCTTTAACATTTCTAGAACCTGGAGTGTACGTGATGACAAATCTGAAGCGTGTAAAGAACAAAGACCAGCTGGCCTGTCTGGGAGAAAGCTTTTTGGCGCCTTCAATGTACTCCAGGTTCTTATGGTTGGTATATACAACAATAGTATGTTCTGTACCTTCAAGCCAATGACGCCATTCCTGAAAGGCTAGCTTTATGGCAAGGAGTTCCTTGTTGCCTACATCGTAGTTTCTTTCAGCAGGGGAGAATCTACGTGAAAAGTAGGCACAGGGATGTGTCTTGCCTTGCACGCCTGAACGTTGAGACAGGACCGTCCCCACCCCAATCTCCGAGGCATCCACCTCCACCATGAAGGGAAGGGTGACATCGACATGTCTTAATATCGGTGCAGAGCAAAACAATTTTTTAAGGGTGTTGAAGGCTGACTGGGCCTCCGGTGACCAATGGTAAGGGTCAGCCCCTTTCTTGGTAAGACTAGTCAGAGGGGCTACTACCGAAGAGAATCCCTTGATAAATCTCCGGTAGTAGTTAGCAAAACCAAGGAATCTTTGAAGTGCCTTCAACCCTACTGGTTGTGGCCACTCTAAGACAGCCGAAACCTTTTCTGGATCCATAGAGAGACCTGACGTTGAAATAATGTACCCCAGAAAAGGAATTTGAGTGACCTCAAAGAGGCACTTCTCTAGTTTTGGATACAATAAATTCTATCTCAACTTCTTCAATACATACTTGACATGCTTACGATGCTCTACGAGGTTTGGAGAGAAAATCAGTATGTCATCAAGGTATACCAAGACAAACCTCTCCAACACCTCCCTGAAGACCTCGTTAATTAACTCTTGGAAGACGGCCGGGGCGTTACACAACCCGAAGGGCATAACTAGGTACTCGTAATGCCCGTCGGGCGTATTGAAGGCCGTCTTCCACTCGTCACCAGCCTTAAAGAGACTCCGTAACAAAAATTGCATCCTGTTTTTTATCATCCTACAAGTTCCAAAAGCTATTCTAATGTGTTCTGGCTTACTGCAGCACGTTCTACTATCACCATCTCTGTAATAAATCAACTTATCTCTCTCTTGTCAGACTTGTCAGCCTGTGTCTAGAAGGCTGACAAGTTCTTCAGTGTTGTGGTTCTGTGATGCATCTCCCCCCTCCAGGCCCCTCTCTGCACACTGCTGTGTGTTATTTAGTTTAGTGCAGCTTCTCTCTGCTCTATTATCTTTTACAAGCTGGATAAATCCTCCTCTGAGCTAGCTGGACTTTCACATACTGAGGAATTACATACAGGCAGAGCTATCTGCACTCTGCAGGAAGAAACAGCCTGACACTTCAGTGGAAGATAGCTGCAGGGGGAAAGAAACACACAAATGATCTCTTGAGATTCAAAAGGAAGGGTGTATACAGCCTGCTTGTGTATGAATGTATTTTCTATGTGTGGACATACTGTACATCAACCTACTTCCTGTTTTGGTGGCCATTTTGTTTGTTTATAAACAAACTTTTTAAAACTGTTTTTAACCACTTTTAATGCGGCGAGGAGCGGCGAAATTGTGACAGAGGGTAATAGGAGATGTCCCCTAACGCACTGGTATGTTTACTTTTGTGCGATTTTAACAATACAGATTCTCTTTAATGCGCACCAAGTTGTATGCCCCACGTAGGTCCAATTTTGAGAAAATACTGGCATTGGTAATCTGGGCAAAGAGATCGTCTATCAGAGGCAACGGATAGCGATTCTTTATGGTGATCTTGTTTAGACCTCGGTAGTCAATACAAGGTCTAAGACCACCATCTTTCTTTTGAACGAAGAAAAACCCTGCCCCGGTCGGTGACCCGGAAGGGCGGATTAACTCCTTTGCCAGGTTATCAGTAATGTACTCCCGCATTACCAGTTTTTCCGGTCTGGAAAGATTATAGAGATGACCCCTAGGGGGCATACAACCAGATCTTAAGTCGATAGGGCAGTCAAAACTCTGATGTGGTAGGAGTTTATCAGCGGACCTAGGACAGAACACATCCGCAAACTCAGCGTATTGTGCTGGGACCCCCTTAACCTCTACCTTGGCAGCACAAATGGCAATTTTCCTCAAACAATGAGTATGGCAATAAGGCGACCAACTGAGTAGCTGACCTGACGCCCAATCTATCTGTAGGGAATGGAGCTGTAACCAGGGCATACCGAGAATTACGGTGGAGGTTGCCATGCGTAAAACAAGAAACTGTAAACTCTCCTTATGTAGAACCCCTATCGTGCATGACAACCTCGGGGTCTGAGAGAGAGGTTGTCTACACTGCAAAACAGAATCATCCACTGCGGTGACGACTACTTGTCGGTCTAAAAGCTGTAAGGGAACACCCAGTCCTTTCACAAACTCGTAATCTATAAAATTGTCCGCGGACCCAGAGTCCACGAAAGCTTTCGTGCAAACAGTAAAATTCCCCCAGGAAATGGAACACGGGAGGAGTAACCGATTATTCTGACTTAGAGGTAAGTTCTGTGCGTCTAGGGTATTACCTCTAACTACACCTAGACGGCAGCGTTTCCCGATTTCCTGGGGCAATTTTGAGCAATATGACCCTGCTCTGCGCAATATAAACAAAGATTTTCTGCCCTTCAGCGCTCTTTCTCGGCCCGAGTCAACCGAGAATGTCCGATTTGCATCGGCTCATCAGTAGGAGGGGTAGGTGACGAGGACGCATAAGAAAGAACTCTTACTGCATTCCTGCCTCTTGATTGACGCTGATAGCGCAATCTGCGGTCCGCACGCACCGCTAAGGAAATGTCGTCATCGACGGACTTTGGTTCCGGGTGTCCTAACATTAATTCAGAGACTGCGTCTGACAGGCCTGAGAGGAAGCAGTCTAATAAGGCGTAGGACCCCCACCTAGATGACACAGCCCACCTTCTGAATTCGGCCGCATAAACTTCAACTGAATCTCGACCCTGCTTGAGAGTTTTGAGCTTCCTCTCAGCAGTAATCGAAGCATCCGGGTCATCATAAATTATAGCCATTGCCTTGAAAAATTCCTCAACTGAAGTCAAAGCCGTATCTCCGGGTGGCAGACCGTATGCCCAGGTTTGCGAGTCCCCAGATAATAAAGTCTTAATAAATGTCACCCTTTGTTGCTCAGAACCCGATAAGTTTGGTCTCAACTCAAAATAAGACAAGACCCGGTTGCGGAAGTTCTGAAAATCAGATCTTTGCCCTGAAAATTTCTTGGGAACTGATATGCGGAGATCTGTGACCGGAGGGGATTGCATTGTGGCAACAGTCGTTTGCAAGACCTGTACAGATCCAGAAAGTTCGGTGATCTGGGCCTGTTGCGAATTACCCACCTCAATAAGCTTATTAACCGAGGTGGTTAGAGTCTCGACCTGACTGTGTAATGCATCCATATTGGTGGTCTGCTGTTCTGTAACGATTGGTGTCAGCACGCAGAGACAATCTGATTATTGATGATCTGCAGTATCACCAGTAATACAGATATATACCTGATTATAGATGATTATGGATGATCTGCAGAATCACCAAAAATACAGATATATGACTAACCTCTGGACACCCAGCACAAGAAATACAATAAAGACAGTAATATATCACAGAACTGTGGAAATATCCACCACACGGCAATTCCTCAGAGGTGTGGTTACCTCTGAATGGGAACCCCGTGAGTGAGATCCTCTAACCAGGCAAAGCGAGGAATCTCGACCCCTAGCAGTAATTGTCTGCTTGGGGCAGGCGTCTCAGAGAGGCAAGCCTCAGAGATAACCCTCCAGTGGGAGACTTTCCACTGAAGGGAGAAAGGTCAGACAGGCAAGGGTTCGGCAACAGAGATGGCGGCAGCAGTACAGGAACAGAAGGCAGAAGAGTAATCGGTAATCAAGCAGAGGTCGGCAACAAGAATCAGATAGGCAGAGGTACAATAGCGTAGACAGAGAGAGTAGTCAAGGTTAGCCGGAGTCAAACACAGATACAATATCAAATACAATCCTAACTAAGGTGTGAAATCCTTAGCATCAACTAAGGTCTGAACTAAGGTCTGAGCGCTAACTAAGGTCTGAGCGCTAACACAGAAGTGTATTCACGACAGCAGACAAGGAGCAACTGAAAATAAGCTCCTTATATGCTGGGAGCGCATCTGCAGCGCCACCCAGCCGCCCAGCCAATCAAAAGGCCTCCTGCGATAAGCTGACTGGAGAGTCAGCTGACCCTCCTACGTAGGAGGTAAAAATCCTGCCTCCTTGCGTGCAAACCTCTGCCTCTGCGCACCAGAGAGGCCGGCCCAGGGTCCGCGCGCGAACGCGTACTGAAGTCCGCCGGCTGCACCACCGGACCCGCCTCCATGTCGCCAGCCGCGGTGGCGGTGTCCCCACCAAGCCGTGCCAGCATTTCTGCGTGTGAAGCGGAACTCGCTGGCTGGGAAGCGGAGACCGCCGCCATGTTGCCCCGCGCGGCTGCGTCTCCGTGGACTCTCACATTTCCTTTGTAAAGACAGAAGCAAAGAAAGCATTTAATAACTCTGCCTTACCTTGGTCATCCACCATTGAGTTCCCACCCTCATCCTTTAGGAGTCCTATACAGTCAACCTTTCTTTTTTTAGAGTTGATGTACTTGTAAAACTTTTTTGGGTTAGATTTGATATCCCTAGCGATTTCATTTTCAGCTTCGATCTTTGCCAGCCTAATTTCTTTTTTACAATTTTTATTGCACTCCTTATAATTGCTTAGTGCAGCCTTGGTCCCCTCCTGTTTTAGGACCTTATAGGCATTCTTTTTCCTCTTCATTTTATCTTTAACCTTTCTATTTATCCATAGAGGCCTTTTTTTATTCCTAGATATTGTGTTTCCATATGGGAGATACATACTACAATATTGATTGAGTATAAGTTTAAAAGCTTGCTATTTCCCTTCAGTGTCCTCACCTTGTAGTACATTATCCCAGTTCACCAAACTTAGTGCCTGCCTAATTTGATTAAACTTTGCTTTTCTAGAATTCATAGTTTTAGTGGTCCCGCTACCCCGTGGCTTATCAGTCACCGTTATCATGTTGTGATCACTATTTCCCAAATGTTCTTGAACCTGCACATTTGATACATTATCTGGTCTATTAGAAATGATCAGATCCAGTAACACACTCCCCCTAGTTGGTTCCATTACCATTTGAGTCAATTAATTGTCCTGTAGTGCTGCCAGAAATCTACTGCTATCTGTTTCAAACTTTTTATTTACTTGAGTCTTGATGTATCCCATCCAAAACAACATGATGATGTACTGCAAAGCAGGTCGCAGGGTTGTATGACTTCATGGCCAGATAAACAGATCTATTTATACATTCAACCATCCAATAGTGTTGCAGAACTGAACAATATGTCCTATTAGTAATGTACATGAGGTTTTAAATAGAAGAGAATGAGGGAGGGTTTTTCTTTTAGCCTTAAATGTGATGTTGTAATATTACAACACTGGGTCTCTGCGCTTGTTAATCAGGTCACCTCTCAGTCTTCTTTTTTTCCAAGCTAGATAAGCCCAGTTTGCCAAAACTTTCTTGGTTAGGGAGATCTTCCATACCTCTGATTAACTTAGTTGCCCATCTTTGTACCTGCTTCAGAAGGTCTATATTCTTTCTATAGTGTGGTGCCCAAAACTGTATTCCAAACTCCAGATTTGGCCTCACAAGTGATTTATACATAGGCACATGTTAACTTGCCCAATTTCAGTGCTGACAACAGATAGCTTCCGTTGTCACACACCAATTTTCTGACCTCCAGTTAGTGCAGGGTTAGCCGCTGATTGGCCTGCGACTTCAGAGTTGACAGGAGTACTTGTCCGGTATGAATCTTGGATTTTCATGCACTTAATCCCCAAGACAACCTGACAATGTCGAACCTGTGCTGTGGAATGAACTCTGGGAATCTAGGGGTGCACCGTTGTAGTAGAGGAGGACACATCAGCATTGGAGGACTCAGCCAAGGAAGATAATGAAGAGGATGGAGGAGGAAAAGAAGAGGAGGTAGCGGGCATGCATGCAATTTGTGGCGGTGTCACCAACTCCACTGTAGAGCCACACATTCCATGCTTCCCAGCCATCACCAGGTTTACAGAGTGGGAAGTGTAGGTGATATACCTTCCCTGACCGTGCTTTGAAGACCATGTATCAGTGGTCATATGGACCCTTGCCCCAACACTGTGTGCCAGAGATTTGGTGACTTGATAAAAAATTCTGCCGGGTACATTCCACTGTAGTGTCCCAATTTTTAAATGCCTCAGAGCCCACCAGCTGGTATGGTTAAAGCTGGCAGGCTAAGAGTACAGACAAGCTAGCTGTAACGATCGGTGTAACACAGAGGGTCTGATTATTGGTGATCTGCAGTATCACCAAGAAACAAAAAAAGAGAGAGAAGGAGGAGCGCTCCTAGTGTGACATCGCTTTATTAAAACAATTGCGCAAATAAAAATTCACTTACTGGATGTAAGTTGAATGAAAACATGTAAAATCCTTAAAATCCTTCCTTGGCACATCAGGCCGCACCCACCTCAATTCAAATGGGCATATCGGGGGTTAGCACTATACCCCAACTACTCTATGGAACGTTTCTTGTCAGCTTGTCCTTTCTGACTCTGAAAAGCCTTCTCTAGATTCTTTTTAACAATTCCACACATGTTTTTAAAAGACTTTTGCCAAGCCTCTAAAGCTGGAAACAGAGTAGAAGCTACTGGCAGTGGGGAGAACCTAGGCAACCTTCCTATTACCACCTGGAATGGAGAGAATCCAGAAGCAGAGGTTTTCAAGTTATTGTGTGCAAATTCTGCAAACGGCAAGAACTTGACCCAATCAGTTTGTGCATCCGCAACGTAACACCTTAGAAACTGTTCCAGAGATTGATTAATTCTCTCGGTCTGACCATTGGTCTGTGGGTGGTAGCCCGACGAAAACGACAGTTCCATGCCCAAATGATGACAGAATGCCCTCCAAAATTTAGAAACAAATTGGACTCCTCGATCTGACACTATATTTTCCGGAATGCCATGTAGCCGTAAGATATGCAGGATGAATAGATCGGCCAACTCCTGGGCCGAGGGGAGTCCTTTCAAGGGCACGAAATGGGCCATTTTACTGAATCTGTCGACTACCACCCAAATGACCGACATGCCCTCAGACCTTGGGAGTTCACCCACAAAATCCATGGACAAATGGGTCCGTGGTTCACTTGAGGTGGGTAAAGGCTGCAATGTTCCCACAGGTGCCTGACGGGAGGGTTTACTTCTTGCACACACTGCACATTCTCTCACATACTCCTTGCAGTCAGTTGCCAATGAAGGCCACCAAGCACACCTAGCAACAAGGTCCTGTGTTCTGGTGGCACCATGATGCCCAGCATTTTTGTGGGAGTGGAACAGCTGCAATATCTGGAGACGAAATGGCAATGGTACAAACATGACCCCTTCAGGCTTTCCCTCAGGGACATCCTGCTGGAAGGGACTTAAAGTTTCAGTCCAGTTCTTCCAGGTCTCTGTGGCTGCCAACACCACTTTCTGTGGGAGAATAGTCTCTGGGTCTGAGGGCTGTGCTGTCTCTGGCTCAAAACATCTGGATAAAGCATCTGCTTTAACATTTTTACTACTCGGGGTATACGTAATTATAAATCTGAATCTTGAGAAAAACAGTGACCACCGAGCCTGTCGGGGACTCAATCTCTTAGCCCCTTCGATGTATTCCAAATTTTTGTGATCAATGTAGACTGTAATCGTATGTTCTGCTCCTTCTAGCCAATGACGCCATTCTTCAAAGGCCAATTTAATGGCTAGGAGCTCCTTGTTGCCTATATCGTAGTTTTTCTCTGCGGTTGAAAATCTACGGGAAAAATAGGCACATGGGTGTAACCTCACTTGCAACCCAGAACGCTGAGACAGCACAGCCCCTACCCCTACCTCTGAGGCATCTACCTCCACAATAAAGGGATATGAGATCTCAACGTGTCTCATAATGGGTGCAGTACAAAACAATTAGTTCAGAGTGGAGAAAGCAGCAAGAGCTTCGGGGTACCAGTGGTTAGTATCTGCCCCTTTCTTTGTGAGACTGGTGAGGGGTGCGATGACTGTGGAGTACCCCTTTATGAACCTTCTATAGTAATTAGCGAACCCTAAGAATCTCTGGAGAGCCTTCAGTCCCACTGGCTGAGGCCACTCCAGAACAGCAGAGACTTTGGCAGGGTCCATAGAAAGGCCTGAGGTAGAAATTATGTACCCCAGAAAGGCGACAGATGTTACCTCAAAAATGCATTTCTTCAACTTGGCATATAACATGTTTTGTCTTAGCTTGTGTAACACAAACCTGACATGGTCCCTATGCTCTGAGAGGTTGGCTGAGAAGATTAGTATATCATCCAGATATACTAGGACAAATTTGCCCAAAACCTCTCTGAACACCTCATTAATGAGTTCCTGAAAGACGGCCGGGGCGTTACACAACCCGAAGGGCATCACCAGGTACTCGTAATGCCCATCGGGTGTGTTAAAGGCCGTCTTCCACTCATCGCCTTTTCTGATCTGTACCAGGTTGTATGCACCCCGCAAATCCAATTTTGAGAAAATCTTTTTTTTTTTTTTTTGAACATTAGATTTTTTATTGGGTTTTTTTTGTACATTTACAAACATAAATTACAACTTAAGATATTAAACAATTGCTTTAACAATTTAAAGTCAACATTCTTATATTAAGTACATGTGACTGAAAAGACATAGAAATCACTAGTCAACAATATCTGTAACACGTATATCAAAAACATATCTAAATATAGATTACTATGGTGAGTCTATCCTGTCAGAGCTGCATTTACTTGGCCACTTGGGCTGCAGATCCAGCAGGTGCATTTTAATGGACAACCAAGACCAGAATTGGTTCATCCAAGTCAAAATACCATATAAATGCTTTGTATTAGACAAATGATTAGAAAAATGTATGTTAGTGTTCTACTAGTTTGGTAAGTGTTGTAGAGAACCAGATCATATCACATGTGCTTTATTGCTAACCAAGTGCTAAATATTACAAATATTTATAGGAGAAACATGGATCTAACTATAAAGAGGAAAACTGGAAATAAGTATTAAAAAAAAAATTAAAAAAAGGAATTAAATCAAGAAGTTGCTAATTAGTCTCAGTCTTTTGAGGAATGTAATCTTTTCTGTATTAGAACTTGTATACCTATGGCCTCTTAATGTTTTTTTTTTTTGTTTTATTCTACTTTCTGAAGCCTTGTAAGTACTAGATTAAGTAGAATTTCTGGACTCTATAAATATAAATAACAGATATATAGTGATAAAACTAATATTTATTAACAATCTAATTATCTTTTACCCATTTGCATGTTGTCTCTTTAATAAGCATGGTTACTATCGATAGTTCAGGGGGTTTGTACCTTTATTAAAGACCAGTCTATTAACCAAAGATTTGTATTCGTTTGAGGAGATAATCTTGCTGTAAGGGATTTTTCTAAGAAAAGATTTTGCTGAATCAGGTTTTTGAGGTGAGAGAAAGTGGGAATATCTTCAGATTTCCAATTTGATATAATCAAGTGTCTGGCTGCACATATAACATGGGTTATAGTAACTCTAAATTGAACAGGAAATTTATCTAAACCAATATGCAAAAGGGCTAAGAGAGGGCAAGGGTGAACATTAAAGCCTGAGTATTGCTCAATGAGATTGAAAATAAGGTCCCAAAATGTCTTTATTTTAGGACAATTCCAAAGGATGTGAAATAGAGTACCTGATTGCCCACAATTCCTCCAGCATAAGGAGGAGGAGTCTTGAGAGAAATTAGCGATTTTATGAGGCGTCATGTACCATTTCATAACAATTTTATGCCAGGTCTCCTGGTGAGTCATAGAGTGGGAAAATGTTTTAATGTTTTTTATCCCTGAGATCAATTGCACAGTATTAATTGGAACACCTATATCTTTACTCCACAATTCAGCATATTTATTTAGCCTATTAGAATGTTTATGAACCAACTTCTTATACCAAAATGACGTACCTTCCTTTAGACTAGTTGGGCATTCAATAAAAGAAATAATCTCAGGAGGGAGGTTACAGATTCTTAATGAATCTTTATTAATTAGATGTTTAATTTGCAGGAAGGTAAATTTCTCTTTGTTGTCAAGTTTGAATCTATTTTGTAATTCTGCAAAGGGGATCAGTGATTGTTCATGCATTATGTCATTTAGATAAATAATGTTAGACTTCAACCAAGGTGAAAGATTAACATTGTGTATCAACAGTTTAAGAACTTCTAGTGGGACCTTGGGCCTAGGGTCCAAAGAGGAAGATGGTAGTTTACCTATAAAATATCTCCATGCTTCAAAAGTAGCTTGTATTGTTGGGTAAGAATTTGATTTAGTAGGCATATTGATCAGAGGGAGGTATAAGGAATTTGTTAATGACCTGCTTAGTATTCTGTGTTCCAGATTGACCCATTTCTTTTTAATTGGGGATATCCACCAATCCTTGGATACATCTAATATAGAAGCATAATAATAAGATTCCATACAAGGCAAGGCTATCCCCCCTTTATCTTTAGAAATCAACATTGTACTGAATGCAATCCTGTGCGTTTTCCCTTTCCAAATATATTTGGCTATGATCTTACGTAGGTCATTGAAGAAACTTTTTTTAACAGGGATATTCACTGCCCTGAAAATATATGTAAGTTTGGGTAAGATTTGCATTTTAAATGCAGCAATTCTACCTAGCCACGATAGTTCAAATTTACATAGTGAGGTCAGGTCCTCCTCTATTTTCTTTATAAGGGGTATATAATTGAGTTTATATAGATCAGATGTTTTTAGAGGAATTTGAATACCAAGATAATTTATAGCGGATTTCGTCCAGGAAAATGGAAAACGTCTACTAATTTCTTGTTTAGTTGATTCTTTTATATTTTTACCTAACAGAAGAGATTTATTTTTGTTAACCTTGTAATAGGAAACCTCTGAAAATTGCCTTAGTATACTTTTTACCTGAGATAAAGATGTTATAGGATCTTCTATTGTGACAATGACATCATCTGCAAAAAGTCCAATTTTGTGGATTTATCCCATAACATTAATGCCTTGGATTGCAGAAGTAGATCTTATTTTTACCGCAAGAGTTTCCATCAAGAGGACAAAAATTAATGGTGAGAGGGGACACCCCTGCCCTGTTCCATTGGAAATTGTAAACTGCTTAGAGGGAAAGCCAGATATAGTAACAGATGCTGCTGGGCTGGAGTATAAGGATAATATCGCTTTTAATATATTACCCATGAAACCAAACCTTTTTAAAACGTCTGCCATAAATCCCCAATGTATCCTATCAAAGGCCTTCTCTGCATCCAAAGCTAGGAACAGAGAAAATCTTAGCATTGGTGACCTGAGTAAATAAATCATCTATTAAAGGTAAGGGATAGCGATTTTTTACTGTGATTTTATTCAGGCCCTGATAATCAATGCACGGCCGAAGGCCTCCGTCCTTTCTCTTTACATAAAAGAAACCTGGAAGGGCGAATGAACCCTTTGGCTAATTTTTCACGGGTGTATTCCTGCATGGCCAACTTTTCAGGCCCAGATAAATTGTAGAGATGACCCCTTGGGGGCATACAACCAGACCGGAGATCGATAGGACAATCGAAAGGACGGTGTGGAGGAAGTTTATCGGCGGACTTAGGACAAAACACGTCCGCAAACTCGGCATACTGATCTGGCAATCCCTCCACGTGAATCTTGGTCTCACCCAAGGTTACCTTTGCTAAACAATGATGAAAGCAATGGGAAGACCAGCTCGTTAGCTGACCAGTGGCCCAATTAATCTGAGGTGAGTGAAGTTGTAACCAAGGCATGCCAAGAATGATCGTGGAGGTCGTCATTCGCAACACAAAAAAATGCAAAAAAATGCAGATCTTCTCTATGCATCACCCCGATAGTGACTCCCACTTCTGGAGTCTGTGACAGAGGACTGTTACCCTGCAGAGGGGAATCATCTACTGCAGTAACTTGAATCGGTGGTTTTACCGGGGTGACTGGAATACCCAATTTCTTTCATAATCCATAAAATTAGCCGCTGAGCCCGAGTCAATGAAGGCTTCAGTGACCTCAGACCTATCTTCCCATGAAACAGTACAGGGAAGAAGAAAACGTTTATCATCTAGGGGTAAAAATTGCATGCCTAGGGTATTACCCCCAACTACACCTAGGCAGAAGCGTTTCCCGACTTCTTAGGGCAATTCTGTACTATATGACCCCCCTCTGCACAATAAAGACAGAGCTGCTCTGCTATCCTGCGTTTCCGCTCCACTTGAGACAATTTTGATCATTGGCTCAGGTGGAGGTGAAGCGGGAGGAGGTGGAGTTACTGGAGGTGCAGCGTGGGACACCATTCTCACGTGGTTTTTACCCCGGGTCTGTCTCTGATAGCGCAGCTGGCGATCTATCCTGATGGCCGATGAAATGGCCTCATCGATGGACTTAGGTTCAGGCTGGCTTAACATAAGTTCGGAGACCTCATCTGACAACTGTTAAAGGAAAATAACTTGCAACATGAGACATCTCCATTAGGTGCCAAAAACGTAGAAATCTTTATTTACTCGGCCAAGGACTTTCTCACAGCCAGCATATAGAGACTGCAGCTAACACAGCTCTGCACAGCAGTAGAAAGTGAATTTCTCCTGGTGTGCGGAGACTTTTAAATCCTAATTAATATGATAAAATATTCCTCCTTTTGGGCAGTTCTTTCTGGCAAGAATCCAACCAGCATATTCAGTTCTCCTTTGTGGGCGGGGTTGCTTGACATTGACTTCTCTCTGTCCTCTACGAGAATGAAAGTCAGCTTTTGGAGGAAGCCTTCTGAGGCAAAGTTTCTACTTTCGTTTTCCTCAAAGTCAGGCCCACCTTCGGAGAACTGGCTCAAACTGCCCTTCCAAAATGTTCCTTTGTCCTCTGGAAAGCTGGAATTCCACTGCAAAGGACATGACAGAAAACTGTGCAAGTAAATAGCTCAGGATCATGTATTCATTCAGTAATATTGTGATAACTCTTAGGGTAATAATAATGATCCTATTATTTAAAGTGTCACTCTAACACACTGGTCTGATTATGTGTATGTGGTCCTTATAGCCACATGAGAATATAAAGGATATACATAAGGATTAATAGATTAATTATAAATCTTCATAATTCTTTCCACATTTCCCTCCTGTTTATAATTAATACTGTGGGTTGTGGCTTGATTATATATGTGTATAAAAAGAATATTTACATTCACATTCTGTGCTTATGCTTGCTTAAGCCTCGGGTATCTGCAAATGTGTCTCCACTACAGGGATTGGAGACTCAAGCAAACACAGCCTTCTATTCCCCTTTACTACAAATGGGTATGTACTACAGCAAGTCAGGGCATAGAAGTGAAATGATCAAAAAGAAAATCAGGCTCTGGCCGTGAGCTGGAATAATTGCCTCACACGTTGGCCTGGCCATCCTTCTTCAGCATGTCATCATCATGTTGCGTTAAGGCTACATACATATCTAGCATAAAAAGCATAGGGACAACAGAATGAGCATTCTCACTCAGGCGCTGTCTGGCATTTGCTTCAGGCACTGGTCTCCTTTTAGGCTTTCACCAGTGTCGTCATAAAATCCAGTTTCCCTTTCAGTTTACACACCCGCCTATCCCAGTATATAACCTTTATAACATCAATGTACACATATAGATCTCAATTGGCCGTGAGGGAAACTTTCGGGTATGGGCATGTACTCCTTACCATGCAACAGACAAATTTAGTTTTCGCTTCAACCCACCTCTTCAGTCAATCAGTCAATAGATCTATCATTTGCAAAACAAGTCATTCCTAGAGTCTGTGATGTTGTTGTCAGTATTTGTCGTTGTCATTCCAGGGCTCTTCTTCTTTCTTTAAAATACTATAGTTTTAACCCAACCTGGTTCAAGAAAAGTATTTCCTCCATGTAGCCTTTCACGTATCTGTTCCCCCCCTTTTTATCTCCTTTTTCACCATGGTTCAAGATAAAGAACTGTGCCTTAGGAAGAATCTTCTAATATCTTCCCACAGCCTCGCACTGAGGCTCGAGCAAATGTTCCCGTCGCCTCAGGATCTCAAATTTCTGCCCCTCTTTTCCCCGTGGTGCTAACTATCAAGAACAGATTGGATCTGGCTACTAACTTGGAAGGAAATGACCGCTAAGCACTTTTCATGACCAAGATGCAAACAACATTTCTTTTATTTCAAAAACACCGAAGCTTCATTTGAGTGTTCGTAGCAAGCTGTGGCTCTGGATCTTCAATTAATCTAGACCCGGAAGGCCCATGTGCGCCCTCTTACAATGGCTCAGATGTACCCATGTTGCTCTTTCTGCTATTCTAACAGCTGTTGGTGTGCTAATCAAGACTTGGTAGGGGCCCTCCCACCTTGGAGAGGACCAGCACTTCCTCTTAACCACCTTTATCCACACCCAATCTCCGGGATTCAGTTCCTGTCCCTCTCCCACCTCACCTTTAGGTATTGGACCTGGATGCCTGGCCCTCTCCCACCTCCGGAGCAGCACGGCCTCCTGCCACGCTGCTCCCTCTGCAACACCGCCGGGCGACCTGCCTCTACCACCGGCTGCCTGTGGCCCCCGCACCAGGCCGCAGAAGTAAGGGGGACGCGGAACTCCGCCAGGACCAGCCAGCACAGCTGAGCAGCCGACACCTACGGGGCAGCACGGCCTCCTGCCGCACTGCTCCCTCTGCAGTACCGCCGGGCGACCTGCTCCTCTATCACCGGCTGTGGCCTCTGCACGCGGCCGCAGAAGTAAGGTGGACGCCGGCCCCTCTGCTGCTAGCAGAGCCTCTGCCCCATCACAGCCAACGGGCCTGGTCCGGCTGCACCGCTACAGCACACATCCCCTGGCCTCCTCTCTAGGCAGGGAGTCTCCGCTCCAGCCACCCCACCACTGCTGCCAGGACGCTGCAGCCAACCACCAGGTGAGAGCTCTGCTCGCTGGGCCCATTTTCCATATTCCATGCGATGATTCTGTAGTGGACAGCTAATGGATGGGACTGTATTGATTGCACTGCCACTGGGTTAGGCTGTATTGCACTCCACACATGATGATGATGGTTTATATTGCACTGCGCACTTGGACTGTATTGCACTGCACTGCTCATGAAATGGTCCGTATTGCACTGCTCATGTGATGACCTGTATTACACTGCACTGGTGATGGACTGTATTGCACTGCACTGGTGGTGGACTGTATTGCACTGCACTGGTGGTGGACTGTATTGCACTGCACTGGTGATGGACTGTATTGCACTGCACTGGTGATGGACTGGATTGCACTGCAATGGTGATGGACTGGATTGCACTGCAATGGTGATGGACTGTATTGCACTGCGCTGGTGATGGACCGTATTGCACTGCACTAGTTATTTACTGTATTGCACTACATTTGTGTGAGACCGTATTGCACTGCCATGTGATGGACTGTATTGCACTGCCATGTGATGGACTGTATTGCACTGCCATGTGACAGACTGTATTGCACTGCCATGTGATGGACTGTATTGCACTGCTTATGCGATGGTCTGTATGGCATCACACAAGGGACGGCTGTTCTTGTGCGGCTCACAGGAGGGACTGTAGGGCACGACTACTGGCTGAACAATTATCGATTGGAACCACAGCGACCGCGAGTCGACTCTACACCCATGCCTCCCATGCCCCCTCAACTCACACGCATCATCTACACCAGACCACAGCTCCTAAAATGGGAGCCTAGCCCAGCCCTGCACCCAGAGGACAGATTCCTGTTTGACTCTGTCTGCAGCCACGTCCAAAAAATCACTGCCCCTGGGTCAGGGCCCCGCTGGGGCCAGCGACGGAGAGGCTGTCGTGCCGGAGCCCATGCGAGACTGAAAATGAAAGGACTGCGATCAGCCATCCCCGCTGTCCTCCTGGCAAATGTCTGCTCTCTCCCAAACAAGTTGGACAAACTGCGGCTCCTCAGTAACAAGAGGGAACTTCGCAGCAACACCCCAGTCCTCTGCTTCACAGAATCATGGCTGCACGACAACATCCCCGACAGTGCCCTCCATCTCCATGGCTTCAGCATCATCCGGGCAGACCGCGACTGCGTGCTCTCAGGGAAAAGAAAAGGGGGTGGCATCTGCTTCTACATCAGCTCTGCCTGGTGCCCCAACTCCTCTGTTCTTGCCAAGAGATGCTCCCCTGATCTGGAACTCCTTCTGGTTAACTGCAGACCCATATACTCACCCAGGGAATTTTCCTCCTACGTCCTTGTTGGGGTGTACATTCCTCCTGACGCTGATGTCAAAACGGCCCTGAGCGTGCTCAGCGACACCATCACACAGTGGGAGTCGTCCCTTCCGGACTCGTTATTCATTATCTTAGGGGACTTCAACAAGGCCAACCTACGCCATGAACTTCCGCGCTACCACCAGCACGTCACCTGCTCCACCAGGAACGCCAACACTCTGGACCACTGCTATACGGTCCTGAAAGATGCCTACAAGGCACTGGGCTCATCGGACCACTGCATCATTCACCTGATACCCACCTACAGGAGACGCCTGGAAACCGCAAAACCAGTCCTAAGATCCAGCAAAGTCTGGTCAGAGGAGGCTAAACAACAACTTCAAGCCTGCTTCGACTGCACGAACTGGAAGGCTCTGGAAACACCGAACTTAGATGAGTGGGCAGACGTTGTATCCTCGTGCATCAGCTTTTGCGAGGAGCAGTGTGTACCAACAAAAATCCGCAAACACTACCCGAATGACAAACCTTGGTTCTCCAGTAAACTTCGGCATCTGCGCAGAAGCAAAGAACTGGCGTTCAAGTCTGGCAACCAGGAGGAGTATAGGAGGGCAAAAAATGCCCTAAACAAGGAACTGAGGGCCGCCAAAAAGAACTACGCTGTAAAACTGGAACAGAACCTCTCCTCAAGAGACACACGAACTGTCTGGAAGGGGCTCAAGGCTGCCACGAACTACAAGCCCCCTCCGCAGCATGCAACTCCCAGCACCAAGCTCGCTGAGAACCTCAGCGAGTTCTATTGCAGATTTGAGAATCCAGCAAGGTCCCCAGAGCCTCCGGCCACCTCCTCTGACTTAGAACCCCCACATGCAAGCCCACCTCCCCTAGCGGTGTATGAGGATGACGTCAGGAAACACCTGTCAAGGATTAAGGCAAGGAAAGCCTCAGGCCCAGATGGAGTGTCACCAGCCTGTCTGAAAACCTGCGCACAGCAGCTTGCTCCCATTCTCTCATCCATCTTCACCAAGTCCATCCAGGAAGGCAGGGTCCCTGCTTGCTTCAAGAGGTCCACAATCATCCCGGTCCCCAAAAAACAGGGTGTCTCAGACCCCAACAATTTCAGGCCGGTGGCTCTCACCTCAGTCATCATGAAAGCCTTTGAAAGCTTGGTTTTGCCTTTCCTCAAGCGATCGACCGAGTCCCTGCTGGACCCGTTTCAGTTTGCATATAGAGCAAACAGGTCTACTGACGACGCCATAAATATCTGCCTGGAGCTTGTAAATGAACACCTGGACAGACCTGACTCATACGCCAGGATCCTTCTACTCGACTTTAGCTCGGCGTTTAATACCATCAGCCCCCTAATACTTCAGGAAAATCTCGTTGCCCTCGGAGTCCACCCCACCCTCCGCCTCTGGATCACGGACTTCCTAAGTAATAGATCCCAGGCCGTCAAGCACGACACTATCATCTCCCAACCAAGGACCACCAATACAGGAGCCCCCCAAGGTTGCGTACTGTCGCCGTTCCTATTCTCCCTATACACTAACAATTGCAGGTCCACTGTGGACTCCGTCAAAGTCCTCAAGTTCGCCGACGACACCACCATCGTTGGCCTCATCTCTGGTAATGATGAGCAGGAGTATCGCCATCAGATTGACAGAATTTGCCACTGGTGTAGGGAGAACGGGCTGGTCCTCAACACTACAAAAACGGTCGAGATGATTGTCGATTTTAGGAAACGCGCCACCACCCCACCCCCGATCAGCATTGACAGCATGGTAGTTGAGAACGTCCCCTGTGCACGCCTCCTTGGCACGACAATCTCTAAGGACCTGACATGGAAAGCCAACACTACCTCAACCCAGAAAAAAGCCCAGCAGAGGCTATTTTTCCTACGCCAACTAAAGAAGTTCGGTATGGCCCGCGAGCTTCTGACGAGCTTCTACACTGCCACAATTGAATCTGTCCTCTGCTCCTCCATCCTGGTCTGGTATGCTGGATCCACCGCCAGCGACAGACACAAACTGCAGAGGGTCATCAGATCAGCGGAGAGAATCATCGGGAAACCACTCCCCTCTCTTGACCAGGTTTTCAACTCTAGACTGCGCTCCAGAGCTCAAAAAATCGCTAATGACCCGTCCCACCCAGGTTTCCGCTTCTTTAGTAGGCTCCCCCTAGGCCGGAGATTCCGATCCATCTACACCAGGACCACAAGGCACAAGAACAGTTTCTTCCCCTCAGCCGTAAATTATCTGAACTCTTAGAACTCTTAGATCCCTCCTCATCCTACCGCGACAAGTGGTGTCTGGTAGCACCCAGCCTGACCGCACGGGTGCACACTTCATATATACGTGTTCAAATGTGTCCAAACGCTGTAACTGTACCCTTTATATTGTCTGTCTGCTTACATATATGTATCGTTATGTCCTGCTTGTTCTCACACTAACCCTGTACTTGCCAAACCCAATTCCGGGCACGGCCCAGCCGTGCTTGGCGAAATAAAAGATTCTGATTCTGATCTCTGTCTTTGTCTGCAGGTGTACTTCAGGAAGTCAGCAAGCTCACAGTCTTCTAGGGGTTGTTCTTGTGTGTCAAAGTCAGGAAGTCTGTACTGTCTGCCAAACAATATCTCATAAGGTGACAGTCTCTTTTTTCCTGGTGTTATTCTGATGCTCAGTAGTACTGCTGGCAAACACCAGACCCAACCTCTCCCTGTTTCCTTGATGGCTTTACTGAGTTTACTCTTAATTGTCCCATTAACTCTTTTTTTCCACACTTTCCGCTGACTGAGGATGGTATGCACAATGGTTTCTGACATCTATACACAATGAGGTAGTCAGGTGGGATATAACCTCATTTACAAAGTGGCTACCATTGTCGCTAATCATTTTCTCTGGGATCCCCCATCTTGGTATTACTTCTCTAGTGAGGGCCTTGGCAACTGTTAATGCATCTGCTTTGTTGGTGGGGAACACCTCCACCCACCCAGAAAAAATGTCCAGTATGACCAGGGCATATTTTTTTCCTTCAGAAGGTGTCAGCTCAATGTAGTCTAGTGCAATGGTGTGAAAAGGGTATGTACCTGATGGGGTGTGTCCTTTCACTGGCTTTAAGCCTTTGGCCATGTTGTTCTGGGCACAAATTGTGCACTGGGCACAGAAACTTTTAAGGAAGGATTGTATACCTGGGGCATAGTATCTTTGTTCAAGGATAGCCACCATCCCTCCTGTTGACACATGTGAAACCCCGTGTGTCACAATTGCAAGCAGTCGGAACAAAGTCCTTGGTATACAAGGTTTATCATCAATCATCCACAAGCCTGTGGAAGACTGAGTGGCACCTGCTTTTAGCCACTTATCCATCTCCTGTTGGGGAACTTGTTTTTAGAAACTCAACAGGTCAGTAGAATGTAAAGTCTCAGGTTCTTTGGAATGCAAGTCAGCAGGGGGCGTAACTGCGGCTAATTTAGCTGCTTTGTCTGACAGGTTATTGCCACGGGTGACAGGGGAGTCATCATTTCTATGGGCAGCGCATTTGCAAATAGCCAACTTTGAGGGTGCCTGGATAGCTTCTATTAGTTGGAGAAGCAACTCTTTGTGATGGACAGGCTTCCCTGCTGCTGTAACCATACCCCGCTGATGCCACTGAGCTGCAAATGTATGCACGGTTGAAAAAGAATACTGACTGTCAGTGTAGACAGTGAGGGATTGATCTTTGTGCAGCAAACAGACTCTAGTAAGAGCATAAAGTTCTGCAGCTTGAGCAGAAAATGTGGAAGGGACCTTACCAGCATCCACGGTCGATTCTAGCGTCACTACTGTGTAACCCACTAGGTTTTCTCCATTCTCTCCTCTGCTTGCAGAGCCGTCCACAAAGACTACTTTGATCCCCTGTAGGGGCTCACTTTGGAGATCTGGACGGGGAAGAAAACTACGGTGGGAATCCTCAATACAGTCATGTGAAGACTGGTTGTCAGATGGCAAGGGTAGTAGAGTGGCGGGGTTCAGGGTGGTACAGCGTTGGACAGTGATGTGAGGCTGTCCAAGTAAAGTGGCTGTGCAATACAGATGACGAGCAGGTGTTAGCAAGACCATCTTTTCCTGCAGGAGCAGGGCATGAACAGCATGTGGCACTTTCACTGTTAGTTTGTGATACAAGACAATACCTGCTGTGCTGTCCACAGCTTTGGCTGCTGCTATGACAGCTTGGACACAATGTAGCAGTGCTTTGGTGACTGAGTCTAGTGGTGCTGAGTAGTAGGCCAGAGGCCTCATTTTGTCACCCCCCTCCTGGCAGAGAACTGCTGTCATGCATCCTTCTCTGCAATCTGTCATGAGATGGAATAGCTTGCTGTAGTCGGGATAGGCCAAGACTAAGGGGTCTTTCAGTCTGTCTTTACATTTTTGGAAGCATTCCATCAGCTTGTCATTCCACTGTATCTTGTCTAGCATACCCATTGGTTGTGAATGTATAGCATCATACAATGGACGTGTGATGATGGAACAGTCAACTATCCAGGCTCTGCAGTAGTTCAGGGTACCCAAAAAGGTCATCATGTCTTTTTTAGTGGCAGGTGGGGGTATGGAAGTGATTGCAGTAATTCTGTCATGATCTAGGGACTTTCCCCCTGGAGTTAGAATATGACCAAGGTATTTGACCTCCTGCTGGCAGAACTGTAGTTTAGCTTTTGAGGCCTTGTGACCTTCTTGTGCTAGGAACTTAAGTAGGTCAAGGGACACCTTTAGACACAGGTGCTTGTCAGGGGCTGCTATCAAAAGGTCATCTACATAGGTCAGGAGAACACACCCAGGTGGGACAGGGAAGGGTTCCAGAGAGCGAGCAATTTCAGTTGAATAAATTGCTGGACTCTCACAGAAACCTTGCGGCAACCTTGTGTACATGTACCTTTTGTTCCTAAAGGTAAGAGCAAACCAAAATTGACTATCCTTGTGCAATTTGACAGAAAAAAACGCATTAGCAAGATCTACAATTGTAAAAAACTGCACATCTGGTGGTACTGAGTTAAGCAGGGTGCTGGGGTCTGGGACCACCGGCGCTCTGGGGATGATGGCAGCATTTACAGCTTGCAGGTCCTGGACCATGCGGTACGTCCCATCATTCTTGCGTACTGGGAACAAAGGAGTGTTACATGGAGAGTCTTTTTCTTCCCTGATTACCCCCTGCTCAAATAGCCCCTGTATGGTAGGGGCGATGCCCGCCTCTGCCTCCGGTTTCAAAGGATACTGCCTCTGGTAAGGTCTGTAGTTTCCTTTTGGCGTAATGACCACTGTGTCTGCTGTTCTGATCAGGCCTACATCAGTTTTAGACTTGGCCCACGGCTGAGACGGGCCATCGGTTAAGACATCCTGTTCTGTTAATAACCGTCAGGCAGAATTGGGAGGGACCTCCTGGTATCTGGTCAGCTCACCAGTAAAGACATGATCAACATCCATCCACCTTACACCTTCTTTCTCCAGTTCTTCCTTCTTCATACCTTCCCACTTAGTCACAAGCTCACCACACTGTTTCCATGCACTCCACTGAGGTTTTCTCAAAGACACATGTGGTACCACCTCATTCAACCTGTACATCTCATCTCCCATATAGTTAAAAGGAGAGTTCTTGGTGTATCCTGATACTGTACATGCGCACACAACATTCCCCTTGTTGTCCGTAAACACACGTCTCATTTTCACTTTCGCCCTCTTTCCCACAAGATACTCTTCCTCGTATTCAATGTCTGGAACACATGTGTTGAGGAAGTGGGTAGTTACATGGGGCTTGGTAGTACAGTCCCCCTCTCCAGGGAACCTTTCCAGTTGCATTTTAACCTATTGGTGTGCGGACTGATCCAACACTAATCCATACCAGATGTAACCCTCTTTGGCTATTGAGCCCCCCTTTATGACTCTAAGGGAATCCTCCCCAGGAACTATGGTGATGCCTAGATCACCTATCAGGTCCCTGCCACACAAGTTAATCGGGCAGGCTTTTGAGACAATGAACTGACATTCTACCTTTTTCCTTGTATAGGGATCTTCCACTACTATAGGGTCACTGACTGGTTCCCAGGATGCCCCACCTCCAGCATTCCTAGCAAGGACTGATCCTTGCTGTTTCCACTTCACACCACTTTCAGCCATCAGCACAGATCTGCAGGCTCCTGTATCCACCAAAAATTGTACTTTCACATTTGCCACAAGTAGGGTAACCTCAGGCTTGTAGCGATCTGCATAGTTGATCTCTAAAACCTCGGTACCTTCACCCACGCTTAGTCATTGTGGACCTCGATGTCTCTCGGGGCACTGACGGACCAGATGACCCTTTCTACCACATTCAAAACATTCCCCACGCTCCTTGCGACCTTCATAGTCCTTAAATCTGCGCTTTTGCGGGCGTGCGATGCGCCCACTGTCATTCACATAACAACCATTCTCATCATCACTGCAATCAAAAACATATGCGGCAGCTTTCTTCCCCTTTTTTCCCTTTTCTTTGATAACACGTTCAGCGTGCCGGGCATATTCTAGGAAATCAGTCAGTCTGCAAGTTCTATGATTAATCATGTGCTTTGTCACAAATTTGCCCACATCTTCTTTCAAAGCTCTGTGTACAGCAATCTTAAGTTGTTGTTCATATGGGGAATCTGTTGTTCTGTCAGCAGGGGGAGCTATGCCACTATGTCTGTTGAAAACCTCCACCATTCTGGCTACTTCCTCCCCATCTTTTTGGGTGATGATGGAAATCTGCCCCCAATCTGGTGATGTCTTATATTTCTCCCTATCCCTGTCTAGAACAGCATCATACATTTGAATCAGATCAGCGCTGTCCCAGGCCAGGGTTTTAGGGAGAACAGGTGGATCTTTTGTTGGATCCCCTGCATCAAAGGGGTTCCAGGTACCAGCTACCATGTGCCAGTCTGTTTGGAACTTCCCTCTGAGGACCCTCTCACATTCCAACCCATCTAGGCCATAGCTGATACGGAGATTTTTCATATCCCTTACACATGTAACTATGTCCTTACCATGTGAGGGTATGCCCTGTAGGGCTTCCTTTACATCATTATCTGTCCATGGCCTATAAATCCTCACAGCCTCACCTCCCGCAGGATTTGGCATCTGAATCATGGGCATAGTAGTTGCCTCATAGGCAGGGGCTGTAGCCCGCAGGTGCACATATGGTGGGGGAAGTGGTGGATATACTTGTGAAACGTGCACCCCTGCCTCCTCCTCTATCTTCTTTTTGCCGGCCCTCGTCAGCACCCCTCCTCTATCTGTCTCTACTTCCAAACCTCCCGTGGCCTCCACCTCTTCCTCTTGCTTAGTTCCACCTCCTTGTGGGGCCCCATCTTCATCATGTGGGAGGGCCTCAGCCTGGTCTAGGACTGGTACGGCTTGGCCCTGGACTGGGGGAGGGGTCTGAGGGTCTTGACGTGGAGTGCATGTTACCACTTCCAGGTCTTTGTTCTTTTTCCCTAACCAATATGTATTCACCTGTTTCTGCCTCTTATGCGCCTCTTCTAGCCATATTTTAGTTTCTGCTAAACCAAACCGACCTTCTAGCTTCCTGTCACCTTGCGCTTCATACTTAATTTGAGAAACGCGTTTTTTGCACCCCTCAGGGTGCAGGTGTCCCGAAAACCCATATTTACTTCTCCACAGGCTGCAATATTTTACCCAGCTTTTGTTCCTTCTGCGCATAACATATTCATCATCAGTAGCCTTGACCTTTCCTGTACTTTGACCCATTTTTGCACAACAATCCAACAATTCTTGCCGTTTAACTCCCCCCCCCCCCCCCCCCCCTGTTTACACACCTCTTCACAATGTCTCGTGGGTCCCCTCCCGGAAAATATACTGCCTTCTATGCACAAAAATGTAACAATTCCTGCATTTACAGCGCAAAGATCTTACAATTCCCGCTGAGGCAGCGTGCCTGCACTAAAATGAAAACTTTCCTGCTATGGCACCTCGGGGGCTGCAGCAGAGACCTGACAATTCAATTCTAAGAGGTAGCGCTCTCAGTGGAAATCTCAGAATATTAAACACTTTTGGCTCCACACATCACCTGTTTGCCTCCTCTTAATTTAAAATATATATTTCAAAGAGGCAGGCGCTCACGGTGCGAATAGAGCCCCAGAAATAATAATAATAATAATAATAAATATTAACAGATCACAGTCTTTGTTGACATAAGTGGATAAGAAATACATATAAAGTCCACATTAGTGTTATCCACAGATTCAAGGTTTCAGTGCTGACAGATAAAATGCATCAAAGTTCAACTTCCATATAACAGGCAGATTTCCTCAGAATATGCAGAGATGGCCACCACCAGCACTCTTTGTGTGCCACTCACCGCATCCACTGACCAGACCGGTCAGTATAAGCTTTGGGACAGTTCCCGGGTCGTCCCCCACCTCTCAGAGCAAACCCAGCAAGCCTTTTCTCAAGCAGAGTCTTCAGCATAAAACCACCTCAGAGGAAAAACTCCACATAGCATAATACCGTCTTAAAACTTGTTTATTAAAATATCCAATACACTCACTTGTTCCAGTAGGTTAAAAACACTCAGAGTTTTAACAACGGGCTCTCCCCCGTAATGTAGGCCTAGGCTGGCAGGCTTCCGTCCTATTGGGCTCAGTCCCAGTTACCACTAAAATCAAAACCACATTATCAGCGCAACCAAACAATCATGAATTTGTGGAACAATATGTGTGTGTCGCAGACAAAGTCCAACACTTCAGTACAGCGTTTGAGTCAATATAGAATAAAACACTTCAGCGCAGGCTCACTTATGTCCACCACCGAGAACACCATAAAAACAGATGCGCTTACCAGATCCTTACAGACCTTAACTACAGGGTCTGTAATAAAGCTTTATGAGGTCAGCAGCAGGTGTCTTCACAGCCGGCCTCCTCTCCAGTTTGGACAGAATAACTCAAATCCTCATATGCAGTGTTTCACCAATGACAAGGACCCTGATGTGAGTGACCCCTTTTAAAACTTTTTATGCTGTTTTTTACTGCGCTACATTAAAATTGCTACAGATACGCTTAGATGTGCATTGTTTTTTGCATGCCTCTAATTTTGGTGAAACACTGCGTATGAGGATTTGAGTTATTCTGTCCAAACTGGAGAGGAGGCCGGCTGTGAAGACACCTGCTGCTGACCTCATAAAGCTTTATTACAGACCCTGTAGTTAAGGTCTGTAAGGATCTGGTAAGCGCATCTGTTTTTATGGTGTTCTCGGTGGTGGACATAAGTGAGCCTGCGCTGAAGTGTTTTATTCTATACAGTCCCAGTTACCGCCGCGCGCTCGGTGTAATGGGGGTCCCTTCCTAGGTCCGTCTCGCCTCCACGCCGCCTCGTAGCGTGCTTGTCTAGTTCCGCATCAGGCTCCGCACTATCGATTTCGTCACAAGTGACTCATCAGGGGCACGGAGCCTGATGCGTATTGCGGACATTTGTATGGTTCATTACGTCATGACGCTGCGCTCCATTCCCCCGCCATACGTATTGCGGATATCCCTATGGGATTAGAACGTGATGACGTATTACTCCACCCCCCCTCGGCAGCCTGCAAGCCTGCCATCTTGTGTTCATTCTTGTTAGTACAACCTCCATAACAGTATTTAAAATACATCTACATCTATCTTCACCTCTAAATCCTACCATCTACCTCCTGGTGTTGTAGAATGTAATTGGCGGTCTACCAATTCTTCACTATCTAATCTTTATATGCCAATAAAAAATTAAACAATTAAGATAAACATTACTAAAAATATAAAAAGTAAAAAATATATAAGATTATAAATTTACATGCCTATATTTGTGGAATTAGTTCCTATAAAGGTTTTGATTGTACCTAAGCTAATACATTCAGATAAGATATCAAATACTAATGGGATACATGAAGTCTACTTCTACCAGTTTCACCAGATATGACGATCTATTAATTTTTTACCATATTATAAATTGTGAATTCATTACCCTAACCCATTTTAGTGACCCCCCCTCCTTTCTATATCAAAATTGTCCCACATTTGAAATTCCTCCCTCTTTTTTTTCCCCCAAAAATTTATCACACAAATTGGTGAGATGATTGGTGAAATGAACCTCACATCCCTCCACGACCCATTAGCCCCCCTCCATGCCACCCCTATTGGACTGCAACAGTGAATGGGGGAACTACCCCCTTCCCTTTCCTATCTAGGTTCCGGGGTGCATGTGAACACATCACACCCCTAGTCACCCAAAAAACACACCAGGTTAATCTCTATGTTTAGACCATCAGGTCTAAGTGTACCCATCCTGTGTATCCACCTGGTCTCCTCTTGTGAGACCCTTTTTGTCCTGTTGCTTCCCCTCCAATCAGGCAAGATCTTTTGAAGTGCGCAAAAAGAGAGATCCTTAGGGTCACACCCATGATGACTCCCAAAATGTGCTGATACTCCATGGTTGGGGTATCCTTTAATAATGTTACGGACATGTTCACCCATCCTTTCCTTAAGGGTCCTAGTGGTTCTTCCTATATACTGCCACCCACATTTACACCAGGCAAGGTATACCACAAAACGATCGTTACAGGTAATGAACTCCTGAATTTTATAACTCCTTCCATTGCTAAATGATGTCACACTATTTCTTTTGGTTGCATTAGCTTCCCTGCATGCCTTACAGGCTCTGCATGGAAAAAAAACAGGTGTCTGCCACCCTTGCATGCGTGGAACTTTTTTTTGGCTCCACGCAACTTGGTGCTAGTATTTGCTTTAAATTTAGGGCCTTCCTATAAATGAATTTAGGTTTAGGAGGGATAATGCTCCTCAGGGTTAGATCTGTTTCCAAAATCCCCCAATGTTGTCTTATAATATTTTGGAGCTGTTTGTATTGGGTGTTAAACCCCGTAATAAATGCAAGATCAAAATTTCCCCCTCCCTCTTTTGCCTCATTGGTTTTCAGCAGTTCCTTTCTGTCCATAGATCCAACCCTTTCTATCTCAGCTTGTAGATGTCCCTCAGTGTACCCCTTCTCCATAAATCTATTTTTTAGAATATCCGCCTGTGCATAATAATCATGTGTATTTGAACAGTTT